>NW_012118932.1:3811117-3825540 GCF_000951035.1 Colobus angolensis palliatus
TAACCTGGGAGGGCCTGAGATGGTTCTCACCTGTGTGTTGTGGCTGGGTAACCTGGGAAGCCGGGAGGAGGACACGCTGCAGCTTTTCACGGCATCTGGAGGCCTTTCCTGGGAGGCCCTGCCTGCGGTGCTCTGGTGAAAACCCGTTCCTTCCCCGGAGCCTCCTGAGCATCTGCAATTGGTATGCGCTCCAGGGGCTGCGGAGGGGGCCTGGCCTGCTGCCCACCTCTTAGCTGGCTCTGCAACTGCAGGAAGGAGGGGTTTGCAGCCCACGGGGCCACTGCCTTGGAAGCTGTGAGGCTGTCAAGACTCTGGATCTGCAACTTCTCCATCTGGCTGGAAAGGAAGCAGGGGAAGAAGCTGCTGAGGTGGAATGACTCCCTGAGGATGTCACTCTCCTCTTCCTACCGCACACCAGACCGGGCCACCAGGATGCCTGGGTAAGAAAAGGGCGGGGGGCCCACACGTGTATCGTGCACCAGAGCCTGTCTCCTATTTCATCCCTCAAGGCGCTTCCCATTCATATCTTTTTCCATTTTCAAACTGTTGGCCATTTATTTAGTCGTGTGTGATACTAAGGATGCTGCCTATGTCAAAAGCCTCATTGAACCCTCAGAATACACCTGCAGAGTAGAATAAACTCTAAGAAACGAGAAGAAGGCTCACTGTCCACTGCAAGGGCGTCCTTCTTCTTCCTTTATGCTTGAGTTCCTGCTAGGATAGAGCTGCTCATTTTCCCACCCCCTTCCAGTTAGGTCCAGTCCGAGGATCGAGCTCTGCTCCATGGAGTGTGGGCAGTGGAGTGCGTTGCTCCACTCCAGAGCCTGCCCCTAGAAACCTCCCAGGAAGCAGTCTCCAAGCGCCAACCCTTCTGCCTGGATGGAACAGGGGCAACCCACCATGACCTTGGCAGCTACAGACTTAAAACGCACAGCATCTGTCGCCTTGGGGCTTCGAATGGCTGTGTGGAGAAAGGCTGCCCAGACGGCATGTTCCCTGCCCTGTCCTGAGCAAGAAAATGTACTCATATCCTAGTGTTTCCCAGCAGTTATGCTTTTTGAGATTTGTTGTAGCAGTGAACTTACCCCTCAGTCATTGATTGGAAATTTTCATTCCTGTTGTAGAAATGAGGAAATCGAGACTCAGAGAGGGAAATGCATTGCCCAAGGTCGTATATTCAGTTAATAGTCGAGTCACGATGCCAGTTCAGGCCTTCCTGGCTCCAAAGTCATGCTCTGGTTATGTGAGTTTCCCCAAGTGTGTTCCACAGAACACTGTTAAAACCACCGCCACCACCACCACCCCCACAGCTCCTGTGCTCGAATAAGTTTGGGAAATGCCAACTTCAGGTCAACAGGTTTCTTCGCTGCAGTCCTTTCCAGGGTGCCACCATGCTCATGAAACCTGTGAATTATCACCAGGGCATCTAACATGAAGGATTTTCCAAATCTGTGAGGCTACAGCACCCCTTCTCCACAGAGCTGCTTGTGAGACTGGCATGCTTAGAGCTCATCTTGGTAGAGGCTAAACTTCAATATGCTGCCTGATATGGGCTGAACTGTGTTACTCTCTCAACCCCCAAAAGGATTCATTAAAGTCCTACCCCCTGGGACCTCGGCGTGTGACCTGATTTGGATATAGGGTCTTTGCAGATTTAACCAAGTGAAAATGAGGTCCTTAGATGGGCCCTACTTCAATATGACTGGGGAAATATAAACACAGAGACAAGCAGACACAGAAGGAGGATGACATGGAGACACCCAGGGACACACAGCAGATATGCCATGGGAAGAGGGAGAGCTGGAGTAGTGCGTCTGTAAACCAAGGAATGCCAGAGATTGCCAGCAAACCCCAGAAACTAGAAGAGGCAAGGAAGCATTCTCTCTCAGGGCTTTCCCTGGGAGCCCGGCCCTGCCAACACCTTGACTTTGGTCTTCTAACCTCCAACACTGTGAGAGCACACGTGTCTGTTGTTTAAGCCACCCAGTTCATGGTAGTTTGTTATGGCACCCCTGGGAAATGCATACACAGCTTCTGGCTCTTTTCTTTTTTTTTTTTCTTTTTTTTTGAGACGGAGTCTGGCTCTGTCACCCAGGCTGGAGTGCAGTGGCCGGATCTCAGCTCACTGCAAGCTCCGCCTCCCGGGTTGCCGCCATTCTCCTGCCTCAGCCTCCCGAGTAGCTGGGACTACAGGCGCCCGCCACCTCGCCCGGCTAGTTTTTTGTATTTTTTAGTAGAGACGGGGTTTCGCTGTGTTAGCCAGGATGGTCTTGATCTCCTGACCTCGTGATCCACCCGTCTCGGCCTCCCAAAGTGCTGGGATTACAGGCTTGAGCCACCGCGCCCGGCCACCTGGCTCTTTTCAAAACCAGAAACCAAAGCTTCTGGGCAATGTTATCTTACCGATAATCATCCAAATGACAAGCTGTGGTGGCTTCAGTTTACCGACAAGCAGGTGAAGGAAAAGAGAATCTGGAGGGACAAGGGGTAGCAGCACAGCATAGCTCAGGCCTTCAGCTTCGGCGCCGTGCAGCCTGCTCTGCACCCAGCTTTTGTTGCATCCTGGGGCGCAGTCCTCCACCGCTCTGAGCACAGTTGTCTTTTCTATAAGGGTAGGGCTGACACTCACCTCGTAGGCTGAGGGGAGGTCATACCCTAAATGTCTGGTCTAGTACCTGGAAGATATTCAGTATCTGTTCCTTTGAAATTGCACAAGCAGGATTGCAGACCTGCGCTTGAATCCAAACTCTGCTATTTACCAACAGTGTTGCTGTGGGCAATTTGCTCAATCTTTCAAAGTCTGGATTTCACCATCTATACAAAGAGAAAATAATGCCTGTTGTTAAAAAATGGTTTTAAAACAAGTTAAAAATCATGATTCTAGAGTAGATAAAAATGAGCACGTTATTGTTGTGAATGAGTGAGCCAGTGATGTTACAACTGATTCAAAGAAGAATCCAAAGAACAGATGTGTTTATGGTTATGGAATGTGGATTTTCAAGTGGTTGCAATGATCTGGCTTTTGCCCCATGTAGGAGGGTGGATGGAGCTCATTTGCAGGTCCACAATTCAGGGTCACTGTGTGTCCTCTGTTCCTTAAAACTTACAGAGCAGTAAATTAGCCCAAAGGCTGGAATCAGATAATCCAGAGGGTCTGCTCTCAACAATAAGTAGTTTTCTCTTGGAGAAACCCTGTAATCTTTGCTTATTTCAGATTTCCTTAGAGTCTCATGTATTTATATGCCTAGGATTGGGAAAAGATGCATACATGGAAAAAGCAAGTTGCTGAATCAGGTATAATCTCACTTTTATAAAAACAAACCGTGTGTATGCGTGTACATATGCACACACGAGTGGGTGTGTATATATAATGTTGATTAAATAGAGACAAATGTCAGGAAGAATACACAAGCATTGTAAACAATGGCTACCTCTGGAGGACAGGTCTGGTGATGGTGATGGTGGAGGGAGACTTTCATGACTTATTTTCTAAACGTCTGTGTTGTTTGAATAAAAACAAATACCTACTTCACAGTATATTGTGAATAAGGAATGTCTGAGTGAGAAAAACGTCCATTGTGCTTCACACAATGGGTAGCACCCAACAAATCACAGGTTTCATCCTTGTTATTATTTTACGTTCAACTATCCCAGAGCCCCCTAAGGCTATTCCCGGGAAGGAAATTGCAAACAAGAACAATGCTGTTGCAGCCCAAGGACTTCTCCCTTTGTGGGAGGCTAGTTTTGAAATCGTAGGCTTGCATTTTGACTCCCTGGAGACTGGAGGAGACCTCCATCCTGAGCTACAGCCTTGGAGTGACTCTTGTCTGTTTTATTTCCTTAGCCCCCGCCAGCAGCCCCACGCTCAGGCCCACCCAGTGTTCAGCTACGACAAACTCCTTGGCCACAGGAGGGGAGGTCTGACTGGGACCAAACTCTAGGGCGAAGGGTTGCCTAGGCCCCGTGCCATCCTCTTGCCCAGACTGGGACTAAGAGATACCCATTAGCTCCATTTGAGTCTGGTTACCATTCCCTACCCAGGGAGGTGGTGCTGGTCACAACAGGCAAAAAGATAAAATAAAGTTTTTGATCACACAAAGCTAAAGATCTAATTTCAGCCTCTGACTCATCCCCTGAAGGGCGGCATTGGTGCCTCCAAAGGTCTTGGGATGGAGTCCGGAGACCTAACCCTGGTGCAAGTTTGGCCACGAACCAGCTGCATGCCCATGGACTGTGTCTCAGTTTCCCTGTCTGCCTAATGAGGTAAGAAGAAGGTTTACCTCCAAGGGCTATCATGAGGCTCAGCCGAGGTGATATCTGTGAGCTGTGGGGTTCTGTAGAGATTTAGTTTTGGTTGATGCAACAAGGTGCTTCAGGGTGCTTAACATGCTTTAACAGCAAATGTTATATGGCAGGTACAATGACATGCAAGGTCCTGTTATATCTGATTTACATATATATAGTCATTCAATATTCACAGCAGCCCTGTGAGGAATGCATTGTTACCAATCCCCATTTTACAAATGAGAAAATAGAGGCAAAGAGAGCTAAACAACTTTCCCCAAACCTTCCCTTGGCAACAGTCCCACCTGGACAGCATCCTTCCTGAGGGACCCGTCTCTCAAACCCACAGACTTTGTTGAGTTTTCTTTTCTTTTTTCTTTTTCTGTCCTTCCATTGTAGAATGCTTCAATTGCATGAGAGTGAAAAGAGTGTTAGAATACATTTCCAGGAATTCCCATTACCTAGCTTTATTAATTACCAGCTCATAGCCGCCATCATCCCCTTCACACCCTGAATTATTCTAGAGCAAATCCCAGACAACGTATGTACATACATTTTATTTTCTATTTATTTACTTGTTTTTTGAGTGCCCAGCTGGAATGCAGTGGCGCCACCATAGCTCACCGCAGCCTCAAACTCCTGGGCTCAAGTGACCCTCCCACCTCAGTCTCCCAAGTAGCTGGGACTATAAGCATGTGCCATCATGCCCAGATAACTTTTTAATCTTTTGTAGAGAGGAAGTCTTGCTATGTTGCCCAGGCTGGTCTTGAACTTCTGGCCACAAGCAATTCTCCTACCTTGGCTTCCCAAAGTACTGGGATTATAGGTGTGGGCCACCACGCCCAGCCTTTATTCTTTATTTCAATAAGACAGAGAGTCTCCAGAAAACATTAACCATAAGATCATTAGGCCACTTAAAATATTTTAATAGTAATTCAGTAATTCCATAATATCGTTGACTATTCAGTCACTGTTCATATTTCCAAGATTTTCCTACACATTAAGAAAAATTAGTTTCCTGTACTTGAATTGAGACCCAAAAGAGGTTCCCGTATTGTAACTGGTGGACAGGTCCCTTAAGACCTCTCTACAGGTTTCTCTGTCAATTTTTTTCTTGCATTTTTTTTTTTTTTGCTTGTTTGTTATTATTGTTTCGAAGAAACTGGGTCACTTGTCCTATAGAGTTAACCACGGTATAGATTTTGCTGAATGCACCTGTATGGTTTGTTTATATGGTTACAATTCCCCTGTCCTCTAGATTTTTTGTAAAATGGTAGTTATGTTTAGAGGGCTGCCCAGATTCAAGCTAAAAAAAAAAAAACCTCTAATTTTTACAGCAGTTTTAAGTTCACAGCAAAATTGAGCAGCAGGTACAGCAATTTCCTATATGCCTCCTGCCTCAACACATGCATAGCCTCCTCATGATCAATATCCCCCACCAGAGTGGCATTCAATACTTTCGTTACAATTGATAACCCTACACTGGTACGTCATTATCACCCAGAGTCCCTAGTTTACATTAGGGTTCACTTTTGGGGTTGTCTATTTTCTAATGACATGTGTCACTATTACAGTATCATACTGAGTAATTTCACTGTCTTAAAAATCCTCTGTGCTCCACCTATTCATACCTCCCTCCCCACTCACTCCTGGCAACCACTGGTCTTTTCGCTGTCTCCATAGTTTTGCCTTTTCCAGATGTCATATAGTTGGAATCATAAAGTAAGTAGCTTAAGGTTAGCTTCTTTTCTTTCTTTCTTTCTTTTCTTTTCTTTTCTTTTTTTTTTTTTGAGACAGTCTTCTTCTGTCGCCCAGGCTGGAGTTCAGTGGCACCATTTCGGCTCACTGCAACCTCTGCCCCACTGGTTCAAGTGATTCTCCTGCCTCAACCTCCCAAGTAGATGGGATTACAGGCATGGGCTACCATGCCAGGCTAATTTTTGTATTTTTAGTACAGGTGGGGTTTTCCCATGTTGGCCAGGCTGGTCTCGAACTCCTGACCTCAGGTGACCCACCCACCCACCTTGGCCTCCCAAAGTGCTGGGATTACAGACATGAGCCACCACGTCCAGACTAGATTAGTTTCTTTTACTTAATAATATGCATGTAAGTTCCTCCATGCCTTTTCATTCCTGCTGGCGCGCTTATTTTTTAGCACTGAATAACATTCCATTGTCTGAATGAATTAATACCATGGCTTGTCTTTTTACTTACTGCAGGACATTTGGTTGTTTCTAGGTTTTGACCATTATGAATAAAGCTACTATAAACATCTGTATACAAGTTTCTGTGTGGACATAAGTTTTCAACTCCTTTGGAGAAATTTCAGAGATCATGACTGCTGGATTATATGGTAAGAGGATATTTAGTTTTTTAAGAAACTGCTAAAGTCTTTGAAAGTGGTTGTACCAGTTTGCATTCTCACCACTAATGTATGAGGGCTTCTGCTGCTCCATACCCTCGCTAGCATTTGGCGCAGTCAGTGTTCTGGATTTTGGCCATTCTAACAGACGTGTAATGGTATCCCATTGTTGATTTTATTTGCATTTCCCTGATGACATATGATGATATCATGTGGAGCATCTTTTCTTCATATGCTTTGTCATCTGTGTATCTTCTTTGCTGAGGTGTCTGTTAAGGTCTTTGTCTATTTTTTAATCAGGTTTCTTTTTTGCTTTTTGCATTTTTTTTTTTTTTTTTTTGAGATGGAGTTTCGCTCTTGTTGCCCAGGCTGGAGTGCAGTGATGCAAGCTTGGCTCACTGCAACCTCTGCCTCCTGGGTTCAAGTGATTCTCCTGCCTCAGCCTCCTGAGTAGCTGGGATTACAGGCAGCCGCCACCACAGCTGGCTAATTTTGTATTTTTCGTAGCAATGGGGTTTCACCGTGTTGGCCAGGCTGGTCTCGAACCCCTGACCTCAGGTGATCTGCCCGCCTCAGCCTCCAAAGTGCTGGGATTACAGGTGTGAGCCACCGTGCCAACCCAGTTTCTTTTTCTTACTGTTGAGTTTCAAGAGCTCTTTGTAAATTTGGAGCACCAATTCCTTAACAGGTATGTCTTTTGCAAATGTTTTTTTCCCGGTGTGTAGCTTCCCTTCTCATTGCCATGACAGTGTCTTTCATGCAGCAGAAATGCTTAATTTTAATGAAGCCTGGCTTATCAATTCTTTCTTTCATGGATAGTGGCTTTGGTCTTGTATCTAAAAGTCATTGCGAAACCTAGTCATCTCAATTTTCTCCTGTGTTATTCTAGGAGTTTCCCAGTTTTGCATCTTATGTTCAGGTCTGTGGTCCACTGTATTACTTCTCGTGGATGATGTGAAGTGTGTGTCCAGATTCACTTTGTTGTGTGTGTCCAGTTGTTCCAGCACCATGTGTTGAAAAGACTTTCTTTTCTCCATAGTGTTGACTTCAATCCTTTGCCAAAGATCAATCAGTTATACTTATGTGAGTCTACTTTTGGTCTCTCTATTCTGTTCCATTGATCTATTTGTCTATTATTTTGCGAATACCACATCATCTTGATAACTTTATAATAAGTCTTGAAATTGGGTGGTGTCAGTCACCCACCTTTGTTTTTCTCCTTCAATACTGGATTGGCTATTATGGGTCTTTTGCCTCTCCACATAAATTTTAGAATCAGTGTGTATCGTGATTTACACAAAGTAACTTGCTGGGATGGACGCTGTATGAAATTGATAGAACCAGTTGGGGAGAACTGACATCTTGACAATAATTGAGTCTTCCTATCTATGAACACAGAATATTCTTCATTTGTTTAGTCCTTTGATTTCTTTCATCAGCATTTTGTAGTTTTTCTCAAATAATGCTTGTAAATATTTTGTTAGATTTATCTCTTAAGTATTTCGTCTTTTGGGTGTGCTGGTATAGATGGTATTGTGTTTTTAATTTCAAATTCCACTTGTTTATTGCTGGTGTATAGGAAAGCAATTGACCTTTATACATTAACCTTATATCTTGCAACCTTGCTGTAATTGCTTGTTAGATCCAACAGTTTTTGGTTGATTCTTTTTGATTTTCTAGATAGACAATCATGTCATCTGTGAACAAAGACAGTTTTACTTATTCCTTTCCATCTGTATACCTTGTATTTCCTTTTCTTGTCTTGCTGTATTAGCTAGGACTTTCAGTACAGTGTTGACAGGCATGGTGAGAGGGAACATCCTTGCCTTGCTCCTGATCTTAGTGGTAAAAAAGCTCCGAGTCTCTCATCAGTAAGTGTGATGTTCGCTATAGGTTTCTTATAGATATTCTTTATCAAGTTGAGGAAGTTCTCCTCTATTCCTAGTTCACTGAGTGGTTTTTTGTTTTTTTAATCATAAGTGGGCATTGAATTTTGTCAAATTGTTTTTCTGCATTTATTGAGATGACCATGTGATTTTTCTTCTTTAGTCTGTTGATGTGATAGGTTTTACATTAACTTTACATTACTTTTACATTTCATTTACATTAACTGATTTTTGAATGTTGACTCCAACTTGCATGCCTTCGATAAATTACACTTGGTCATGGTGTATAATCTATACATTGTTGGATTTCATTTGCTAATTTTTAAAGCATTTTTACATCTGTGTTTATGAGAGATATTGGTCTGCAGTTTTCTTTTCTTGCAACATCTTTGTCTGGTTTTGGTGTTAGGGTGACGCTGGCCTCATAGAATAAGTTCGGAAGTTTTCCCTCTGCTTCTATCTTCTGAAAGAGATTGTAAAGAATTGGTAAAATTTCCTTTTAAAATACTTGTTAGAATTCCTCAGTGAACTCATCTGGACTTGGTGCTTACTGTTTTGGAAGATTATTAATTGTGAATTCAATTGTTCAATTTCTTTAATAGGTATAGGCCTATTCTCGGCTCACTGCACCTCTGCTTCCTGGATGCAAGTGGTTCCGTTCGCCTGCCTCAGCCTCCCGAGTAGCTGGGATTACAGGCACGTGGCACCACACCCGGCTATTTTTGTTTTGTTTTGTTTTTTAGTAGAGGCAGGGTTTTGCCATGTTGCCCAGGCTGGTCTTGAACTCCTGAGCTCAGGCAATCTGCCAGCCTTGGCCTCCCCAAGTGCTAGGATTACAGGTGTGGGCCACTGCGCCCGGCCTTTAGATTGTTTGTTTCTTCTTACGTGAATTTTAGCAGACTGTGTCTTTCAAGGAATGTCTCCTTCATCTGGGTTATCAAATTTGTGAGTATACAGTTGTTCATAGTATTCCTTCGTGTTTTTTTTTTAATGGCCATGAGATCTGCAGTGATGTTCCCTTTTTCATTTCTGATGTTAACAATTTATGTCCTCTCTCTTTTATTCTTAGTTTGCCTGTCTTTTATTTTATTTATGCTTTCACAGTATCGGCTTTTCAAACCTTCAAAATCAGGTTTTCTTGATTTTGTCTGTTAATTTTCTGTTGTCAGTTGCATCTCGATTTCTGCTCTAATGTTTATGTCTTCTGCTTACTTTGGATTTCAGTTGCTCTTCTTTTTTTTTAGTTTCTTATGGAAGAAGTTTAGATGATTGATTTGAGAGCTTTCTTCTTTTTAAATATTTGCATTCAATGCTATAATTTGCCCTCTAAGCACTATTTTGGTGCATCTACAAATTTTGATAAGCTGTACTTTCACTTGTATTTAGTTCAGAATATTTTAAAATTTCTTTTGAAATTTCCTCTCTGATTCATGTGTTATTTAGAAGTGTATTGTTTAATTTCCAAGTACTTGGGAGTTTTCCAGCTATCTTTCTGTTGTTGATTTCTAGTTTAATTCTATTGTGGTCTTATAGCAGACATTGTGTGATTTCTATTCACTGAAATTTGTTAAGGTGTGCTTTAGGTCCCAGAATGCTATCTTGGTGAACTTTCTTTTTTTTTTTTCTTCCTTTTTTTTTTTAGACAGAGTCTCACTGTGTCACCCAGCCTGGAGTGCAATGGCGTGATCTTGGCTCACTGTAACCTCTGCTTCCTGGGTTCAAGCAATTCTCCTGCCTCAAGCCTCCTGAGTAGCTGGGATTACAGGCATGTGCCACCACGCCAGGCTAATTTTTGTATTTTTAGTAGAGATGGAGTTTCGCCATGTTGGCCAGGTTGGTCACGAACTCCTGACCTCAGGTGATCTTTCCACGTGACCTTGAGAAGAATGTCTATTCTGCTGTTGTTGGATGAAGTAGTCTATAGATGTCCATCATATCCGATTGACTGATGGTGTCATTGACTTCAACTATATTCTTAACTTACATTCTGCCTCCTGAATCTGTCCACTTTTGATAAAAGGGTATTGAAGTCTCCAGCCAAAATAGTGGATTCATCTACTTCTCCTTGCAGTTCTGTTGCTTTTTGCCTCACCTGTTTTGATGCTCTGTTAGAAGCATAATTAAGGATTGTTATATCTTCTTGGAGAACTGATCTCTTTATGATTGTGTAATGCCCTCTTTATCCATGATAACTTTCCTTGCTCTGAAGTCTACTCTTTCCAAAACTAATATATCTATCCTTGTTTTCCTAATTGGTGTTACTATGTGATATCTTTCTCTATACATTTACTTTAAATCTATCTGGATTCTTATATTTAAAGTTTGTTTCTTGTAGACAACATGTAGTCAGGTCTTGTTTTGCAATTCACTTTGACAATCTCTGTCCTTTAGTGGGTGCATTTAGGCTGGGCATGGTGGCTCACACCTATGATCCCAGCACTTTGGGAAGCTAAGGCAGGAGGAACAGTCGCATCTGAGGGTTTGAGACCAGCTTGGGGGCCACAGTGAGACCCCCCCCATCTCTATGAAAAATAAAAAATTAGCACTGCATAGTGGTGCACACCTGCAGTCCCAAGTACTCCAGAGGCGGAAGTGGGAGGATTGCTTAAGCTTTGGAGGTCAAGGCTGCAGTGAGCCGTGATTGTGCCACTGCACTCCAGCCTGGGTGATAGAGTGAGACCCTGTCACAAAATAATAATAAAATAATGATAATAATAATTATTTTTAAAATGGCTGCATTTAGGCCATTGATATTCAAAGTGATTATTGATGTAGTTGAATGAATATTACCATATTTATTGTTGTTTCCTATTAGTTGTCCTGGTTCTTTGTTCTTATTTTGTCTTCTACTCTTTTTCTTCCTTTTGTGTTTTAATTGAACATTTGATTATTCCATTTTCTCTCCTTTTAAGCATATCAGTTTTATTCTTTTACTTTTTTAGAAGTTGCCCTAGAGTTTGCAATATACATTTACAACTAATCCAAGTCCACTTCAAATAACGATACCAGCTGGGTGCAGTGGCTTATGCCTAGTCTCCCAGTGCTATGGGAGGCCAAGGTGGGAGAATCACTTGGCCCAGGAGTGAGCCATGATGGTGCCACTGCACTCCATTCTGAGTGTGACCCCATCTCAAATAAAACAAAAAATCCAAAAATCACACACACACACACACACACACACAAACAAACAAACCCCAAACAACACTGTATCGCTTATGGATAGTTCAAGTAACCTAAGATAACAAAATAATTTAATTTCTCCCTTCCATCCGTGGCATCATTGCTGTCATTCATTTCACTTACACATAAGCATATACAATTAAATACATTGCTGCTATCATTATCTTGAACAGACTGATATCTATCAGATCAATTAAGAATGAGAAAAATAAGGCCGGGCACGGTGGCTCATGCCTGTAATTATAGCACTTTGGGAGGCCGAGGCAGGTGGATCACCTGAGGTCAGGAGTTCAAAACCAGCCTGGCCAACATGGTGAAGCCCCAACTCTAATAAAAATACAAAAATTAGCTGGGCACGGTGGTGTGCCCCTGTAATCCGAGTTACCCAGGAGGCTGAGGTAAGAGAATAGCATGAACTCAGGAGGCAGAGATCACAGCACTGTACTCCAGCCTGGGAACAAAGCAAGACTCCATTTCAAAAACAAACAAACAGACAAATAAGAAAAATAAAGGTTTTTGTTTCACCTTCACTTGTTCCTTCTCTGATGCTCTTCCTTTCTTTATGTTGATCCCAGTTTTTGATTTGTATAATTTTTCTTCTTTCTAAAGAACTTCTTTTAACATATCTTGCCAGGCAGTTGTACAGGAAAAAAAAATTTTCTCAATTTTTGTTTTTCTGAGAGTCTTTACTACTTCATGTTTGAAGGATAATTTTTCAGGGTACAGAATTCTAGGTTGGTGGTTGTTTTCTCTCAACACCTTAAGTATTTTAGTCCATTCTCTTCCTGTTTGCTTTGTTTCTGAAGAGAAGTCAGATATAATTCTTACCTTTGCTCTTCTGTAGATAAGATGTTTCTTCCCTCCAGCTTCTTTCAAGATTTTCTTTATCTTTGATTTTCTATAGTTTGAATATGATATGCCTGGGTGTATTTTTGGGGCATTTATCCTGCTTTGTGTTCTCTGAGCTTATGGACTCTGTGGTTTGGTATCTGATCTTAATTTGAGGGAAATTCTCAGTCATTATTCTTTCAAATCTTTCTTCTTTTCCTTTCTCTCGTTCTTCTCCTTTTTATATTTCCATTTACACCGTTTGTAGTTGTCTTGCAGTTCTTGGATGGTCTGTTCTATTTATTCCAGTCCTTCTTCTGTTTTCTTTTCAGTTTTGAAGGTTTCTATTGAAATACGCCCAAGCTCAGAGATTATTTTCTTAGCCATATCCAGTGTAATAAGCTCATTGAAGGCATTCTTCTTTTCTGTCACAGTGTTTTTTATCTCTAGCATTTCTTTTTAATTCTTAGAATTTCCATCTCTCTGCTTACACTGCCCATCTGTTCTTGCATGCTGCTTACTTTATCCATTAGAGCCCTTAGCATTCTAGTCATAGCTGTTTTACATTCCTGGTCTGATCATTTCAACATCCATGTCATACCTGAATCTGGCTTCAATGTTTGCTCTGTCTGTTTGGAATTTGTTGTTTTGTCTTTTAGTATGCCTTGTAACTTTTTCTTCAAAGCCTGACATGGTGTCTTGGGTAAAAGGAACTGTTGTAAATGGGCCTTTGGTGATGTGGTGGTAAGGCATCAAGGAATTGGAAAGTGTTCCACAGTCCTATGATTTCATCTCAATCTCTAAGGGAGCCTATGCCTCTGGACTGTGAACTTCAGACCTGCTTCTCGGTACCCCCTTCTCTCCTGTGGGTGGGACAGAAAGATTTGAGTGGGATCCAGTTGGGTATTTCCCTTCCTCAGGTCAGTTAGGCACTGATAAAGCCCCAGTAGTTTAGGCACTGGTAAAATACTTTCTCTTGAGGGCAGACCTTGTTAAGAAGAACAGAATGTTTTGGTGTATTCCAAAATGGCTCCTTTTCCCCTCCCTGTGCTGGAAACATGAGGGATTTTTCTCCAATATTCAATGTGAGCACCAGGTCAAGCTCTTGGGGGTACAACTCACAAAAGCGTAGGACTCTCCTATCCCCATGACTAGGTCTTAGAGTTTTTCACTCTTAGAGTTATCCACACTGAGCCTCCAGCATTAGTCAATTATAGTGTAGGTTTTCCTACCCTGGCCCTGGTTCCCACAGTTTCTGCTCTGGTCTGTTGTGAGTCTCTGTATTCACCTGCCTGTCCCTTCAATTTGGGAGCAGTGGTTTGCCCTGTAACCTCTCTTCTCTTATGGATCTAAGAAGAGCTGTTGCTTTTTCAGTTTGTTCAGACTTTATTTATTTATTTATTTATTTGAGACAGAGTCTGGCTCTATCACCCAGGCTGGAGTACAGTGGCATGATATCGGCTCACTGCCACTTCTACCTCCCAGGCTTAAGCAATCCTCCCACCTCAGCCTTGGAAGTAGCTGGGACCACTGGCGTGCACCATCATGTCTGAGTAATTTTTGTGTTTTTTGTAGAGATGGGGATTTACCATGTTGCCCAGACTGGTCTCAAACTCCTGGGCTCAAGTGATCTGCCTGCCCTGGCCTCCCAAAGTGCTGAGATTACAGGAGTGAGCCAACATGCCTGGCCCAGCTTTTTACTTTTTGTTAGGATAGTGTGGTGACTTCCAAGTTTCTTATTTGCTGGGATGGAAACTGGAAGTCCTTTTCTGGCTTCTCTTCCTCCTCTGTTGTCTTCTTTTTCTTCTTCTTCTTCCTCTTCCTCCTCCTCCTCCTCCTCTTCTTCTTCTCCTCCTTCTCCTCCTTCTTCTTCTTCTTCTTCT
>NW_012118932.1:3825614-3827166 GCF_000951035.1 Colobus angolensis palliatus
CTCTTTCTCCTCCTCCTCCTCCTCCTCCTTCTTCTTCCTCTTCTTCTTCTGCAAGAACACTTCATAGGTATTGTCCTTTTCCTCCATCCAGCCCCCCAAATATTAGTCTCTCTTCTTCCTAGTATTCTGGATGCCACCTGGAAAGACTGTGTGCTGGGACTAGGGACACCTGGGGTCTATCTGATGGGCAAGGCTAAAAGGGAAGTGGCTCAAGATGGCATCTAGAGAACTCAGTCTTTACCTGTACCTGCTATTTAGTGAGGAAATCATCACTTCATAGTAATAAGAACCATAACCATGACTTCTGGAGTGTATACAATATGTCAGCCACTGTTTTAATTGCCTTTAATGTAAGAACTAATTTGTTCTTCTCAACAACCCCATGTGGTTGGTACTAATATTATTACCATTTAGAAATGAGGAACCAAGCCCAGAAAGACGAGATCATTTGTCTAAAATGTCACCACTGTGCTTGCCAGAGAGAACAGTCCTATCTTGGAGAGTCCTTGACTTAGAGGCTCTTCGGCTTCTATCATCAATGCACTTTGAAATGCTGCATTCTCACCCTGATTGACCTCTTGTGGTCTCAAAATAGTGCATCAACTACAAATTCCTCTTTTATCTTGGCGGGTGTTTGCCTGCCAGGGCAGCCACTCACCTCCAGACTTCTTGTCTCAAGGTCCTCTATAGACATAAGAATTATGCCTTCTCATCAGGCAGTGCTTTCAAAGCTAGATTCAGGCAAAATGGCCCATCTGCCTGGAGCCGTTTAGCCTTCTGGAAATGACAGCTGCTTACCTTTCTTTCAGTGCCAGAGGACCATAGTAATATGGTCCTATAAAGGCAATCTGTAAGATACTGTTTAGTTTCACCACTTTACAAAATATCTACTCCCCTCCTCCACCACTCACACTCCTGAAAGAAAAAAAAACAACCAGTTCCCCTCCCACAGGTTTTAGAGTTGGAGCTGTTCCTACCTAGCCCTGGGGAACTGGGGTAATGATCTTTGTACCTTGCAGGGATGTCACTTATCTAAGATTCTGGAAAAAGGGAACTAGTAATAAATTATGTAAAGGCTTCAGGAACTAAACCTCAAAGTTCTTTTGGGACCAAACCTCTCTGCTCCCAAATCGTGGAGCAGGAGGAGTGTGGGGCTGGGCGTGGAGAGTGGCAACAGAAGCTGTGAGCAGGACCAACAACCGATATGCCTAGGGTCTAGGACAAAATGGAAATGTGGGGCCCCTTGTTAAAAAATGATCAAGAACTTCAAGATAACATCAACATGGCATTAATCCAAATATGGAGCCCTTGTAAATGTGGGCCTTGTGTGAACACAGGCGATGTGCTCATGGAGTCGGCGCTGGCAGTAGGGGCCCTCCTGACACTTTGGGAAGCATCTGAAACTCTTGCAAAAATGATATAATGTTTGTAAAATAAGACCGAGCTTGACTGCGTAGTATATGAGGTCATTTTCTCTTTCTTTCTTTCTTTCTTTCTTTCTTTCTTTCTTTCTTTCTTTCTTTCTTTCTTTCTTTCTTTCTTTCTTTCTTTC
>NW_012118932.1:3827228-3831643 GCF_000951035.1 Colobus angolensis palliatus
TTTCTTTCCTTCCTTCCTTCTTTCCTTCTTTCTCTCTTTCTCTCTCTCTCTCTCTCTTTCTCTCTTTCTCTCTTTCTCTCTCTCTCTCTCTCTCTCTCTCTTTCTTTCTTTCTTTTCTTTCTTTCTTGACTGAATTTTGCTCTTGTCGCCCAGGCTGGCGTGCAATGGTGCAATTTCCGCTCACTGCAACTTCCACCTCCCGGGTTCAAGCGATTCTCCTGCCTCAGCCTCCCAAGTAACTGGGATTACAGGCACCCACCACCACGCCTAGCTATTATTGTATTTTTAATAGAGACGGGGTTTCACCATGTTGGCCAAGCTGGTCTCGAATTCCTGACCTCAGGTGATCCACCTGCTTCAGCCTCCCAAAGTGTTGGGATTATAGGCGTGAGCCACCGCGCCCAGACATAAGAGGCCACTTTTCGTTGTGGCTCAGATAACTCTGAACTGTAGCATATTCCAGACAGAGGTATAATAGGACTAAGCACTGAATGTTCTAAGGGAAAGTCTCCAGGTTTTTGAAGACCACATCATGGCTATAATGGCCTAGCACAGCAATTCCTGGCTCACGGCGAGGAAGCAGAGGTTAAGGGGCAAATAGAGTATGAAAAAGTACATTTATTAATTTAATCACAAAAACATGGAAAGTAAAACCCCTAAAAGTCTTCTTGGCCCTTTCAGATGCGGAAAAGATAGGGTGAGAAAGCATTGTGCAGGGTTGGCTTAGAGAAGACTGAGGAACATGAGGAACAGTGCCTTAGCTTTTTATGTTTACTTTTTTAAAAAGAACAGCAACGCAAGGAGAAACATTTGGGAGATGCTTATCAATGTAAAAAACATCTGGAAATGGGAAATAGCAGATGCAGATGATTTTGTTCTAAGGGAGGATTTTGCTCCTAAATTTCTCTAGGAGACCCCACCCAGCAGAATGGAAGCTTCTGGTGAGCAGTCTTCCACTGCTCTTGCAGAGGAGACATTGTTCACCACGAAGACAGGCCGTAAGCAAAAGCTGGGGGCAGAAATGTTTGGGGCTGTGTACCATGCTGTTGCTTCCAGCTACCTCTGCAGGATCCCGAAGGGCTTCCCTGAGATCACCAAGGGACAGAAATCCACATGGCACGCCTCCGTGGGTCACCATTCACATTTCAGTCTGCTGGGGAACGGGACTCCAGGGTGCCTTTCTCATGGTCCACGATGGGGGTTGTGTAGTGTGACTCAGTCTTTTTCCTCTCTGTGTTTGATAGATGTCTCTGGCATTCTGTAAAATAATGGCTTTTTCACAGGTGGTCCTGGCACCTCCACTGGACTGTAGTGGGGTACTCCCTGCTCTATCACCTGTCTTCCTGCTATGACTGGATACAGGCTGGTAAGAGAAGGGTGAGCATGTTATTCTGTGTTCTTTTCCTTTTTCTGCTAACCCACGAAGCTCTCCAGTGAATCGCCATGAGCAGATGAGACCAAATTAGAACAAAATCCCTCCACTCCAGAGAGTGAAGCTAGGTCTTCCTGAAAAAGTATTTAATACAGTTTTAATGCTTATGTAATTCTTAAATCTGTCTAATTTTTAAGAATCTTCCATTTACAAGATTACACTTACAACTTTCTCTCAGTGCCTCGATTTTCTCATCTGTAAGATGGGCTGTAATATAATGGGTTATTGAGAGCATCATATGAGTTAACATAAGAAAAGTCCTTCTGTCAAGTAATAAGTGTTATTATTAAATGAGAAATGGGATAAATAAGCACGTACAATGATGGTTTTTTTTTCTTTTTCTTTTTAAATAAGATGGGGTCTTGCTACATTTCCCAGGCTGGTCTCGGACTCGGGGGCTCAAGTGGTCCTCCCACCTCGGCCTCCGAGGGATTACTGGGATCGCAGGTATGAGCCACCACACCTGGCCTACAACTATTGTGAAATCAAAAAGATCACTTGTAATACTGGTTTTGTAGTAGCACTGGTGCCTTCCACAGGGCAATGTTTTGGCCTGTGGATGAAATGTTGAGTATTACTCTCTAAAAGCAGGCTCCTGACTGACGCAAAAGTCATCATGCCTTGTGTCTGCATGAGCAGATTCTTTCCTGCCTTCAAAGAAAAATGAGAAGAAAAGAATTGATTTCTTCTGTGGAGTTGGACACTTTCCAGAACTTTATGGCTATGTTTTAAATTGGTGAATGGCTGACTGCCGGTGGAGACCCTGACAGTCTGGGACTGCTGGGATGTTAAAATAAAATGATAGAAAATGAAGACAATTCAGCTTGAGTTTCCACTGGGCCATTTGATCCAACCAGAATCCTTTCCAGAGCAAACGAGGCCAGGGAGAGCCAACACCTGGAACAACATTGCCGTGTCGCCGCCCGAAGGGTGGCCACTGGAGGCAGAAGCGACATAAGGAGTCTGTGGGGCAGACGAAGGAAAGACACAGGCCTGGGGACCCAGCTGCCTCCTGCCACCTTTGAAATGACAGTGGGGATTGTAAAAACTGACTGCAATTTAAAACGGGAAAAGAAGACTCTCCCTACCTGTCAGGCGATGCTGCGGGACGGCCAGTCTCTTCAGGACTCATCTGTGTTGCAGCTTTGTCACCCTCTGAGGACTTGGGCCTGATTTCTCTTGCGATGCTGCCCTCCAGGTGGCTGTGCCAGACAGCAGCGGGCTCCAAACTGAGGGAGGTGAACTCATCTTCATAACACTAGATGCTGAAAATCTGACACTTTATCCATGGCAGGTAAACAACTTAAAAAGATTATTTTAAATAACAAAATAAAATAAAAATAATAATAAAAATAATACACTTTGGGAGGCTGAGGCAGGCGAATCTCCTGAGGTCAGGAGTTCGAGACCAGCCTAGCCAACATGACAAAACTCTGTTTCTACAAAAATACACAAAAAAAATTAGCCAGGCGTAGTGACAGACCCCTGTCATCCCACCTCTTAGAAGGCTGAGGCAGGAGAATCGCTTGAACCCAGGAGGTGGAGGTTGCAGTGAGCCAAGATCATGCCACTGCACTCCAGCCTGGGTGACAGAGCAATACTCTGTCTCAAAAAAAAAAAAAAAAAGTAATAAAAATAATGCATGTTGGAAGAAAGTTTAGAAAATATAGAAAAGTAGCAAAAGAAGAAATTATTCATGTCTCACTACCTATAGCCAACATGTGTTAAAAGTTTGGTATGTTTTCTTCCAGACTTCAACAAAAATACCCAGAGAGCTCTGCTGTAAAAAATAGTCATGACTATATCTTACTTAATATTATTTTATAATCATTCTACGTGGTATGATGGCATTTTATAGACACAGTTGAATGGCTGTGTAATTCTATCAAATAAATGGATTATTAGTTATTTTCTTTTTAATAAAAGGATATTTTGACTATTTTACTTTTTACTAGTATAAATAATGCCACAATGAGCACTTCTTAAATAACTGCATTTGGAGATGTAATTCAGGTATCATAAAATTTACTTTTTATGGAGTACAATGCTGTAGATTTTAGCATATTCGCAGTTGTACAACTATCATCACATCTCATTCCAGAATATTTTTATCACCCTAGAAAGAAATCCCATACCCATTCCTCCCTTTCTCCAGCCCCTGACAACAAGTAATCTATTTTCTATTTCTATGGATTTGTCTATTCTGAACATTTCATGTAAATGGAACCACAAAATAGGTGACCCTTTGTGTCTGGCCTCTTTTGCTGATCACAGTATTTTCAAGGTTCATTCATGTTATCACAGGTGTCAGTACTTGATTCCTTTTTATGGCCAAATAATATTCCATTGTTTAGATGTACCACTTTTGTTTATCCATTCACCAATGAACGGACATTTAAAGCTTCTCTTTCACCTTTTGGCTATTACAAACATTGCTGCTCTGAATATTTACGTATGAGGCTTTTGTTTTTTGTTTTTTTTTTGAGACAAGTTCTCACTCTGTCACCTAGGCTAAAGTACAGTAGCATGATCTTGGCTCACTGCAACCTCCACCTCCCTGATTCACGCAATTCTCTTGCCTCAGCCTCCCAAGTAACTGGGATTATAGGCGCCCACCGCCACACCTGGCTAATTTTTGTATTTTTAGTAGAGATGAGGTTTCACCTTTTTGGTCAGGCTGGTCTCAAACTCCTGACTTCAAGTGATCTGCCTGCCTCGGCCTCCCGAAGTGCTGGGATGTTAGCATATTCGCATGAGCCACTGCACCTGGCCCATGTACGAGTTTTGTGTGGACATGTTTTCACCAACCTTGAGCATAAACCTAAGAGTGGAATTACCAGCCGTGTGGTGACTCTGTGTTTAGCCTTCTGAGGAACTGCCCAGCTGTTTTCCAAAGCGGCTGCACCGTTTTGCATTTCCACCAGCACTGTGCGAGCTTTCCAGTGTTTTCACAACACTCGCTGTTTTCCGTTTTAATTTTTTT
>NW_012118932.1:3831693-3847256 GCF_000951035.1 Colobus angolensis palliatus
TTTTTTTTTTTTCTTTTTTTTTTTTTTGAGATGGAGTCTTGCTCTGTCGCCCGGGCTTAGAGGGTGTGAAGTGGTATCTCATTGTAGCTTTTATTTCCATTTTCCTGGTGACTAGTATGTTTAGCATCTTCTCATGTGCTTCTTGGATGTTTGTGTATTTATCTTCTTTGGAGACATGTTTATTCAAATTGTTTGCACAGTTTAAAATTGTGTTATTTTTCTTTTTATTGTTAAGTTACAAGAATTCTTTCTACATTCTGGATAAAAATCCCTTATCAGAAATATGGAGAAAATGTAAACATTTTCTCCCATTCTGTGGGTTGTCTTCTTACTTTCTTTATGGTGTCTTTTGATGCACAAAAGTTTTACATTTTGATGAGGTCTGATTTATCTATTTTTTTCTTTAGTTGCTTGAGCTTTTGGTGCCCTATCTACAAATCTATTATCTAGACCGTGGTCACGAAGATCTACACCTTTGCTTGCTTCTAAAAGATTGATAGTTTTTGATTTTATATTTAGATCAAAGTCTGCGTCACATGGAAACA
This sequence comes from Colobus angolensis palliatus, assembly GCF_000951035.1. Lineage (NCBI taxonomy): Eukaryota > Metazoa > Chordata > Mammalia > Primates > Cercopithecidae > Colobus > Colobus angolensis. The sequence continues at coordinate 3,832,239 of NW_012118932.1, forward strand.
TCTTGGACAGGGAGACTTTGCTGACTCAAATGGTATGAAAATTTTGATATAGTCAAATCGCTTTCCAAAGTGGTTGCACCAATTTGCATGCTTATTAGCAAATGAGAGAGCCCATTTCATTGTATACTGTAAAGCTTTTTAAAGGTTCCTATTACTCTTGTTAGACTAGATATGACCAAATTCTTGCTATGGATCCCTCAACTTTACCTTTCATTCTTTTCTGACCAAAGTTTCTTAGGCATTAAGGTATTTAGCGATGAGTAGATATTTCTTGTGTCGTCATAACTGATGTAATTGACTAAAATTGAGGTAGCCATAAAATGATTTAACTCGTTGTTGAAAATAAACATCTACTGAGCATCTGTAGAGGGTGGGGGGAAGGGTGGAGGGGAGGGAAAGAGGGGATGGGGGTGCAAAGATGAATGAGACACAACCCCTAGTACGGAGAACACTTACGTTTGTAAGGAACAGTTTCATAGCTGTGTGCCTGGGGGTCCTCTCAAACAGCCCTGGTGTTACGTAGACAAGATGCCATCCCTGTTGTAATGGTGAGGAAATTGGCTCAGAGGTCAAATGAATTGTGCAAGGTCACATGGCTAATGAGGGAAAAGAGTCAGTCAACCAGTATTTACCGAAGACCCTCTATGTGCCATGCATGCATCCAGAGATATAGTGTTGAAAAAGGAGCCTCCATTCTGGTTGAGAAGAGACAGGCACAGTCAAGAAACAGATAAGAAAGAATTGCATGAGGTGGGTGGAGGGATCCAGTTTTACCTAGTGTATTAGTTAGGGTTCTCCAGAGAAACAGAGTAATAGTGCATGTATAGATAGAGAGAGAAAGATTTATTGTAAGGCATTGGCTCATACAATTAAAGAGGCCGAGAAGTCTCACAAAGCTGGCAAGCTGGAGGCAGACGGTGTAGCTCCAATCTGAGTCTGAAGTCCTGAGAACTAGGAGAGCCCATGGTATAAGTTGGAGTCCAAAAGCTGGCAGGCTTAAGACCCTGGAGGAGCAGATGTTTCTGCTGGAGTCTGAAAGTAGAAAAAGACTGATGTCTCAGCTCAAGGAAGTCAAGCAGAAGGAAATTATTTCTTAAGGGACAGTCAACCTTTTTGTTCTATGCAGGTCTTCAACTGATTGGATGAAAACCACTCACATTAGGCAGACCAATCTGTTCTACTCAATCAATTCAAATTTTAATCTCATCCAAAACACCCTCCCAGACACACCCAGAAAATGTTTGACCAAATATCTGGGCACCCTATGGCCTAGTCAAATTGACATAGACAATTAACATCATACCTAGGATTCTGAAGGCTTCACTGAAATAGTGACATTTGAACTAAGAAACATGAATATTTGGGGAAGAGCTTTCTAGGTAGAGGGAATGGCAAGTTCTGAGGTGAGAAGAAACCGGAGTATTTTAGGGACAGCAAAAAGATCAGCATGTTTGGAAGAAAATAGCAAGGAAAGGATTAGTAGAGGAGTAAACTGGCAGGGCCAGATTGCATGAGGTTTGTAGACCATGATTAGAAGTCTGCACTTCGGCCAGGCACGGTGGCTCATGCCTATAATCCCAGGACTTTGGGAGGCTGAGGTGGGCAGATCACTTGAGGTCAGGAGTTCACGAAAGCCTGGCCAACATCGTGAAACCCATCTCTACTAAAAATACAAAATTAGCCGGGAGTGATGGCATGTGCCTGTCATCCCAGCTACTCAGAAGGCTGAGGCAGGAGAATTGCTTGAACTCGGGAGGTGGAGGTTGTAGTGAGCCCAGATTGTGCCACTGCACTCCAGCCTGGGCAACAGAGCGAGACTCTGTCTCAAAAAGTTTGCACTTCATTCTAAGTAAAGTGGAATGGTTTTGGAGGGATATCAGAAAGATCAAGGTGATAAAGTGAGAAGAGCACATCATGCATGTGGACAGGGAGACCAGTCACAAGGTCAAGATCACGGCACCTTGAAGTCGGTGGGGCTCAAAAGGCAAGGATGGTCAGAGGTTGGACACATTGTGGAAGCAGGACTTGTAGAATTTGTCAGTGAATTGAACATGGGAGGTGAGATTTATGGCAAATCAGATATTACTCCTAGATCTTGGTCTGAGCAACTAGGTGGATGTTGGTACTACATTTATCAACATGGAGAATTTTTGCTGGGGCTTTGGGGTGAGAAATGGAGTTTTGGAGAAAATTAGAAGTTATCTTTTGGCCTTGTTAATTTGGGTTTGTTACTCTGACTAGAACCCAGGCCTTCTGTCTTCGTCTGTTGGGGATGCTATAACAAAATGCCATAGACTGGGTGGCTTATAAACAACAGCAATGTATCACAATTCTGGAGGGTGCGAAGTCCAACATGGAGGCACTAGCAGATTAAGGGTCTGGTGAGGATCCCCTTCCTCAAAGACAGGCTTCTTTTTACTGTAACCTCATGTGGTAGAAGGGGTGAGGGAGCTCTCTCAGGCTTCTTCCCTAGGAGCAGGAATCCCATTCATGAGGGTGCTACCCCTCATGACCTAAGCACCCAGCAGAGACCCCACCTCCTAACACCATCGCTTTGGGAGTTAGGATTTCAACATATGAATTGGGGCAGGGGGTCATAACCATTCAACCCATTGCATATTCTGACCAGAACAGGTGTTTTTCCTACAAAGATACACTATTTATTCATTCAAAATATATTTATTGAGCCCTTGCTCTGTGCAGAGCTTGGTCTCAGATGCTGAGAAAACAGCACAGAACACAGCAGGGGCATTATCGATAATGGTGCCCCACAGAACCAGCAGCTCTGGGTTGAGGCTCTGCTATGTGCTGGGCATTGTGTGGAATACAAAGTGAGTCAGACACATTCCCGATGCTCCAAATGCTTTCAACTTAATTGGACAGTTTAGGCAGAGAGACGCATGACAATTGATAGCCATGAATTAGTTCACAATACACTTATTGAATACACGTTATATTCCGGGCACTGTGCTAAACATGCTACATGCTGAGACTGCAAAGATGAGTTAGAATGCATTCCTGTCTCCCAAAAGCTCCCCTTCACATGGAGGAGAGATTTAGGCAAGCCCATGATTTCGGTTCCATGTGGTCGAGGTAGGACAGTATGGAAACACATATACCATGCTTAGCCGAGGTTACTGTCTGGCATTGGGGGAACTACCCCGAACAGGTCATACCTCAGCTGTGTCTTGCAGGATGAGGCAGACCGGAAGAAGACCGATGGCATTCCTGGCTAAGGGGACAGCTGCAAACAGGACAGTGGGGGGCTTGGGGACAGGGGAGCAGAGCTGAGGGGCTCAGGATTCATCCTGTAAGTGACAAGGTGCTACTCTTGCGTTCTCAGCAGAGGTTGGGCTCTATGGATGGGTTGGCTTGAGTTGTACAGCTTCGTCTGTGTGGATAACGGGCGGTTGAGGAGGAGGTGTGGGGGGACTGGAGGTGGCAATGCCAGCTAGGAGGATGTGCCCAAGGATGACAGCTAAGAGAGAAAGATGGGAGCCTGAGATGAACGACTAGTGGGGTTCAGTGGGGCAAGTGAGGGCTCTATGATCCTGCTGACCTCAGCAAGCAGGGAAGGTTTCACTAGGGAGGAAGGGTGGAGAAGGCTGGAAGGGAAATTGGAAGAAACTGGACCTAAAGTAGCTCAAGAGGTTGTCAGAGAAGGTTGAAGGAGGGGTGTGATCCATGACAGTAACCAACAGACACTCCCCTCATTAGTCAACAATCCCTGATGTCATTTAATCCTCACAGCTGTGTTGTGGGCTAGGCACACACCCCATTTCAAAGGCAAGGAAATGAAGGGTTGGAGAGGTTGAGTAATGTGCCTACGGTCACACTGCACAGTGGTGTGGGTTTTCAGGCCCTCCCTTTGTTTTACTCCCTGTTGTCTGGTATCTCCCCTGGCGGTGTGGGTTAGAACTGAGGCAGTGCCACCCCAGGGGCCAGAGTCCCAGCCTCCTCATAGCCCAGCGGCCCCTCCCTCCAGGGGCTGTGCATCGCCCTCCCCTAAGGCTCCTCTCTTGCATTCCCTGAATCCCAGCAGGCGTGCCTGGCAGCCGTCAAGCTCATCACCTCTGAGATCAGAAAGGCTTGGAAGTAGACGCTGGGGCTGTAAGCTGAGGAAACGCACAGAGGAGCAGTTAAAGTAGCGCAGGGTGCCGAGCCTGCCTTTAATGGTTTGCAGCTGCAGCAAGCACCAGCTTCCCCGTGGGCTCTGCCCTGCTGCGGGGGCTGGCTGGCTGTATTTCGCATCCCGACCAATTAGATCCCCATGTGTGCTGCAGGCGTGAAAAAATAGAAAGTGAATAATCCTTCATTCGCCTCTGCATGGCGAGCAGCTTTGATCCTCTCGGTGAGGTGGCCCTGTTCCATCAGAAAGTTCATCTCTTCTCAGCTTCCTTCTTTTTTTTTTTTTTTTTTACCCAGTTTCCTTGTCTCAAAATGGCATTAACCTCCACCCAGAGACCTATGAAATGACCACGATTCATCTTCAGACCCTTCTCATCAAAGCTGGGTTGGATTTTCTTCGCCTTCTCTCTTTTAAACTTCCGCTGTACAGTCCCTCCTTTCTAACATTGGTTTGGTGCCAATGTTTCCAGGCTGAAATCAAAAGGAATAGTCTATTAATATCAGGCTCCTGTAACAAGGCCACCATTGTTTGCTTCATTTCAGAATACCTATGGTCTTCTGGTGAGAAAGAGAGAGAGATCAGGAGCCTGAGTGTGGAGCCTGTGTGTGTGTGTACGTGTGCACGCACGCATGTGTGTGTGTGTGTGGGGGGTTAGATAAGCAATTTCAAAATGAGCAAAAATAGAAGGAATCGATCCTGGTTCATTTCAAATGCCTGCTAAATCTCAGTGACTCTGGCTATGGATTAAAACACTGATCACCCGTTTTGTTTCGGAAGCACCGAGGTCTTAGAGGCATGTTTGGTTAGAAGACCTACCTTAATGCTACAGGTTAGGTGGTGGAGCTGCTGCTGGAGGTGGTGTGGAAGTGGGGGCAGTGGAGGAGGAGTGGAGAGAGGAGCAGCTGGGGGTGTTGCTGGAGGAGGAGCGGAGCTGGGGCAGAGCTGGTGTGGGTGTTTGTGCAGAGGAGGTGGAGGTGGGGTGGTGGGGTGCTGGAGGGGAGGGGATTAGTAGTGTTGGTGTGGAAGGCATGAAGAAGGTGGTGCAGGTGGCAGAAGCAGTGAAGGAGGAAGTAGAGGAGGCTTGGAGGGGCTGAGGGAGGTGGAGAAGGAGAAAGCAGAGGCAGGGGTTGAAGGGTGCTGGTGGTGGAGGTGTGGAGGAGATGGAGGAGGTGGTGGTGGCAGTAGACGAGGAACTAGAGGAGGGGATGGAGAGGATGAGGGAGAAAATAGTGGTGGGGGGAGATGCTGGGTGAAGTAGACTTACTGAGAACAGAACACACTGCTGTCCATGCTTCCTTCACCCCATCCCAGTGATCCCATAAGCTGGGAAGACTCAAAAGGTTATCCCGGAAATGGCAGGGCAGGTTTAGGGTGGTCACTCCCAGCCGAGGCCTCTCTGGATGGCCCTTGTTGGAAGCAGCTCTGCCTGGATAGGAGCTGCAGAGACATAGGTTTGTATCATTCAGGTTTGTGACACAAACCCTTACAGTGTAACCCTTCTGGAAGTGGCGGGTGGGGTGGGATCACCTGGGTCATCTACACAGAATGTGCCTGGGATTCGTGAGTGAACTGCATGGCTCAGTGAGAAAAATGAACTGGGAGTCCCAGGCCTGGGGGCCAGCCCTGCCTCTGCTGAACTGCGTGGACTTCTCCACTTGACTTGCCAGTCTCCCATTGTGTGAAATGAGGTTGTTGAATTAGGAGTGCGGGCTCTAACAGACACTCTGTTTCTACCTAGGAGAAACTGTGTAACCATTAGAGCTTTGCTTGAGGTGGTTCCTGAGCTTTTAGGATAGAGTCTTATTTTCCATTTTTCCTGCCTGGTCCTTTTCTGAAGATAGGGAAGAGTGGGACTTAGTTTACCTTTTGACAGCCTTGGATAACTGGATGGGCTGTATCACCCAGTGCCCATTACCCTTAGGCCATACCCCACACCAAACCCAGACCAAAGTCAGACAGATTCTTGCCACACTTAACTTCGAGGAAAGGTCACAAGTTTGGATGAGAGGGTTCCAAAATGGCCTGATGGCTGGGCACAGTGGCTCATGCCTGTTAATCCCACACTTTGGGAGGCGGAGGCAAGAGGATCACTTGAGGCTAGGAGTTGGAGACCAGCCTGGACAACATAGTGAGATCCCATCTCTATTATTTTATAAAAAGATAACCTGTTGTTACCTGTGACTACTCATTGCCAGAGACAAGAAATGCAAGTCACAGTCCCAGAGTAAAGTCAGACTGTCAGGAGACCAGCCAGTGAGCTGTTGCCATCCATCTAGAAAAGACAGCAGAACTGGGCAGGGGAGGGTATGAGGCAGGGAGGGCGATTCTGGAGTAAAGTTTCTGCTGCTGATAATGAGTCATCCGCAGTTTCTCTGTTGCTTGCTACCACACATTTTGAAGCCGTGGGGAAGGCTTTTAAAGGGTCAGAGCCAAGTTGTCCCTTTGGACAAGAAGTTAGTCCCAAGACGTCAGGACGGGTGCTGGTCGTGAACTTTTCCAAGACAACATTGCTCAGGATACTGTGGTGTGGCAGGAACACTGAATTTAGAGGTTGGCATTGAGGGGCTGGGCATGGTGGTGTACTCCTGTAAGCCCAGCACTTTGGGAGGTCAAAGTGGGAGGATCTCTTGAGCCCAGGAGTTTGAAACGACCCTGGGCAACATAGTGAGAACTAGCCTCTACAAAAATATCAAAATTAGCCAGGCGTGGTGGCACCTGCCTGTAGTCTCAGCTACTCAGGAGGCTGAGTCGGGAGGATTGCTGGAGCCCCACAGGTCAAGGCTGTAGTGAGCTGAGATCTGCATGCTCCAGCCTGGGTGACAAAGTGAGACCCTGTCTCAAAAAAAGGAAAAAAAAAATGATTGGCGTTGAGGCTTGGTTCTGAAACTTACTTCTGAGACATTGAGTATATCGCTTCTCCTATAAAGCTCAATTTCCTCATCCTCATTGTAGTGGGAACAGTAACAATGCCAGCTTCTATGCTGCCCTAAGGGTAGCAGCACTTTGGGAACTGCTCAGTATTCTACACGTGTTCAAGACTTTTTGTTACTATGGCTCTCCTTGACTTCTCTGACTTGCCGTGATGGAGCAGGTAGGAAGGAAGGTGAGCTGGGTGCAACTTCTTCTGACACACCTGAGCAGCCTGAAGCCACCACTGACTTAATGATGGATTTCCAACCGTCAGAGTGCTGCTTACAGACCTAACTGAAATGTGCTGTGAGGTTCACTGGCTGTAACCACATCTGAATGCATCAAAAGGTGTCATCACCCAACTGAAGAGCCATGCCTTGAAAGCAGGAGACTCAATATTTCCTGAGTGTCAACTACACATCAGGCTAGCTGCGGCTCACAATTAATCACTATTCACTCCTGGAAGGTAGATATTATCATCCTTATTTTACAGCTGGGGAAACTGGGGCTCAGAGCGGTTAATATCATGCCCAAAGTCACAGAATTGTTCAGTGAAAGAAACGCGATTCGAATCCAGTTCTGTCTGTGAATGTCTCCACTATACCATGTTGATGCTTTGCCAAGACAAGCTGAAATCTTTCTGTGATTTATATATATATATATGTATTTTTTTTTTTTTCCAGACAGTCTCCCTCTGTTGCCCAGGCTGGGGTTCTGTGGCGTGATCTCAGCTCACTGCAAACTCCATCTCCCAGGTTCAAGCAATTCTCCTGCCTCAGCCTCCCGAGTAGCTGGGATTACAGGTGCCCACCACCACCTCTGGCTAATTTTTGTATTTTTAGTAGAGACGGGGTTTCACCATGTTGGCCAGGCTGGTTTCGAACTCCTGACCTCAGGTGATCCACCTGCCTCGGCCTCCCAAAGTGCTGGGATTACAGGTGTGAGCCACTGTGCCCGGGCTCAGGTTATAGTTTAAATGTCCCCCCTTCAGAGACACCTTCTTAGACAATCAGATGGGAACACAGTTCTCCTGTCACTTTCTCTCATTGCACACCATGCTTTCCCTTCCAGGTGTATGCATCACAATTGGTAATCATATGTTTATTCATCACCTGTGGGATGTTTATCTCCACACCAGTCTATTTGACCCATGAAGAAGGGTGCTACAAAGATGAGCCTATTTCTTCACCATGTTCCACTGAGTGCCCAGCACATAGCAGGATGAATGGATAAGTGAGGGTGGTTAGCATACAGGAGTTTTTCTGCTTGAAGGGGAAAATGTGAGCCAGGTGGGAAACCTAAGTATATTGAAGAAGAGAAGACCCAAGTCTAATCGGTTATAAAAATAAGGATGTTTATTTTAGCACCTCACCAGAAGCCTTGCACAAGGGCTTCCAGGACAGACATGGGGCTCCCCAGTGTCCTGAGTGGCCTGGGTACATCCCAGCCCTCTGCTCTGCCATCCTCCCAATCACACAAGGGGGCAGCTACAATTCCAGGGACATGGACTGACCCAACCATACCCAGTGAGGATGGGGAAACATGCTCTTTTTATTAGAAAGGAAAGCGTTTGCAAAGAATACGCAAAAGAAAGTTCCCAGAAGCTTTCTACTCAGGTCAGCTCCCTTGGCCAATATCGGGTTCTACTTCTATGCTCTAGCTTCAAGGAAGATTAACAAGACAGTACTGGCATTTAGATCCTCTCGGGTGGGAGATGGGCTTCACCAATAAGCAAGCAAGCAGGGGCAAGGTGAGGACAGCCTTGTGTATGGGGAAGAACAGCTGTGTCCACTGCACCTCCTAGATTAGGCCCTGGAGACCCCATGGTTGGAGGCAGGCTTACAGACAGTAGGAGGAAGAAAGACCATACCATTTTACCAATTAAACAAAAAAGTCCAGATTGCAATCGTTCCATGATTCATTGATGTGAGTAATGGTAAACCTTCAAAGTTCAAACATGCTAAGGAATTCATTAGCTGTCTGCTGTGAAATTAACAGCTGAGAGATTAGACCTGGGCCATTTTCCTGGAAGACCAAGTTAAAGAGGTTCCTGTGCTAAAACAATGAGTGTCGCCTGTCCAGTGACTGGGTGATGAAGCTTGAGAAGAACCGGAGGCCTCTCCTTCTCATCCCTACGCCCAGCCTTGGCTGAAGTCCGAAGTCCTCTTAGACTTCAGAAATTCCTCAGTTATTGTGTGTTCCTTGGGCTGCATATCTGGCCACTTACTTGGCATCTCCGCTGGGCTAAGAGACCTCTTGAGCTTAATGCATCCGAAACAAACTCTTGGTGACTACACCACCACAAATGTGCTGCTTTCCCAGTCTTCTCCATGTTAGCAAATGTGCCACCATCACCTACACTCAAGACAAGATCGAAAACGTCCTTGGCCGGGCGCGGTGGCTCATGCCTGTAATCCTAGCACTTTGGGAGTCCCAGGCGGGAGGATCACCTGAGGTCGAGAGTTTGAGACCAGCCTGACCAACATGGAGAAACCCCATCTCTACTAAAAATACGAAATTAGCCAGGTGTGGTGGCGCATTCCTATAATCCCAGCTACTCGGGAGGCTGAGGTGGGAGAATGGCTTGAACCCAGGAGGCGGAGGTTGCGGTAAGCCGAGATCGCCCCACTGCACTCCAACCTGGGCAACAAGAGCGAAACTCCGTCTAAAAACAAAAACAAAAAACAAAAACAAAAACTAAACAAACAAACCAAAAAAAGTCCTATCTGATTCCTCTCTGTCCTTCACAGCGCACATCCAGTCCATCAGCAAGTCATGCCAGCTTCACCTCTCCAATACACCCCACAGGCGCCCCTCGCTACTTCCCTGCTCCCCACCTAGTCCCAAACACTCTTCTCCAGGCTGGACCACGGCAGCAGCCTCTTGATTTGTTCACCTGCTTTCGCATCCCCACTCCTAGGCCATTCTCAACACGACAGCCAGCGTGGTCATTTTGAAATGTGAAAAGATCACAACACTCCTCTACTTAGAAACCTCCAGTGGCGGCTCCCTGATACCCATAGAATAAAATCCAGTCATCCTCAGAGCCTGAAAAACCCTCTGCGATCTGCCCTTTGCCCACCTCACTGACCAAGCTTCACGTGCTCTGCTCCAGCAGACTGGCCGTTTCCTCTGGGCCGTCTGCTGGAATGTTGTCCCCAAGATCTCTGCAGGCTGGCATGTCCTTCCAATTCAGTCTCAGCTTACATGAGGCCTTCTCAGAGAAGTCCTCTCTAACTCCCGAACAAAAATAGCACCCCAGTCTCTAACTTCTTACCGTATTTTATTTTCTTCCTGACACTTATCATTATCTGAAACTAATGTATTTGCTGGTTTATCTTTACGATCTGTCTCTGGCAACAGTATATACATGGTACAAGGACTTATTTTGCTTATTGTTTTACCCTCTGCACTAAAACAGTGTCCACATCTGTGAGGACTCAGTGAGCATCTGCTGAACGGGATGAATCTTAAAGCCTTCGACAATCATATTAAAAGACGAAACTCTTTACAATAAGAGAGAAAGCAATCATCTTTTCTTGGGCATTGGAAATACTGAGACACTAGGGGACAGAAGGCACCAAAAATTTAGATAAGAGGGACTTGTGACAATCCTGAAACAGGTGAGCTTGAGAGCATCAAGGACGGACAAGGGTGGTTGTGTGGACAGGTGGGAATGTGCTCTTGGTCTGTCTGTGATGAATTTGGAGACTGCAAATGATAGCGTCAGAAGAAGAAAGTCACTCAAAGATCTGTCTAGAGCCCTTGGCTTTTAGTGTGGGCTTCACCACCAACTCTCTCTGGAATCTCAGGCAAGTTGTTTAGCCTCACTAAGCGTGGGCTTCTCAGGGCACTGGGCTGTGTGATCGCTGAGGTTTTGCCAACTGTGATTGTTCCATGCTCATTCGCCCATGGCTCATTCAATCACTCAGAAAGTATAACTTGAGCACTGTGTTCCTGAAATGGTGCTACGTGCTGGCATGCAGCAGAGGACAAGGCTTAGTCCCTCTCTTCATGGAGCTTCTAACACAGGAGACAAATAGCAGATAATTATGCAAATAAATCCGTCAGTTCAAATGGTGATGGGAAGGAGAAGTGAAAGGTGCAATGAGAGTGTGTAAAGGGGTGTCTTATGGGGATTGGAGGGTCAGATAAGTCTATTCTTAAAAAAATGATATTTTCTTCTTTTTACAAATGTTCAAGCTTTGGGGAAAGGAACTAAGGGAGCTCTGGAGAGTTTCTGGCCGGGGCTCTGGCAGCGGGCTGTGCATTTGAGCAGATGCTCTCCCCCCGCACAGTGATGGATTCCAAGGCTCCTTGTACATGACATGGTGGGTCCTCCCGGAGTCAGGCAGGGAGCCCAGCAGGTTATTCCTTGGCCGGGGTGGGGTGGGGAGGAGATTTTTGTTTGTTTGTTTGTTTTTGTTTTTGTTTTTTGAGATGGAGTCTCGCTCTGTTGCCCAGGCTGGAGTGCAGTGGTGTAATGTCGGCTCACTGCAAGCTCCGCCTTCCGGGTTCACGCCATTCTCCTGCCTCAGCCTCCCCAGTAGCTGGGACTACAGGTGCCCGCCACCACGCCTGGCTAATTTATTTTTGTATTTTTAGTAGAGATGGGATTTCACAGTGTTCGCCAGGATGGTCTTGGTCTTCTCACCTCGTGATCTGCCTGCCTTGGCCTCCCAAAGTGCTGAGATTACAGGCGTGAGCCACCGCGCCCGGCCGAGGAGAAGTTTTTGATATAGTGTGAAGAACCATTTTCTTCTGTGTAGCAGATGAAGGTGAAACTGGGTGTTATCAACTTTTTATGCCAATCCCCTGACCTCACCCAGCCAAACTCCTATCAGTAGGCTGAGCACATAGAAGCGAGAAATTGGGGGGCTGCATACTTACCTATTTTGTGGTGCATATAAATCTTAGTACATCAATTTATTTGTGTGAGAAATACCACTTTCTTTTGTTTAAAATGATCTTAAATCTTTCTTTATGCTTCCATCCTTCCAGGTGGAGGAAATTAAATTCCAGTCATGACTGAGGTCCTCTGCTCTGCTCCCCACACCAGGTCCCGGTGGAGGCTGAGAGCCCCCGGCCTTCCTACATGTGGCATTCCCCATGCCTTGCGGGCCTGGCCACCTCCACCAACAAAACTCCAGGGCCCCCTCCTAGGCTGGGAGAAATTCCTCATCACTCTTCTGTCCTGGGCTACTTTAAAAGGTCCATCTAGGACACCCAGCATCATCTCTGCATTTTGGCATCTACAAAATACAGCAAGAGATTTAATGTTCAGGTAGCATTTTGCTTACTATCCGAGGCAGAACTGTCTAACTCTGTGGAGAGCTTGTGAAAATTCAGGAAAAACACACACAAATCAGTACTTATTAAAAAATCATGGCCGGGCGCGATGGCTCATGTCTGTAATCCCAGCACTGTGGGAAGCCAAGACAGGTGGATCACCTGAGGTCAGGAGTTCGAGACCAGCCTGGCCAACATGGTGAAACCCCATCTCTACTAAAAATACAAAAATTAGCCGGGCATGGTGGTGCATGCCTGTAATCCCAGCTACTCGGGAGGCTGAGGCAGGAGAATCGCTCAAACTTGGGAGGCGGAGGTTGCAGTGAGCCGAGATCACACCGTGGCACCCCAGCCTGGGAGACAGAGAAAAACTCGGTCTAAAAAAAATTATTCTGCCATAGAAGTGGGACTCCACGGTCAGGGAAAACCTGCGTTTGTCTGAGTCCTGGCTTTGCCTGGGCAAGTGGCCACCTCTTTCAGCCTCATTTTTCTCATCTGTAAATCAGAACATCGTAGAGATTCCTTCATGGAATTGTTATGAGAGTTTAATAAGATTCCCTGCGAAATACTTAACACAGTGTCTGGCACATGACAAGTGCCCAGTAAGTATTATCTATGATTCACAGATACATAATGTTAGTGATGGTATAAGACGTACTATTCGTTGTTACTGCCCAGCTTAGAGATCATGTATAAAGGCTTTGCAGAGGGTGGACCCCGGAGTGCCACTGAGCCCTTGGGAATGGGGCTTGGTGAGGCGGGTAGCATTTTTCATCCTCCTTAAAGAACAGGTGCAAGTCTGGTCACGACTTCTCTCCATCAGCTTCTTGTCAAACCTGTAAAAAATGATGTATCCTCCTTGGAAATTTCTACTTACTACATGGCAGCTTCTAAATTATACCTTTCTTGCTCAGATACATTTTTTCCTTTCCTTTACTGCCCTGCCCCCACTTCTTCTCCAAAATACTACAAGCAAATATCATTTATATTGATTTTGTGAAGCTCCCTTCCCACCCATCCCCAGTCCCTGAAAGTCTGGGAAGCCAGTCTCTGATTATATGTTTCTCAAGTCTGAAGCCAATTTTTGTTTGTTATGGAAACATTAAATCTTTAAAAAAAAAAAAATCTTAAGTCTTTGGGACAAATATTGGTGTGGACTATTTTAATTTTATATATATATATATATGAGACAGAGTCTTGCTCTGTCACCACGGCTGGAGTGCAGTGGCATGATCTTGGCTCACTGCAACCTCCACTTCCTGGGTTCAAGCAATTCTCCTGCCTCAGCCTCCCTAGCAGCTGGGAGTATAGGCGTTCACCACCATGCCCGGCTAATTTTTGTATTTTTAGTTAGAGGCGGGGTTTTACCATGTTGGCCAGGCTGGTCTCGAACTCCTCACCTCAGGTGATCTGCCTGCCTTAGCCTCCCAAAGTGCTGGGCTTACAGGCGTGAGCTATTGCACCCGGCTGTGTGTACTATTATTTTTGCACAGACTGATGACAGGAGAGGCAAGGCCTGGAGTTTAGTGAGGGTTTTATTGAAGAGGAGCGAGGAGAGGGAAGAAGCAACATTGGGAAAAAGGGAAAAAGAGAAGGGTTGTCTCTGGGCTTCAGGCAGAGAGAGACAGAAGAGATAAACAGGGATGAGGACCTGAGAAAATTAAAGAAAGCCAGTTGCCTGTAGGTTTCTGAGGTTCAAATCTACAGAACAACTCAATGTCAGAAAGGAATGAATGCTTGTATCCAGCTTATGGATCCTGCTATGCAGCTAATCCCTGAATGAAATTTCCTGTATCTGAGTGTAGGTTATGAATATGCAGTGAAATCGTCCATTAACGCCATTTTCCTTACATGCACTTTTTTCCTCATTTTTTTCTAATATTGAGTCACTCTGTAGACTCGAATAGATGATCTCTGCATGTACTTACACTTTCAAGAAACAAGAAATACTACCGACTTTGTTGGTTTCACTGATGGTGTGTTTGAGGGCTGTTTTTATTCAGTGTCTGAGATGCATTAAGTGTTTCCTAGTGGAGGCTTTATAAATGTGTTTGAATCAAGTAGAAGAACAATCCTGGGTGGGAGATACTATTTTTCTCTTCTATAGATTGTGGAAAGTGAGGCTCAGAGTAGTTAATAATGTGGTCTGTAAGTACAGCAGCTGGTGTTCAAACTGGGTCTGGTTCAGGCTCACTTTTGAGTCTTGTCTATCTCGCTAGACAGGACCAGGATTATCTCCCCGACGTTCTAGCGCCTTCTCTGGCTTTCAGACTGTCAGTGTTTATGAGACCAATTCCTCACGCTCCCTCCCTTTCACAGCTGCATCCACTCAAGACATCGCCCCTCCCCTCACCTGTGAACTTCCTTAACCACTTGCTGCACCTCTCAGTGACCCACAGAAGAGGCAGGGCATCCCAGGTATGCTTCAATTGTGACTTGGCCTGACAGCCTCCCAAGGACATTGTTAACCCCTTGACAACAAGCATAGTGTCTTACTTTAGCAATCAAATTCATCAGTGACTTTTGAATTTGAGTTTCTGTATTTACCAAAGTTACATATCCACATAATTTGGTGAGTCAAATAGTTCCACAAATGTTGTCCCTAATATGCTTGTGTTTCTATGTTTTGATTTTTTAGTTTTAAGCATTAAATCTTGAATTCCCACCATGAAAGATGAGTTTGGCTTTTT
>NW_012118932.1:3847642-3851690 GCF_000951035.1 Colobus angolensis palliatus
TTATTGTTGGTTTTTGTTTGTTTGTTTGTTTTGAAATGGAGTCTTGCTCTGTTGCCCAGGCTGGAGTGCAGTGGTTTGATCTCGGCTTACTGCAACCTCTGACTCCTGGGTTCAAGCGATTCTCCTGCCTCAGCTTCCCTAGTAACTGGGTTTACAGGTGCCCACCACCATGCGTGGCTAATTTTTGTATTTTTAGTAGAGACAGGTTTCACCATGTGGGCCGGGCTGATTTCGAACTGCTGGCCTCAAGTGATCCACCCACCTCGGCCTCCCAAAGTGCTGGGATTACAGGTGTGAGTCCATTTATTTTGTTTTCATTGTATTAAGTAATAATAAAGGTTCAAACTCTGCCAAAGTTCTAAATCTCCTCCGTGGTGATGAGATGATCAGGTCTCCTATCGAATTTGTCTTTCTGCTGAAGCCTGTCCCAGGGCTGTGCCCTGCAGCAGTGTGGGCCAGCTGTCCTCCCTATGCACTGGGCATGCAGCCTTCCTCTGGAAGACCCTGCAGCCTCCTGGGGACTGCCTTCACCATCCTTCTGTGTTGGAGTTCCTGTCTCCCAAAGCCCTTGCCTTCCTCCTTCTTGGTTTACTCTCTTATTTGTGAGGAGCTCATTTTCCAGTAATGTCACAAGAAAGGGGCATGTGGCCCTGTTTTTCAAATCTGGGCATCCCCGGCGTGCTGAATAAATGTTTGCTGAATTAATGAAAGAGTGAAAGAAGAAAGGACAATAAGGAAACGTCAGCAGAGATAGATGGCATGATCACAAACTGAGATTAAAAGGAAACAACGCATTCTGATAATCTGATGTTTAGATAACTGACCTAAGCTTTTAATTTGTGATTGACATCAGTAATAATAAAAGTTCATGAGAACACCTGGATTTAGAGAACTTATCTTTTCAAATGGCAGTCTGGCACAAGAAAGAATATTGGCTGTGAATGAGTTATTTGAACTTGCTGTGTCTTGGCGTCTTTGTCCATAAAAATAGGGATGCTAGCCGGGCACAGTGGCTCATGCCGGTAATCCTAGCACTTTGGGAAGCCAAGGCGGGCGGATCACAAGGTCAGGAGTTTGAGACCAGCCTGGCCAACATGGTGAAACTCCGTCTCTACTAAAAATGCAAAAATTTTCTGGGCATGGTGGTGGATAACTGTACTCCCAGCTACTCAGGAGACTGAGGCAGGAGAATCGCTTGAACCTGGAGGCAGAGGTTGCAGTGAGCTGAGATCGTGCCATTGCACTCCAGCCTGGGTGACAGAGGGAGACTCTTGTCTCAAAAAAAAAAAAAAAAGAGAAAAAGAAAAAAATAGGGATGATAATGCCTACTTATCAGGAAAACCATTGCACTGGGTGAGAACTAAGGGTGAGTGAGCCATCTCTCAAGTCATCTTATGAAAATGGCATTTAAATGCAATCAATTATATGCAAAATAGCACAGTGCTTAGCCTTTTGTAGCACTTGACAAATGGAATTGAATTCCCTTCTTTCTCCTCTTAAGAGTGAAGGACCTCTGAATTGCCGACTGTAACAGTTATTGATTATGTTGAAAAGGGTTATAAAAAGCTTAGTTTCGGATTCAGATATGGTAGTGTGTTAGCCGTGAGAGGCCCTGGTTTAATCTTGACCTCACCGTGATTTGCTGTGTGTCCTCGGGCAAGCATCCTTCCTTTCTGAGCCTCTGGGCTTTCTTCCGGAAAATGCGGGGCTGGGTGGCTGGGGACTAAGGTCTGACTCTGTCAGGCTCTACCCTTATTCTGTGAGTTGCCCTTCCAGAACCCAACAGACTCCACCCAGCTGCTGTGAGCACAGTTTGCCTTCAAAGTAGATGCTATCTCTGTCCCTGGCACCGGCCTGCTTAAGGCCTGGGCCGAGGTTGACATCCTGTGAGGTCGCCTGGGAAGCAACCCACATTACATTCTTCTGCAATGTAATGCAAAACAGATCCGGCCTCGGCTCCAGCCAGCACCAGGGAAGTGGACTTCATTGTAAAAGCCACCTTGTCAGCGTCAGGCCTGGGTGATTAATGACTCTTTAATCTCACAGCAGAATACCTGACAAAATACGCCTGGGCCAAAAAGGCAGAACAAACCTAATTAGCCTAGTCGACCCACTCACAAGGTGTGGGTTGCTACGGATCCCAACAGCTTCGAAAGGAAGCCTCTCCCTGCCTGTCCCTTTTAGGTCTGTGAAAGAATCAAGTGGCCACAATGGGGCAGGGACTCCATTAAAAGGAGGGGGCTGGCCAATGAATAAACATGCAGGTTACCGTGTTGATATTTCACTGAATGCTGTTCTGAAGTGGGGTGTTTGAGGCCTCGGAGGCCAGCGCCCCTGTATTGTGTTGGGGGAGGGACTGGCCATTTGAAGTCAAGGTGAGGACATACTGGGGCAGATGGAACCTGCTTTGTTTGTGAAAGAGTTTTTCTGCTATTTATGCTAATGAGTGGGAAACACTTCTCAAGCATTTCAGATGATTCTGTAATGAGGCCCGGCAGAATGTGCCAACATTGTTGGCCCAGGACAATTTCAAACTCCCACTCGCCACATTAGCAGCCCCTTTCTTTACAGGAAGGCCCTTGGAGGGTGAAAGAGGACAATGCGGGAAGAGTGAAAACATCACAAAGAGGGGCTTTTGTTTCGCCTTCCTTTGAACCCTCTCAAAAGCCCAGTTTCAAGGGGTGTGTTGGGCCTGCCTTTCAACGTTACTGAACCCAGAATCCCCTGTTGTTTAGCAACATAGAAAGCTGACCTTAATTGACTCCACTTCTGAGCAGGCTTTGTAAATCACTCTGCCCCAGAGTGGAATTTCCTGATGGCATCCGTGTGTGATATATAACGTTTGTACACAGGATACCAACGTGCCAGTGAAATATACATGCCTTCACGTGTGCACAGTGATTTACAGCTTACAGCTCACTTCTACACGCATTCTCTCACGAGGACCCTACCTCTGGATTAGGAATCATTATTCCCATTTTACAGAGAAGAGAATTGAGGCTCAGAGAAGTTAGGTGGCCTGCCCAGAGTCACCCATCAAGAATGAATCAGAGCTGTGACTGGAAATTAGATTTCCCTGACTCTCTATTACACTGCAGTTGTTCCAGGGGTTGTATTAAATAGACTGTGTAAATCTGTATTCAAGAGAGATGTCTTCAGCAATGAGTTTCTTTAAAGCATTATTTTGTGGGTAAAGAAGAACATCGCTAGGTTATAATAACATTTTGGATTTCCCCTTTAACTTCTGGTCATAATAGCATTTTCTTGACAAGACTGCTTCCACTGTACTCTGGCTGTGCCCGGCGAATTTCTACCGCCCCCCTTCCTTCCTCATCCTCAAGTCACACAGCTACAGACACATGGCTCTCAGGTAGGGCAGTACTGGGAGTTTTGTCTTCCCTCTGGGATTATACTTCACTGAGCCTCATCAATTCTAGGGATGTTGTGAGGAAGGTGCTCCACCCTGGAATTCGTCTAGAAGTTCAGCCTGGGGCCTGAGAGACACATCTGCACTCTTCCAGCCTCTAGACTAGGAATACTCAACGATGACTTTGCCATGTGGCCCTGAAGTTCTGTTATAGAGGACTCTGTGCTGAGAAGGGTCACGTGCTTGGCTTAATGCCCTTCTGTCACCGTCTTGATATTCTGATAATTTCATCTTTGAACTTCTTTTTTGCAAGTGAAGCCCAATGAGAGAGTGGAGGAGAGGAGAGTCATGCCACTGTCGTTCCTCGCTATGCCATTCATACAGAGCATTCTCCATGCCCAGAAGTCCAGGAGTCCAGAGGGCCCATGATGCCCAGGAGTTCCTCGAGACTCAGGGAGGTAAGCATGCTCTGCCCACACCTGAGTAAGTGGGCACCACCGATGGCCCTGAGAAGCCATGCACTCCTTGCAAACCAGAGCAAAAGAATACAAAAGAGCTGGGTGCAGTGACTCATGCCTGTAATCCCACCACTTTGGGAGGGCGAGGCGGGTGGATCACCTGAGGTCAGGAGTTCGAGACCAGCCTGGCCAACATAGTGGAACCCCCATCTCTACTAAAAAT
>NW_012118932.1:3851834-3852988 GCF_000951035.1 Colobus angolensis palliatus
AAAAAAAAAAAAAAAAAAATACAAAAAAGGACAGTGGAGGTCTAAGAAACACAACTGACCAAAGAATCCCATCACATCCTTTCTTACTCACCTTATGTCCTTGTGTTAGCAAAACAGATCCATTGAAAATGACACAAGAAGGAAAGAGAGAGCTAGGACGATCCATAGCTCCCTGCCCTCTCATTCAGCCTCATCATAAGTCAAAGGTACAAAGGGGAATGTGTGTGTATTACCAACAGAAATATAACAGCAGGGTTAGTTTTGTACAGCACTTTCACTGTTCTTGTAAGAAAATATATATATATACACACACACACACATATATACACACACACACATACATACATATATAGACTACAAAATAAAAATTCTGCAATTTTGGTGATTCTGCATAGGAGTTAAATGTTCTTATATTTGCATTTAAAACTGGCACTATTCAAGTTAAAGATGAATTGTAAAACTCATGCTAATAATTTAAAATGTGAATTTTTCTTTACTTAGAATGACACTAAATAGCAAATAAAATCCACAAACTATGTAGCTAACCCTGTTTCTGGCAGAAGACCTATAAAAATGAATATCATATGTTTGAAAAAAATTATGTGATCTCAAATCTTACAATCAAAAGAGCCACTGTGTCAATGCCTTCCTCGAGCTTTCTTGGGTTCTGTGTGGCACTATCACATGGTGCTATACTGCTCTTCGGCAAAGGGTGGTAGGTGGAGATCACAGTGGTCCTACTAGCTTTGTGATCATGAACAAGCCTCTGCCTTCTCAATCTGCAGCAGGGAGGTAGCATATATTTTGTCGTTTGTCAGGAGTTCCTGTAAAAGAATGCACATAAAGGTGTTTTGGAAAACATAAAATGTTATGTATGTATAAAGTATTTTATAATTTTTATTACTATTAAAAAACTGCAAAGCAGGAACCATGAACATTGCTGTCTTTATTCCCTCTGATTTGTAAATTCCTGCCAAATTTGCATAAATCCAAATTCATTTTCTTCTATTAAACAAATTTGTCAACAACTATTTAGATGGTAGTATGAAAATTCAGTATATTCGGCCGGGCGCGGTGGCTCAAGCCTGTAATCCCAGCACTTTGGGAGGCCGAGACGGGCGGATCACGAGGTCAGGAGATCGAGACCATCCTGG
>NW_012118932.1:3853093-3858620 GCF_000951035.1 Colobus angolensis palliatus
TAAACCCAGGAGGCGGAGCTTGCAGTGAGCTGAGATCCGGCCACTGCACTCCAGCCCGGGTGACAGAGCGAGACTCCGTCTCAGAAAAAAAAAAAAAAAGAAAATTCAGTATATTCACAACGTTCTCTCACTTTGCAGTAATACACATCAGCGTTTTTAAAGGCTATAGGGGTTAGTCCAAAGTAATGAAGTTTTACTCTAAAGTTGTTTATACAGTTTTCTATGATTAAACAGTTGTCAAACCTGTGTATAGAAAAAATGATAGGCCGGGAGCAGTGGCTCATGCCTGTAATCCCAGCACTTGGGAAGGCCGAGGTGGGTGGATCACTTGAGGTCAGGAGTTCAAGAGCAGCTTGGCCAACATGGTGAAACCCTGTCTCTACTGAAAAAAAAAAGAAAAAAGAAAAAAAAAATTTAGCCAGGCATGTTGGTGCACACCTGTAGTCCCAGCTACTCAGGAGGCTGAAGTGGGAGAATCACTTGAACTCAGGAGGTGGAGGTTGCAGTGAGCCAAGATCGTGGCACTGCACTCCAGCCTGGGCAACAGAACGAGACTCCATCTCAAAAATAAAATAAAATAAAATAAAATAAAAGCCTAACAAATAGAAAAATAAACGACTTGATATAGAAGATGAGTGAGTCATAATAACATAAGGCCCTATCATAACACAGTCTACTGTCCTTATAAAGTTTAGATAACTTCTGGATTAAAAATATATCTCTCCAAATGGAACAGCTGCTCACAGGCAAAGGCTGATGAACCTGCTGAGACTACAGGGAATGTGCTCATCTTATCCCTCCAATGCTAATATCATAAATAAATAGGTCTCTATTATGTAATAAGAACCTGTAATAAATGATGGACTGACACTGCAGAATATTAATTGTAGTGGGAGGCAAACATGTTTTCTCTGTGACTTTGAGACCGTAATTTCTCTTAGCTTGGGTCTCCGTTTCCCCATCTGTACTTGAGATGGAGTGAACTGTGAACTCCAAAGGGCCTCCCAGCACCAGCATTCTTTGTTCTGATGGCTTTGATTTGACTTGGAAGCTTTAGTGCCACCTGAAGCCAGGTGATAAGGACACATGAGCATACCTGGCAGAGACAAGTTCTGTGTTCCAAAGTGATGTAGCAGATCTGGGGTTTGGGATACCTGTTCCAAATCCAAATCCAACCTCTCCGTTGGGCTTATATCCTCTTTGCTAAAGGGGACTCATTATCCCAGAGTGGGAGGCTCTGTCCCTGTTTCCCCATGGTTCAGAGGGCTGGCCTTCACTTTCTTTCTGTGGTTGTCTAGCCATCTCCCCACCATGTCAGCACCAGCCCAAAGCCAGCACAGCAGGTGACTCCCAAGTGTTTGTTGAAGACTGACTTGTGGTTTCATAATTTATTACTTTTAAAATTTCTCCTTGTAGACTTTCAAGCACTCTATTTATTTATTTATTTAAGAGGGAATCTTGCTCTGACGCCCAGGCTGGAGCGCAATGGCGTAATCTCAGTTCACCCGCCACCGGTCTCCCAGGTTCAAGTGATTCTTTGGCTTCAGCCTCTTGAGTAGTTGGGATTACAGGCATGCGCCACCACGCCCGGCTAATTTTTGCATTTTTAGTAGAGATGGGGTTTTACCTTCTTGGCCAGACTGGTCTCAAACTCCTGACCTCAGGTAATCCAGCTGCCTCAGCCTCCCAAAGTGATGGGATTACAAGCGTGAGCTACCGCACCCGGCTGCAAGCACTTTAAAAACAGGGCCCTCATCAAATTCATCTCTCTCGGTCTATGGCCCCTTGTCCACCGACAAGGCCCAGCACATAGTGGGAGCTCAGTAGATGGGAATACACATGTTCTGAGTAAGCTGGAATGATGCCAATACCCATTTTGCTAAGATGGATATTCTTGCTCATGAGGAATCCCAGAGGCCGCCCTAGATCAATCTCAGTATATGCCCTCTGCCCATCGGTGAGAGGAACGAGGATGCAACTTGTGCTGTCTGGGGAAGGCGACGACAATAGCTGGAGACTGTCAAGTCCCAGAAACTCTTCTCAGTCTTGGCTGAAGACAACACCTTTCATGACCTCAGGCTTTTCTTGCTTTGCAGTCTTTTTAAAATGGCATTTGGGGCCGGGCGCAGTAGCTCACGCCTGTAATCCCAGCCCTTTGGGAGGCCGAGGCGGGAAGATCACCTGAGGTCAGGAGATCGACACCATCCTGATCAACATGGTGAAACCCTGTCTATTCTAAAAATACAGAAAATTAGCCGGACATGGTGGCAGGCGCCTGTAGTCCCAGCTACTCGGGAGGCTGAGGCAGGGGAATAGCTTGAACCCAGGAGGTGGAGGTTGCAGTGAGCTGAGATCATGCCACTGCACTCCAGCCTGGTGACAGAGCAAGGCTCCGTCTCAAAAAAAAAAAAAAAAAAAAAAAAGGCATTTGGAATATACCCTAATCCTATGACTCAGAAATGAATAATATTATGAGACTGTTCATAGCAGCTATATTCATAATATCCTCAAACTGGAAACAACTTAAATACGCATCAGCAGTAGAATGAGTGGACGAACTGTGTTATAGCCCTCCCAGGGAATGCTACTCAGCAATAAAAATGAGCAAACAATGTGGATGAATCTCAAAAGCATCATCTAAATAAAAGGAACCAGACACAAAAGAGTACATTCTCCCATTTAAAGGTAGTTCTAAAAACAGACAAAACTAATTGAGAGTGATAGAAATCAGAACAGCGACTGCCAGCTAGGTCCAGTGGCTCATGCCTGGAATCTCAGCACTTTGGAAGGCTGAGGTGGGAGGATTGCTTAAGGCCAACAGTTAGAGACCCCATCTCTACAAAAAATACCAACAAACTAGGTGGTGTGGTAGTACACACCTATAGTTCTAGCTACTTGGGAGGCTGAGGCAGGAGGATCACTTGACCCCAGGAATTCCAGGTTGCAGTGAGCTATGATCCTGATACTGCACTTCAGCCTGGGGAACAGAGTGAGAATCTGTCTCTTAAAAAAAAGAGCAATAATTGCCTAGGAGGTTGAGTGGGATATGATGGGCTGACTGGAAGGGGGCACAAGGGAACTTTCAGGGGTAGCAGAAATTTTCTATATCTTGACTTGAGTGGTGGACACAAAACTTATTGTTTGTGAAGTTAACCCTCAAATTTAAAAAACCCACAGTATTTGGAGCTGAGGTTTACCAGCCTCTCAATGGCCAGCTGTCTCCTGGATCAGACACCAGGAGAGGCAGCTGTGATTCATGCAGCTGTGGCCACACTACTGATTTCCTCACATCCGCAGGGGCGGCCCCAGCACGTGGCCCATTTTTCATCCAGGCACTTTGCTGGCACTTGGTGAACGCTGGTCTCTCCCTGGGCTCTGTCCCGGGACCCACAGCAAACTCTCATCCTTCTTCCCGTTGGCACTTCTTCAGCTCCCAAGTCCTCTCTGTGTTTTCTCTTCTCCAGGTAAATCCCTGGGTTTTCCATCCAGGCTTCACTGGATGTGGTTTCCAAACCCTCCTTCCTTGTAGTTTCTCTCCCCTGGATATGCTCCAGCTGCCCAGGGCCCATTTCAAGGATTTCTTGAATACTTTTGCTGATGAACTTGACTTTTACCTTCAAGGCGATTTTAAATGGAGGAGGTAGACTGTGAGCCTTTGTCTAGCCCATCAGATTAAATTTTATTTTTTCAAATAGCGAAGAGACACGAAAATGTAGTGGGAATTCCACAAAGGCCCCTGCAAATGACTGACATACATTTGGGCAGACAAAGTCTTTGTGCGGTGCCAGGGGGCTGATGCGTTAATAGATATAATTTGTAGGCTCCCAAGGAGAGGTTAAAGAGGAGAGCACAGGTTCCTTTGAGTCGACTTGGTGCTCCCGTGTCATCTGTCCCCAGACTTAATCAAGTTATCATATCAACCCAGTGTTTCCTGGACCCCAGCTCTCTGTCTGAATGAGGAAAAAATTTGCAGACAAATTTCTAGCAGCAGGAAGTTGGTGCTCTCCTGCGAGGCTGGATAAAAACTACGTGTAACCTCTCAAGGCCTCCCTCCCGCTCCTGCTGGGAGTTCAGTTCAAGTGGTTCCCTTATTTGATTACGCCTCTCAGGCCTTCTCTGGTGTAGGTATCCGATTCACTGCCATGCCCACTGGCTTCCCACAAGGCAGCAAACATTAGAGTCAGTCTTTTGTGAAATTATGGGGAGGCTGAGTGGGCCAAGCACTTGTGTGTGTGCGCGCGCATGTGTGTGCATGTACGCCTGTGTGTGAGGAGACACACAGATGTGTATAAAGAGAGGAATGCCGTCTGTCAGCAAATGTGGCATTGATTTATAATCACTTCTTTTAGTCACAGAATAACTGAGTGGCATCTTTAAATTCTCACGATTAAAAAAAAAGAGACAGTGAAAAAAAAATCCTAAGTGCTAAACATCTATGTATTATGTATTATTATTCTTAAGAGCTTGCAAAAGCCTTATAACATGTATGATTTATAATTAATCGACCTAATTATTCGAATACAGGTTTCTTCCTTCCATGACTATATAATTCAAGTTATACTGCTAAATATTTTATAATGAGAGTACAAATTATGATGGCCTTTGTAACTGTTTTCATGGGAGCATTTATTATTGGGCTGATGTTGATGGGTTAGTGGATTTGTGCATATTCGTCTCTCTTACTCATTACTTTATGAGTGGACAAGAAGTGTGGGAATGCGTGCTGTGAACATGTGGCCACTCTAGATTTTTCTCAAAAATATAAAAAGCATACATTTATTTCCCAGCACAATCACAGAAAAAGAAAGAAAGAAAGAAAAAAAAGGTAAAAAACCTTTGCAAGGCAATGTTTTGTATTCATTTTCAGGCAATGTCAACGTAATCGAGGAAAATAATAGCAACGTGTGTTTTTCATCTGCAGGTGCGGAAGGCCCACTTAAAACCTGAGAGTCCAGAACAGGAGAGGCGCTTTCAGATCAGCCCGAGTCTTCTGCAGCGCACAGGAGCTAGTCGTGCCGCAAAGAATGAAACTGGACTTGTCCAGGCGAGTTTCGGACCGTGCTGGGCTGGTAAGAAACGGAGTTACCATTCATCTATTCATTCCCAGAAAAAAGGGGAAATACACCCTCCCGAACTCAAGATGCCCATTGATTTATCCCCTTTGGCTGGCAAGACACTCGAGCCCCAGTGTCTTCGGGCTCGTGAGCGTTTTTATTGAGAGAAGAGCGTCCCTCCCAGGTTCCCACAGGGGCTTGGAAGTCAGGGGAGCCGGGAGGGGCGGCGGGGGCCGGGGCAAGAAGCGGGGCGGCTTTTATTTTGCGCCATAAAGGGCTGCACAATGTCTGCTGGAATTTCAACAGTTAAAGAGACCCCTCTGCACAAAGGGGCGCCCCGGCTGTAATCGGGAAATAAATTTGATTTTCTGAATTCTTTGGCAGCTGGTGACAAAGGGCCAGGTAGCGCCGCGGCGGGGGTGATCCTTGCAGAAGGCGGCGCGCGGCGGGGCGTGCGGGCCGGGGGGACAAAG
>NW_012118932.1:3858955-3901198 GCF_000951035.1 Colobus angolensis palliatus
AGAGCTGAAATCACTTCCTCAAGAAATGCCAGTGAACCCTGGCCCAGTTCCGCCTCTTGCTGGTCACCAGGGATGCCCCTGTCTGTGAAGTTTACCCAAATGCCCCCGGCTCAGTGAACCGAGTGTGCCGCCTTGCCTTGTTTATCAGGTGACATTTTGTCATTTAATACGTCTTACATGCCTGTGCTTTAAGTTCTTCTGCAGAGGTGGATGGTCCTTTAATGACAAAGCAGGTGTTGGGGGGACGGGATCCCCCGGGGAAATGACACTACCTACTAGGTCTCTAAGGGCAGGAATTCATCATTGAAAAGCACTAAGCGCTGCCCTCCTCACTCCCCGCCCTGCTCTGATCTCCTGGGTGTCTTCACCTCCTCTGGCTCCTAAGTCAGCTGCTGCACCAGCACCCATCAAACTCTCCTGTAAGGGGAAGTGACAGCTCACCAGTAGCCTGGAAGACCCTGTGGGCAGAAGCATGGACTTACTCTTCCTCATGGAGATGCAGCTGAACCAGATTTCCTTGGCACCACTCTGGAACTTTCCACAGCCACCACCTCAGACACTAGCCAGACTTTAGGTCCTTTCCTTTCATGTCTAAAATGAGACAGTTCACCATGTTGATTTTATTTGTAGGGGATGTCAGGATTCCAGAAAAGCAGACTTGGAAAGCAACAAAATGTTCACATGCAGCTCGCTGAGGCCCTTGCACTTGGTCTGGGCACCTCTGTATGTAAAAAGAAGTCCAATATCTTTGCTGGTTATAGGTGGCTGTATGTTTCAGCACAGAAATGGGGCTCCCCTTGCTAGATTAATTTTTCCTCAGGCTTCATTCATTCATATTCTTCTGCTTGATCCTGACTATCAGGACCAACAGTACCAAATAACACCAAAGCCTCTTACCTGCTGTCCTCAGAATGTCTCCGAGGCATCCGCTTCCCTGCTGGAGCCATTTCATTTCAGGTTGATCCTTAATTAAATTCAGCGAGATGCAGGACCTGTGTGTGTGAACGACAATCTGTGAGTGTGGACCTGTGTGTGTGTGAACGTGGACCTGTGTGTGTGAACGTGGACCTGTGTGAGTGTGGATCTGTGTCTGTGAGTGTGGATCCATGTGTGTGAGTGTGGACCTGTGTGTGTGACTGTGGATTTGTGTGTGTGAACATGGACCTGTGTGTGAGAGTGTGGACCTGTGTAAGTGTGGACCTGTGTGTGTGAACGTGGACCTGTGTGTGAGCATGGATCTGTGTACGTGGACCTGTGTTTGTGAGCATGGATCTATGTGTGTGAACGTGGACCTGTGTGTGAGAGTGGACCTGTGTACGTGGACCTGTGTGTGTGACTGTGGTTGTGTGTGTGTGAACGTGGACCTGTGTGTGAGTGTGGATCTGTGCGTGTGAGTGGATCTGTGTGTGTGAGTGTGGATCTGTGTGTGTGTGAGAGTGGACCTGTGTCTGTGAGCGTGGGCCAGTGTCTGTGAGTGTGGACTATGTGTGAGTGTGGACCTGTGTGAGTGTGGATCTGTGTGTGCGAACGTGGACCTGTGTGTGAGTGTGGATCTGTGTGTGTGAACGTGGACCTCTGTGTGTGTGTGGGCCTGTGCATGTGAGTGTGGATCTGTGTGTGTGAGTGTGGACGTGTGTGACTGTGGTTGTGTGTGTGTGAACGTGGACCTGTATGTGTGTGGCTCTGTGTGTGTGAATGTGGACCTGTGTGTGTGAACGTGGAGCTGTATGCGTGAACGTGGTGTTTACGATCAGCAGGAAGAAGCCTGGAAATGAGTCCTGATTAAATGAGAATTTAAATACAGAACAAGTACCCTAGGAGTTCTAGAAAGATGAATAATTCTCAACCCAGCACAGTAACAGTTTACAATGTGTTTGTGTATGTCATAATGGAGTGGGTTTTGTTACATGTGCAATGCTGATATCATAAGAAGAGTATTGTCATGCTCACAGGATGTCAAGTACAGAAGGTTCTAACTGTTTTGTTGTGTTACTTATCTATTGCTGCATAACAAATTACCACAAACTTAGTACTTTTAAACAGCCCATTTATTATTTCCCAGTTCCTGTGGGTCGGGAGTTCAGGCACAGTTTAATTGATTCCTCTGTTTTAGGTTTTCTTACAATGCTTGTATCCAGGAGTCAGTCAGGGCTGGGGGTCTCATCTGCAGCTTGACCGGGGAAGGCTCTGCTTCCAAACTCATGTGGTTGTTGACAGAATTCAGTTCCTTGAGGGTTGTTGGCCTGAGGGCCTCAGCTCCTTGTGGGCCCTCAGTCAGAGGCCACCCTCAGTTCCTCTCCAGGACCTCTCTCTATGGCAGCTTACTCCATCAAAACCAGCAAGGGAGACAGTTGACAGCAATAGTCAGCTGGTAAGATGGGCATTCAAGTCTGCTGGAATATGTTAAGTTAATGACACGGACTTTGCCACCATTGCCATATTCTGTTGGTTAGAAACAAGTCACAGGTTCTGCCCACACTGGAGGGAAGGGATCCCACAAGGGTGGAAACACCAGGGAGCATGGACCATGGAGCCTCCTGGGAGTCTGTCTCCCTTATTCACTTCACCCACAAGTAAACTGAGCCCCTAAATTCGGGTGTGTCTTGGCCACAATCTCAGAGAGTTAGTGTAGTGGCTAGACTCAAATCTAGGACAATTATTCTAAGTCTTGTGCTGTTTCCTCTGTAACATGCCTCCATAAAACAAGTTTCAAATAGGGGAAGCCTTTGGTTCTGGAAAGCAGCCTGCAGTCTCTACCCAGCAGTCTTTGCTGCTCAGGTTAACTGCCACCCCAACCACGAAGTCACTGTGGTCCTTCACTGAGGACCTCAAGGAACCTGTGCACCCTGGGCCCCATAAAATATTCCTAAACCAAAATGGTGGAAAAGATCCCTTTCCCAGATCAATTAAATCAGAACATTTTAAAACCTGAGGGTTTGCTTAGTCTCTCACTCCCACCCTCTTAACAAGTGAGAAACCCGAGGTCTAGAAGTGAGAAATGTTTTATTCAAGCTCACCATGACGACAAAGCCTTATTCTCTTTCTTTTCTATAAATTTCAAGCAATCACAGAGAATGGATTGGCTTGCATAGGCAAGCACAGGAAGGGCTGACCAATGGGACACCTGGAGCCAGGACTCAGAGGCCCTCAGGGTCACCCCTGCCCCATCTCTCCCTGCAGGCTGCAGTTTTCAGTTTCCAGCTGACACTGAGACTCCAGGGTCTGAGACCAAAAGGAAAACAATCAAATAAGCAACAGTTCTGATCCCAACAGGCCAAGCTGCCTCTTTCAGGGAAACTCTGCCCACATCATGAATTCTGGACGTGCAATGGCTGTTAAAATAGTTCATTCCCAAGAGACCACCCTTCACTGACAGAGACAGCTTTGTGTAATACGACTGTAGCTTCGTCTCTGCAATTTAGGTAAGATTACAATTCCCACCTCAAGAGATGCAAGTGAAGTCTAATTTTCCACAAGGAGCGTGTGTGCATGTGGATGTGTGTGTTTTTCTTTTTCTCTGGGTCCAAGTCTTTATCTTGCTAAATCCCTTGCACCTCCTCCCTGCCTGTCTGCACTGGAGATACAAACTGGCATTTTCCAGCCTCAGGCCACTGCATTTGGCCAAACATTCTCCCAGCGAAGTTATGAACAAAATTTCCTCCTCCATTTGGGCGCTTCTGAAAGAGACCTCTGGCTGCATTCACCGCCCACTGTCCTCAGAGAATAACTGCACGAACAAATGAAACCAGATATAATGAGTTCTGTGCCTGTTCATCTTCAGTTTCAGTGAACTTATCTCTTTGCTGGCTTTGAAGAGCTGAAATCACTCCATGTGCTGGGGGTAGTTTAGAGAATATGAAGAATTTGATCCTTGGATGGGCTAAATAGTTGTGATCCTGGGCTACTTTTGACTTGTTTCTCCTTGGCTGAAATGGACTTTCTGAAGGCACTTGTTTTCAAGAGAAATCAGAAATATGCTTCAGAAAAATAACCATCAAATCATTTTGGAAGAAATAAGATAAAAACATTTATTTTAGCAACAAGATAATGTCTTCTGGGATTCATAACTAATTTGGTGGAAGTGTTTGTATTTTAAATAAAATCCACATCAGTATTAGAAGAATGTGGATTGATTTTCAGTGCCATTTAGGGCCACCAACCTCAGCACTTGCCGAATGTGGACTCAAAGACTCTTGTCTCTTTGCACATGCTGCTTCCTGTTCTTGGAGAAGCTTCTACCTCCTCTTTCCGACAAACTTCTTCCTACTCACCTGGCGGGGTCCAGCTGCACACCCCCTCTTCCGTGAGGCCTGCTGGAGCTCCCACTTCCCCAGCTTCTCCTCAGTGTGCACGGGGCGGGCACTCTCCTCTTTGGACGCTCGCAGCCTCTTTTCATAGTTCTATCTAGGGCTTTGCTATATTTGCCTGGGGAGGCTGTGATCAACATGGAACAGGGTTTGGTTTTGTTCATTTTCGTGTTCGCAGGACTTGGAGGACTCACACAGCTCATAATGGCACAGGCTTGATGGGTGGATGAATTGGGAAATCGTTTTGAGGAAAATCTCTTTGATTGGTATATCTGATTCCTAGTTAACAAACTACCTACTAGCATTCCTGTGTATATGGCTCCCAGATATCTAACAGCATTGAAATGAAATGGAACTGCTTTGTGCAGAGATGTGCTTTACAGAAGATAAAGACTGCCAGGTAGAAATGGAGCATATGAGTCACTGCACTCTTGGCAATCAAAAGGAAATTATGTCCCTCATACTGCACATTGCTAATCCTGTCTTACATCTACTGAGCGTTCACAGTGCGTCCAGACAATCTGCTAAGGGCTTTATGAAGACTACCACAATGTCCTTTGGAGGTAGGGCCTGTGGTGCTCATTTTACAGATGAGAAAACCTAGGCGCAGAGATGAGTTAAGTTACCCTAGATCACCTGGCTAGTGACAGAGGCAAGTGTCCAAGCCTGAGTCTCCCCACTCCAGAATGCAGGTCATAACCTCCAAAGGAACACAGAAACTTTGTGCAAGGTATACATTGGCTGAAATGCAATTTAACGTTTATTGAGTGTCTATGGCACCCTGGTTCCTGTCCTGGCACTGTGAATACACAAATGAAAGAATCAAGTCTCTGCCCTTGACATTTTCTAAGGAGGGGTGGGGGCGAGAGCTCAGGCAAGCACACAGTTTATTAGAATGCAGGAGGAAATGAAAGTGTCGTTAAGAGGCATGATGTGCTACACAGGTTCCTGGAGGGAGCATGTACCATCAGGTGGCATGGATTAGGAAAGGCTTCCTGGAGGAGGTGGCATGTTAGGTGAGCCTTGAAGGACGAGACGTCCGTGGGAGAGATCCAGAAAGAGGCTATGGAGGAGGGAATCTGCAAGATGAGGTGGGAGCAGTGGGAAAGGAGGATGAGAGGGTAGGTGGGGCCAGCACAGGGAGGCCCAGGGGTCTGTTGGGAGGTTGTGGCCAATCTGGTGAGAAAGCCAGGGGCTATTTTAAATTAGCAAGGAGACCTGCTGTCCAGAAGGATGAAGCACTGTAGTGGGTCCGAAGTTCCGACGACTAGTCTAACGCCTGTGCGAGACTAGCTCCAATGTGTTCCTCCATTCCAAAGTCTTCATCTTCACGGTTGCTTTGTAACAGTGCTCTACTCCTCCAGCTCCTGCATCCTCTCCCCTCCCTGCGTTACCTTTACATTTGGATTTGAGAGTTCTATGGGAATTTCTTCTTACCCTTCATGTATTTGAAGGTGGTTAGTAACTTGTTTCTCAGTCACCCTCTGACGGCCTCTCACCGGGTTTTGGGTGCTCCCTGTCCCAGTTCCGTGGCCATCCTCTGGGCTCTCTTAGCTGCTCCTCTACGTCCCCAGCAGCACTCAGCCATGGGGCCCTGATTCTTTAAAAGTACACAAATGGTCCTTTTGGCCTCTCTTAGCCTAGATAAACATGATTAAAACCCCATTGTCTATAAGGCCAACAGAAACTCACTCATGAGAATCCACTTAATGGCTTTATAATGAAGCACTGCCCCGGTGTTCAACCTGAAATGTTCAAAGGAAAGGGCCAGGGTCTACCATTTCCGTGACAGACTACCCTCCACCTCTGCCTAAATGCACCCATGTCACCTGCCAGCAAGACCCAGGGAGGCAGCCCATTCTTCCAGTAAGAGCCTTAGCCTGAGTCACTAATGGGGGTTAAGTCCAAACCTCCTGGAGAAGCTGAGGCCACAAGCCGGAGCTTGGTATATCCACTTCTCTCTGCCCAGTGGCTTCTGCTCACTCGTGCCTTCCACTCCCTGTGGCTTAAGGAGCTTGGACAGAAATCCAAAACATTCTTTGAAGGGGGTATGTTAATCACTCATCTTTGAATCCACTTAGCATGCCCTGCACACAGGCATTATTCAGTACATGTTTATTGACATGCTTCCTTTCAGCTCACTAGACTTCATGGACTTGAAATCCATTCCCTGGCACTCCCCTGGTGATCCAGCCCCACAAGAGCAGTCCCAGGCATCCCACTCCTGTCACCCGGCTTTGTAGGTCTTGTTCCCTGGCACTGTCACCACGTGCTTAGCTCCTTTCCAAATCTTCTTCTACTTGTCATGTCCCTCTAAAGCGATCAAGCCAACAACTTGACTCCCCCAATGGAAGCAATGGATCTGAAAATGCTTCTTAGACTCCAAGGTGTTGTGAGAATGTAGAGAAACAACAAGAATCATGATGACGTTTTCTATAAAGGACTGTGATAGTTGAGACTAGTGATAGGAATGCTGAAATAAGGAACAACTCAAAAATATCCAGGCCAGGCACTGAAAGTGAATCGATGATAGTAATCTTCAAGGAATAATCACCTTTTCAAACAAATGTTGATGAGGTATATCTTGTAGATTTTTAGTTGGAAAACAAACTAGATTTCTTTCAGTGGTATATTTATGATTTCTATTTTACCTACCTCCAGAAACAATTTGACAGACATGCAACAACTTATCAGCCAGGAAAAGAGAGAGAATTCATTACGCGTTAGTCCCAGCTTTAAAACTGTGTGGTTCTTCCCTTCTCTGTTTTCCATTTATAAAATGAGGCAGTTAGAACAGATAATCTGTAAAGTCTCTTCTGGCCCTGATAGTCTATGGATTATTGAGAAAACCCAACCATTCTCTTTCTTGATTTCCTCCAGGAGTGAGTTTACTTTCCACGTGTCTTTTCCTGGCACACATCTCACTATTTGCCATTCTTTCAGTGTAGTTTTTCCTGAGTCAACCACGAACCCTCGCAGGTCAGGACCGTGTCTGGTTTGGCTTCCTGCCATCTTAACCCGGTGCCTGACCCATAGCAGATGCTCAATAAATACTGTCAAATAAATAAATTAGAGACACTGAAGACAGGTGATTAAGAGGATGGGCCAGATAATGAAATGGAACCTTGCGTACTTAGAAAGGACTTTATTGAGAGGAAAAGATTTTAAACAATCAGTGGGAAAACGTTCTTCAGGAATTCTTCCCCATGTCATGTGAGGTAGGTAAATAAAGGAAGCCTAAAATATAAAGCATTTCTGTGTTGAACATGGTATTTTAAGCTGGTATTAGTTTTCTGACTTCTTTTTAGATTTAACTGGTATTTGTCTGGCCATCCTTGATCTCTGGCAACATTTTAACACCATAAGCAACTTCACAGGTTGATAGAGACTAGGCTGCCATGTACCCCTAGCCACTTGTTCAAGGTGCCTGGGAAGTTGGGACTGGGTAGTTCATCACTCCATCTGAGCTAAGGTGAAGTCGAGACATTATTTCTTTTTTAATTTTTTTGAGATGGAGTCTCACTCTGTCACCCAGGCTGGAGTGCAGTGGTACCATCTCGGCTCGTGGCAACCTCTGCACCCTGGGTTCAAGCGATTCTCCTGCCTCAGCCTCCTGAGTAGCTGGGATTACAGGCACCTGCCACCACGCCTGGCTAATTTTTGTATTTTTAGTAGAGACGGGGTTTCACCATCTTGGCCAGGCTGGTCTTGAACTTTTGACCTCGTGATCCACCCGCCTATGGCTCCCAAAGTGCTGGGATTTCAGGTGTGAGCCACTGCGTCTGGCCAAGACATCATTTCTTAAGTGGAAAACTCAGCCATTCATCGAGATGTTCTGTCTTTGAGGAGTTAAATCTTGACCTTTGTTTCATATATACGTATATATATCTCAAGGCCCTTATTATGAGGTTTATTGACTTGAAGGGCTCCAAGAACATCCCGAAAGTGGATACAAAGTGTTGAGGCTGTGCCAAGACTGCAAAGACTCAGATTTCCTTCCTGTCAGGATGACTGGCATGGTCTTAGTTTGGTCACTGCTTTCTGTAGGGTAGCTTTACACTATCTTTGAATTTCTTTTCCCTTTTGAAAAATTAATTTCATACATAGGGTCATCCAAACAGGTAACATTATTGAAGGATGCTACAGTTTTGGTAACAGGATGACATGACATGCATCAGACTCTGATGGTCTCATCTTTTTTGGCCCTGGAAAGGGTCCTAGGCAGCACAGATGCCAAGGTCTATTGGCTGCTGGAGTCCTAGCCAAGGAGGCTCAACTCCTGGACACACGCAGTGGGCAGAACATACTCTGTAAACCCAAGTCAAGAGTCTGGAAAATGGCTGGACAAGTGCTATGCCTTGCTTGGCTGAGCAGATAGAACAAGGAGGAAAAATAAAGATGAGGACTGAAGTCATTCAAAAAGTAAAATTCAGAGGTAGGTAAATAGAAGAGGGGAAATATTTGTATTGGTATGAAATTGAAGAAATATAGAATTGAGTATTTAGGGACCTGTGCACATGAGTGCAGTCCTCTTGTTAGGTAAATAGGTAAGCAGAGGCTGAGAGAAAGGCCGGGACTACCCAAGGTCATGGAGCTAGTTAGAGACACACCTGGAATTAGAACCCAGGCCTCCTGACTCCAATGCTGCTGTTGCTGACAGGACACCATCAAGTCAACCAAAACGGATTTCACTAAGATCATCTATGTTTAATAGAGCCAGGGGGTCAGAGAAGAAAACAGTTTAATTAGTTATGATCCACCAATTCCACTGGCCCACTGGTTCTGCTCAGCTGTCCTCCCAAGCTCTCCTTGAAGCTTTTTGCGTCTTGCAAGAGGAAGAATTGGGAATCTCCACTTTGTGTCACAGAGGAAGCTGTCAAGGCCCCAGCCTGAACGCTCCCCAGGGCAGCCTCTTGGAGAATAAGATATCATCCAAATCTGTTGTTTCTTTTGAAGGCCCTTTTTCAGTCTTTAAACATATACCAATTCAAACATTTCTTTGGTAGCATAGGTGCGTTTATTTGACTGGGTGGCAGACAGAATTTTTGAAGAATTAACTGATACATTCTCATTCTCCCTTTCCCCCTACCTCTGTCCTGAACAGACACACATCCAGGATTTCCTTCTATCTTAAGGCCCTTTCTCTCTAGTGTAAACAGCTGGGGCCTAATCCCATCAGTGGCTGCTTCCTGGAAGGGTGTGGCAGCCAAATGCTGAGAGCCAAGATCCCCTCTATTTCTGCCACAATGTCACCAGGAGGAGCAAATGGACAAAACTGGAAGAGTGGCTGGTGTCGGCTTATGAAAGCTTTAAATGTCAACGAAAGAGGTTTTTCTTGGTGCTGTAGACCATGAAGTGGGCAGAAAAGTCTTTAAAGGGGGAAATAGCATGATGAGATTTTGTGTTTAGAAAAGATTGTGGTTGAACTGTGGAGAACGGGGGGCAGCAGAGACAGTTTAGCAGTAGGCAGACCAATTACCAGAGACAGTTTAGCAGTAGGCAGACCAATTACTGGGCTGTGGCAAATGTCGGAGGGTAAGGTGCTGAGGCCTTGACCTTGGGGGGCTCCAGAGAGGACTTAAAAAGGAGGCGGGTCTAGTAGAAAAAGAAAAAATACAAGGGAGACTCTAAAGGATCTGGCTATGATCAATGTGGAGAGAGGAAGGAGGCCATGAGGTTGCGAAGGAGGAAGTGGGTGAGGGGAAGTCCAAGAAGGTGAGATGTTGGAGGGGAGCATGGGGGCAGCGGAGGAGAGGGTTTGGAGAGTTTCATTCTGGGTGCATTGAGTTAAGGAGCTTGTGGGCCCTGCGAGTGGACACACGTTCCAGGGAGTTGGAGACACAGGTTTGGAGTCAGGGAGGGATTGCAAATGCACATGCAAACTTACAGGCCAGACAGTGAGAGAAGCCAGCAGCAGGAGACTCCTCATTCAGGCCTCAATGAATGTCCCTCATTCTAACCATAGTCTCTGTGTCCTGTACACTGCATTCATTTTTCTAACGTGCTGCTCAGGCCTGAATACCCTGCCAGCAACCTTCAGTGCTCAGCATTCTGTGGCTTCTTCCTCTTTTTTTTTTTTTTTTGAGACAGTCTTGCTCTGTCACCCAGGCTGGAGTGCAGTGGCGCAATCTTGGCTCACTGCAACCTCTGCCTCCTGAGTTCAAACGATTCTCTGGCCTGCCTTCTAAGTAGCTGGGACTACAGGCGCCCACCACCACGCCCAGCTAATTTTTTGTATTTTTAGTAGAGACGGGGTTGAACCATGTTAGCCAGGATGGTCTCCATCTCCTGACCTCGTGATCCGCCCTCCTCTGCTTCCCAAAGTGCGGGATTACAGGCATGAGTCACTGCGCCCAGCCTCTGTGGCTTCTTAAATGCATAAAGAAAGCTCTCTGTCTAGGTCCTTCATGACCTGACTTCTTCTAGAATTATTTTCCTCTATATGCAAATACTCTTGTACACCTTACAAGTGAAACTACATCTTTTCTTGAATATGCTTTAATTTTCCTGTTCATTATCTTCTGTCTGTTCAGAATGCTTCTTTCATCTCTTTCTGTTGAAAGCCTATTGATTTTTCAAAGCATCAGATGAAATCTTTCTTGGACACTCCGTAAGTGATCTTTTGTGTTCTTACACCTCTTTGTTTGAGTGGAGATAGATGATACTTTTCCTCTGGGACACCCTTCCACCCACCCCACCACATGCCTTGTGATCTTCTCCAACCCCCAAAACTGCTAGGGCCAAATTCCACACAGTATACCTCGAGGAAGGCAAACCTGTGCAGAATGCAGAGAACAAGCACACCAGGTCTTGGCTTTTGAGTTGCAGAAGTCAAGGATGTGGACTTAAAAGAACCTGGACTTCTGAGTTTACATTTTATACAATAAATAATAGATTTGGAAGCATAGATTGAAAACCAGGCCTTCTTAGCCCAGATGAGATAAGGATTAACCAGACTAGAGGAAAGGAGAGTTGGAGGGAATATGATGAGGGAGAGAGGTTTGTGGGTTCAGGATGAGAGAACCAGGCCTGGAGGGACCACTCAGACAGAAGAAGAATCAGCCTCCAGGAATCATGCAGGCTTTGCTCTGCTGGGCACTGGCTGGCACTGGCAGCCAGAGTGGTGCCCACAAGCCCCCCAGGATCCCTCCCAGCAAGTCTCCATGCCACCACCCCATCACTGGTGTCCAGGAACCACAGCAACCACCCTACCTGTTGGACCATCGCCATCAGGAACAACTCCGGTCAGTGCCCAAAGACGGAGTCGTCTCTGTCTGCATTGCTCAAGTGGACAACTTCCTTTCCAACAGCAGAGGACTCTACTGCGGAGTCTACTCTCAAGCCCCAAGATAAAGTGGGCTCCAGACATCCAGAAGACTACTGGGGATCTGAGCTTCTCTCCCACATCGTGTTTATACTTCCGGGACTTTGCACGGAAATAGTTTAAAATCTCCCTCTTGCAGAAATACACTTTGTAATCTATTGGCA
The DNA here is from genome assembly GCF_000951035.1 of Colobus angolensis palliatus. NCBI lineage: Eukaryota > Metazoa > Chordata > Mammalia > Primates > Cercopithecidae > Colobus > Colobus angolensis. The sequence continues at coordinate 3,870,751 of NW_012118932.1, forward strand.
TTAAATTGTAGATATTTCTTATGCTGTGTATTTCCTGTTTACTTCTCTAAATGTCCTCTCTACTCTCCACTCTGCTCTCTTCCCCAGAGTCTTATCAGTGCGGGCTTTAGGCTTTGGGCCTCCTGTTGGGTTCAGCCGATGAGAAGCCCTGGCAGGTGACGGGGGTGGGAGTGAGTTCGGGGCCTTTATTCCCTGGCTACCTCCTTGCTGGGTAGTCCTCTCTGACTGCGCCTCTCAAGCAAGCTGTCCCCAAACTCTTCTCTCCTTCAGAGTTCCTGTAACCTTATCTTGTTCCTTCCAAATGGAGGTGGTAACAATTTCTATGTTGTCAGCATCCCTGGGATACTGTATCAGTCCATTCTTGCATTGCTATAAAGAACTACTTGAGATTGGGCAGTTTTTAAAGAAAAGACGTTTAATCAACTGACAGTTCCACAGGCTGTACAGGAAACATGGCTGGGGAGGCCTCAGGAAACTTACAGTCATGGCAGAAGGCCAAGGGGAAGCAGATACATCCTACATGGCTGGAGCAGGAGGAAGAGAGAAGAGCGGGGAGGTGCCACACACTTGCAAACAACCAGATGTCATGGGAACTCACTCACTATCATGAGAACAACAAGGGAGAAATCTGCCCCCATGAGCCAAGCACCTCCCACCAGGCCCCACTCCAACACGGGGGATTTCAGTTTGACATGAGATTTGGGCAGAGACACAAATCCAAACCATATCAGAAACTGTATCTCTTGTTTCTCTCCACCCTGCTTATATCTTCATAATTAGTGCTTTCATTAACCCCTCCCTGAAATAGCCTAATTCGGATGTGACTTCTGTTTTCTGCTGGAAACCGGTTGCAGACTATATTTGCCAATGATGGTTACAATATTCCGCATCCTATAGCTCTTCTTACAGTGTGACTGGGACTATTCGCCCTCAAGGGGAAGGGATGGCTGGGCACGGTGACTTATGCTTGTGATCCCAACACTTGGGGAGACTGAGGCAGGTGGATCACTTGCACTCAGGAGTTTGAGATCAGCCATGGCCAACATGGTGAAACCCCGTCTCTACTAAAAATACAAAAATTAGCCAGGCTTGGTGGCGTGCACCTGTAGTCCCAGCTACTCCGGAGGCTGAGGTGAGAGGATCGCTTGAACCCAGGAAGCAGAGGCTGCAGTGAGCCAAGATCGCGCCACTGCACTCTAGCCTGGGTGACAGACTCTGTGTCAATAAATAAATAAATAAATAAATAAATAAATAAATAAATAGATAAAATAAGAAAAGTTCAGACACCGTGACTTCTGAGCTAGTCATAAACGGTGAAGAGTGAACTATCATGTAAACAGTGGACTTGAGACCGCCATACTCTGAGAAAGCTCAGTGAGCCCCTGTGGAGTGACCACATGAAGAGAGGGATTCCTGGGAGGCTCAGCTGCTTCAGCATCTCTATCTGACTGTGACTACAGGAGAGACCAGAGCCAGAATTACCAGTTGAGCCTTTCTTAAAATCCTCTTCCACAGATGCTATGAAAGATACTAACATGATTGTTGTTGTTTTAAGCCGCTGAAATTGGAGTGATTTGTTATGGAGCAATAGGTTTCTAGGATAGACCCTGACTGATATGTTACAAACATCTGGAGATGTGCATCTAAAGAGGCAAACAGAGGCCAGGAGTGGTGGCTCACGCCTGTAATCCTAGCACTTTGGGAGGCTGAGGCAGGCAGATTGCTTGAGCTCAGGAGTTTGACACCAGCCTGGGCAACGTGGCAAAACCCTGTCTCTACTAAAAATACAAAAATTAACCAGGTGCGGTGGTGCATGCCTGTAATCACAGCTACTCAGGAGGCTGAGGCAGGAGGATCTTTTGAGTCCAGGAGGCAGACGTTGCAGTGAGCCGAGATAGCACCACTGTACTCCAGCCTGGGCAACAGAAGGAGACACTGTCTTAAAATAATAATAATAAATCAAACAGAAGATGTCCCTTCTAGGCTGGGAGTTTCCTGAATGAAGGAATCGTGCCTTCTCATATTCCTAGAGTGGCTATCACACAACAGTCCATTCAGAAGGATTTGTAAACAGGTTCAACAAATGTGGCCAATTTGAGTTGTCATCCTCAAGGAAGATTTGGGTGTTCCGCTCACTTCAGAAGTGAGACAACAGAGAACACGGCATCATCAGCCGCATAAGGATAGACAGTGGTTTCTACTTCTCGCCCTCACAAGTGTACCTCTTCGAATCCCAGTGACCAAGAGCACATGTCCCTCAGATTTAAGACATTCTTTTAAAATAATATTTGCATTAAGAAGCCGAACACTAATAGTGCCAAAATGAGATTATGGACTTTCCCGGAGACTTATCTAAAGCCCTGCACTAAACGTGGCCTCCCTGTTTTCTCTCATTTGTGTGTGTTTTGTCAGTTCAAGGCCAGAGAAAGAACTGTCCCAACTGGAAATAGAGTTAGATGTGGGGAAAGAGGCCACTGCTTGGATAACATTCCTGAGATGATGGGTTTGGAAACTGGGTGTGCCAAAAATTTCCTGGAAAGTTTATTTTTACTGAGTTTTAAGCCTGACTTCAGACCATTAGAGCTCTTGGATAATGCCAGTTTGTTCAAACATGTAGAGAGCCAGCTGTCCCTGGAAATGAGGTTGTATCTTGCTAACTGAGAGTTCTCTGGTCTGGCTCGCCTATGTGCTTAAACACTTAACGTTTAAAGCAAATCGTAAGTAAAGGTCAGAGAGATGCCGCGTTGCCCAGGGGCAAGGCTGATAGGAATTCGTCTAGACTGGTGCCTTTCCCGCGGGGCCCTGTGGACCTACAGATTCTGACTCAGGCTGCCTGGAAGAGGACTGAGATTCTGCAGTTCCCATAAACTCCAGGTGCAGCAAGGCTGGTGTATTTTGAGGAGCACCCAGCTAGAGGGCCAGGCTCACTCATCCTGGGGAGGTCTCTGTCGAACCCACCTCCACTGGGCAGTCTACCCATTGGGTCTTAAAAGTTTTTTTTTGGTTTCAAGAATCTTTGAGTAAAATGAAAACGCCCTTGGGCTGGGGCAGGGTGCAGGAAGGGTCTCCGTCTGAAATTTGCCAGAAAAATACGTCATTACTATTGTTAAAGAAAGAAATTTATCCAAGCATTTGTTTAGGATGCTAAGGCTGACTTTCTTCAAGGGGAGCCGTGGTGACAAGGGGTGTGGGGACTGCGGCAATGGGGTCTTGCAGTGGGGGAGAGAGGTTGGACTCAACTCCAACTCTAACGAGGACGGGTGGAGACTTCGAACCAAGAAGCAGGGTGGGGGTCAGTGGATGGGAAATTACTAGGAGGAAATATCACAGATAAGAGGTTTCTGGCTGACCTGACTTAGTAGGATTCTTGCTGAAGGCAGGCCAGGGTGACCAGATAGCAAAAGTGGGAGATTTTTGCTAAACTGACTTGGCAGGATTCTTGCTCAAACTGGCTTCCATAAGGACAGGGAAGGAAGCCAAGGTAGGACCCAATCAAGCAGAGGACCCAGAGGTGCCCAACTAAAGTTCTGGTCGAAGGAGACTCATCATTACTATTAAAAATAAAAATCAGGCTGGGCATGGTGGCTTATGTGTGTAATCCCAGCACTTTGGGAGGCTGAGACTGGTGGATCACCTGAGGTTAGGAGTTCAAGAGCTTCTTGACTGACATGGCGAAACCCCATCTCTACTAAAAGTACTAAAATTAGCGGGGTGTGGTGGTGCATGCCTGTAGTCCCAGCTACTCAGGAAGTCGAGGAAGGAGAATTGCATGAACCTGGAAAGTGGAGGTTGCAGTGGGCTGAGATTTCACCATTGCACTCCAGCCTGAGCAACAAGAGTGAAACTCTGTCTCAAAAATAAATAAATAAATAAAATAAAAATTAATAATAACAACTAAACACTGAAATTCACCCCTTGCCAGGTGCATTCTAAGAGCTGGACATGTCGTATTGACTCCTCCAGTCCGTACAGTACCCTGCTCCTATTGTGCCCTTCTTAGACACGAGGAAACTGAGGCACGGAAGGTTCAGCTTCGGGTCCAAGGTCATACAGCCAGCGCGGAACAGCACTGAGATTGGTGGTCAGACCTTGGAGCCACAAGTCCGTGGGAGGCCCCTGCACACAGGTGGAGGAGGGTCAGATCCCGAGGGAGGCGGGGCGGGGGCAGCATGGCGGGTCAGCCCTTCAACCTCTTAGCATTCCCTGAGACATCACAGCCACACGTTTGTCCCAAAGTGGTATTATTTTGTCCACAATAGGTCATTCATCCATGTCTCGATCGAGCACTTCCTGAGTGTGAAATGATGCCGCCCCAGACGCTGTGCTAGGTGCTAGGGCTGCCCAGCTGGGTAAGCCACAACCCTGCCTCCAGGGAGTTCAGAGTTCCTGGAAGAGGTTGGACTGGATCTGTGCTGGAATGACAGAAACAAAAAAAACTGCAATCACAGGCTGCTAATATCATTGCCATCTTCATGACCCCAGAACCGACCCTTTGCAAATGCTAAAGTTGCAAAGCCTCTGTCCCTATGCACTTAACCCTCTCAGTTGGCACCTCGCTGGCATTGGTGGACGTCCCTGCATATTCTTGTCTCTCTGTCTTTGCTTATTGGGTGTCCTCCTTCTAAAGTGCCTTCAGCCCTTTCCCTCCCGTCTTATCCCACCCTCGAGGTGCCTCCCATGACACACAGGGGTCACATGGTCTGTGCTCATCTGGGGTGACCAACTGTTCCAGTCTGCCTGGGGCTAAAGGGTTTTTTAGTGTATTACATTTCTATTGCTGTGTAACAAACTTGACAGCTTAGATCAACACCCATATTGGCTTACAGTTCTATAGGTCAGTCAGAAGTCCAAGCAAGGCATGGTTGGGCTTTCTGTTCAGGGTCTCAAAAGAGCCGAAATGCAGGTGTCTGCCAGGCTGAGTAAATCTGTTTCCAGGCTCACGCAGGTGGTGGCAGGATGTGGTTTCTTGCACTATATGGCAGAGGCCCCCATCTCCTTACCAACTGTCAGCGGGAGGTCACTCCCAGCTCCGCCTGTGTGCAGGGACCTCCCGCAGATTTGTGGTTCCCAGGTCTGACCACCAATCTCAGTGCTGTTCCACGCTGGCTATATGACCTTGGACCCAAAGCTGAACCTTCCATGCCTCAGTTTCCTCATGTCTGAGAAGGGCAAAATAGGACCAGGGTACAGTAAGGACTGGATGAGGTCAACCACATTCCGTGCTGTGTGACCCCCTTCATTTTCAAAACCATGTGGAATCAGACTTCAAATCTCTCTGCCTTATGTCTCTGACCTCTAGACTCAGGTTTAAAAGACTCATCTGACAAAGTCAGGCTCACCGAGCTAATCTCCCTATCTTAAAGTCAACTTAGTTACATCTGCAAACTCCTTCATAATAACACCTAGATGTAAGGTTTGATTCAATAACCGGAGAAGGTGTATGTGCAGTAGAGAATTTGGAGAGTCATCCTAGAATTCTACCTCCCAGACGTGGGATACAGGACTCTGGATACTAAAGTTGGGACAGTCTGAGGCACACTGGGGCAACGGATCACCTTGTTAGTGAGCTCTGTAATGGTAGGATTGGTTATTCTTGGTTATTCTCTTACCCACTTTTTTTTTTTTTTTGAGACAGAGTTTCACTGTTGTTGCCCAGGCTAGAGTGCTGTGGTGTGATCTTGGCTCACCGCAGTCTCCTCCTCCTGGGTTTAAGTGATTCTCCCATTTTAGCCTCCTGAGTAGCTGGGATTACAGGTGCCCACCACCACGCCTGGCTAATTTCTGTATTTTTAATAGAGACGGGATTTCACCATTTGGGCCAGGCTGGCCTTGAACTCCTGACCTCAGGTGATCTGCCTGCCTCGGCCTCTCAAAGTGCTGGGATTACAGGCATGAGCCACCGCGCCCAGCCTCCTCCCCACTTCTGATCCTAACCCACAACTCAGTACACAACAGGTTCTTGGTAAGATGCACTATATCGGGGGACATACCTCAGCACCTTGTAGCAGCAGGATGAGTGGGGCATGGTGACCAATAGCATGGATACATGGCAGACAAAACGGGGTTTAAATTCTAACTTCCCAGCTTTGTGATCTTTGACTCAACAACTGAACTAACTCTCTGAGCCTCGTAAGTTTTTTTTCTTCTGTAAAATCAGGATAGTAACAATATTCACCCAATAAAGTTGCTATTTTATTAGAATTAAATGAAACCATGTACATTAAGCATTGGACTCAAGGTCTGGTAGATTGTAAGCACTCAGTGGAGCCAACTGTAATAATAATAATAATAATATTATTATTATTTTTTAATCTGGAGATGGAGTTTCGCTATTGTCGCCAGGCTGGAATGCAATGGCACAATCTCGGCTCACTGCAACCTCCACCTCCCAGGTTCAGGAGATTCCCCTGCCTCAGCCTCCTGAATAGCTGGGATTATAGGCATGCACCACCAGGCCCAGCTAATTTTTGTATTATTAATAGAGATGGGGTTTCACCATATTGGCCAGGCTGGTCTTGAACTCCTAACCTCAGATGGTCTGCCCCCTTCGGCCTCCCCAAGTGCTGGGATTACAGCATGAGCCACTGTGCCTGGCCAATAGTATTATTATTAACCACATCAGAGCCAGCTGAGTGCTAGAAACCGGTATTGCTTGTAGTACCTACCATCTTTGGGGCAAGAGGCAGGGGAAGGGCTGGCTGCTCATTCATTGTGCCTCAGCGCTTTGAGAAAAAGGAGGGTTTTCCTGCAGTGACGTCCTGATCGACCTAGGTAACTGAGCTCTACTTTGAAAATTCCTCTGGTAATTTAGTGCAAGAAACACATCTTCCTTCAATTTAGAACTTTTGGGTGGTATAGCAGTACAGATGTTAAATATTTTCTGTGTATGACTCCAGAGGGTAGGGGATGGGTCGGTAATTCTGAATCCTTTGAACATCTTAAGGTCTCTCTGGATGAAAGGTGCGTGTTGAATGTGGCATTTTATGAAATTAAAAGAAAATAATTTTTTACTAAAACAGCTGTGGGATCTCTGCAGGCCAGAGGGATGTCTCGAAGCAGTCTGTGTACCTCAGAGCACAAGGCCTTTTGGAAAACATCTGGAAACTGCACATCCAACTTCATACACAGCAAATCAAGTATGAAGTTGTTTATTGAGGAATTCCTCAGTTTCAGGGCATTTCATTGCAAAAAAAAAAAAAAAAGGCCTCCTTCTAGTGCAAACTTGTGCCATCAAAAATGTACTAGCAGGGTTTTATTGTTTCAATTAAAATAATTTCAACTTGAAATGATTCTTTACAAAACAATGCACAAACACAAACAAAAGACCTCCAAACTTCCCCTTCTCCTCTTCCTCCTCCTAAAGTACACAGCTTTAGCCTTAAAGGAGGATTTACTGCCTTTGTCCGGAATCCAGCAAACCAGGTGGTCACACAATCAGCAAACCAATAACAATTACAGACATTACAATTTTCTACTTCGCTGCCATAAACAAACACTGAGCAATGGGGCAGAGAACGCCTGGAACAGCAGCAACTTGAATAGAAAAGGAAGACAAACAGAACCGTGTCCCAGGATTGAGACCAGGCCTCAGGCAGCTCTAGAGCTAAAAACAAAGCAGTGGCAGCTTCTTCCTCCCCTCCTCCTCCTCCTCCTCCCTTCAACACAAATGTTCCAATGAAGGATCTCCTAATGCCTAAGCTTAGTGGAGCTTAGCAAACTGTAACAGGCCCAGACAGGGACTATTGTGACCTCTACAATCAATCTCTTCAGGGAATTGTCAGGGAGATAGACTTCCCTCACTCTCTGCCCCTGCTACCCTTCCTGTAGAAACTTAAGGTGTTAAAGTTGAGGGGAAAGTAAAGGGAAAAAAAGGCCTTTTTCCTTTCGTTTATTTATGTAGATTGCATTTCCTATCAGGAGCGGTACTTTTTGAAATATTTCTGAAATCTGTGAGCCGTGCTGCCCTCCTTTTACACGCCATTTAAAAGAAAGTTCTATCCCCAAATGACTTTGATGTAATTTATAGTTATCTTTTTTTAGTGGTTGTTTCTGGTTTTCCTGGGTCAGAAGGGGCTGCAGAGGCCATTTCAGTCCAGGGATTACTTAACATTACTTAACAGCTGGTTGTCAGCAGAGGCCCGGAGTTTCCTGGACCTATGGAATCAGAATCTGGGGGTTGACCCAGGAAATGGACTTAACTGTCCCCACCTCCTTCTCCTGCTTGGTGAAAATCTCTTATAGCACGTTGATGCATCTATATCTGGGAACCAAAGGGGGTCTATATTCTATTATCTATATTATCTCTAATTTATAGATGTGAAAACTGAGTTCCAGAGAGAGGATGTAATCTGCCCAAAGTCACCCAATAAATAGTGGAAGGGGCCTCCTGACTCCAGATTCAAGGCTAGTCAGTGCAAACTTGTGCCATCAAAAGTATACCAGTGGGATTTTATTGTTTTGATTAAAAATAATTTCAACTTGAAATGATTCTTTACAAGACAAGGCACAGACACAAATGCCCTGGCTTTCCCCTGAAAAGCCCTCCTCTTTGGCCCACTGAGGGACTGGGACAATTCCTAGCCGCTGGGTGAACGCAGTTCCTCCTCAGGGGCTGCTGGTCACAGTGATTGAGACTCCAGGGCCCAGGAGTGGTCCCAGGTGATGTTCATTCAAATGCCAGCACACTTTGAATTTACAGGGAGGTTGCCTCTTCTGGTGACCACATTCGCAGTTCAGTAGCCTCACTTGGAAGAAACTCTGTTCCTTGCCCAGCTTGCTCCATCTGGCTTAGTCCTCCAGGCCATGTCTTTTGTCTAAGACCCATTGTTATAGCTAAATTTGAGATTCAAGGTAGCAATGATATCATTACTGATGGACATTTTCTTCTTTCTTTTAAAGAAAAGATAGCAGTTATTTCCTCTAGCCACTAGTCTTTATAATACTTTTATTCCCTGGAACTTAATGAGCATCTATAGAGCCAAGCTGTGGAGTTGTGGGGCTCGATGCAAACACCACCTCTGCACAGGAAACGCCTCCTGCTCCTCTAGCTAGCGTGCCTGTTGCGAGCATCAGCTGAGGGCAGCTATATAAGCCTTAGACTTATGCCTCTTTCTTCACTAAAAAAGAAAGAAAACAGGCCGGGCGCAGTGGCTCATACCTGGAATCTCAGCACTTTGGGAGGCCAAGGCGGGAGGATCACTTGAGTTCAGGAGTTTGAGACCAGCCTGGCCAACATAGTGAAACATCGCCTCTACTAAAAATACAAAAATGAGCCAGGCGTAGTGGTGCATGCCTGTAATCCCAGCTACTTGGGAGGCTGAGGCAGGAGAATCGCTTGAACCCAGGAGGCGGAGGTTGCAGTGAGCTGAGATCATGCCACCGCACTTCAGCCTGGGTGACAGAGCGAGACTCTGTCTCAAACAAACAAACAAAAAAGAAAGAAAACAGTTGTTGCTCAATCTGTGATCATTCTTCAGGTTTGCCACCGTAGTCTGCAGCGGGAGAGGAGAGCAGTTTTCAACTCTAAAATTCACATAAAATAGTTTGCTCATAATTTTAAAAACCAATGACCCTGCTTAGTAGTGTTTCCTGTTTCTTCTCTTCTTCCCTTCTCTTTTTTCTCTTCTTTATTTTTCTTTTCTTTCCTTTCTTCTTCTCAGCATTTTTGTTTTTTCTCATCCTGCATGTTGTTGTTCTCCACCTTCCCACCAATATCATCATCATCGTTTCTTAACTCCACATCCTGACGCGTGGGAGGAGGACGAGGAAGAGAAGGGGGGAGCAGGAGGAAGAGGAAGAGCAGCGGGAGGAGGAGGAAGGAAGAGTGGAAGGAGGAGGGGCAATTGGTGAATTAACGAATACAAGAGTGTAATTATATGACTGTCACAGGCACCTGGCTGGAGATCTGGGATGGTGTAATCCATGACTGACATTGCTTATGCACTGGGCTCTTTCCTGGAATTCCCTCCTGCCACATTCCATCTGATGTGGGGAAGCTAAGTGAAGGTTACAGTGCATTTTGAGAAGACAGTAAATTAGGTGGTCTCAGTGTTGAGCTAAAATTCTCTTTTCCCTCTCTGATCATACAATCTCAGGAATTGTTTTTTATTCCTACGCTAAATGGATCTCAGCTGCAGTTTAAGAGGCCTGAACATACCTGTAACAGTTAAAATAAAGCCCACCAACTTCTACCTCAAACCAATTCTTTATCCCAGTAACTTTTTTTAAGCACCACAATTTAGTAACCTGGGGGTCATCCTCCAGTGAGTGCCATGCCGAGCCGCTTTGGAGACTGAGGCTAAAAAGGGAAATGCCTAGTCATAGATTCTGTCTTTATGTGAATTTTTAATATTTCCTACACCGTAAATGTTTGGATTCATTTTTATTTTAGAAAACATTGCATTGAAATATTATGTATCTTGATTACTGAGTTTTTCGACATTCCCTTAAATTTTGCACCCTGGTCTTGGCTTTGTTGAAACCTCTCTCAGTCCTCCCAATGCAGTTTAGTTGGTGATCCAGCCCTAAGCCCTGCCGATCGCACCTTGTGACTCTCTGCCCTTTTCCCTTTCTGATCAGCACCATAGCAACCGCCTCCTAACTTGTCTTCCTGTTTCCATCCACTCTTGTTCCCCATCCATCCTTTTCCCTCAGTGAGTTTAGGGCAGCTTTCTAGAACATGGTCACCATACCGGCAAGCCAAACTGAGTGGCTCCCCCGTCCCCAACCCACACCCATCCACTCTGCCCCTTTCCCCTTGGGGAGCAGCCTTGGAATCTGGGTGGGGCTGACCTCATCAGCAGCTCTAGGGGTGGGCCCTGGTAGGTGTAAACCTCAGCAATGAGCTCAGGACGGCTCCAATCCCACTGCAGCCCAAGATGTAACTGTAGGAGAGACGATCTCTCCCACTCACTCTGAGCTGTGCTGTGTGCTGATGACAGGCCTGGAACCACCATAGATGAGAGAGGCCAACAAAGGATGAAGGTGACACACAGAGAAGAGGAGAGCTAAGAGAATAACCAACGCAGCAGAGGACGGATGGAACAGAACCCGAGACCCGCTCTGTTCTGGACTTCTCCATTAACTGAGCCAGTGAATTGCTGGGTCACTGAAGGATGTTGGTGTGGGGAGCCTCACTGAAGTAGCCGTGCAGTCTTCGGTGGATAGACTATTATTTGACCGGGCCTTCATTGTTGGACTATAAGCTTGTTTCTGTTGTTGCTTCCTTATTTGTTACTAAACTACTGCAATAAAAATTGTTGTACAGCTTTTTTGCATATGTAAATATTTGTAGAAAAACTGATGGGAAGTGGAATTGCTGGGCTGAAGGGTATGCATAGTTTTATTTTCATAGAAACTGCCAAATCATACTCTCAAAGGACAAACCATCACTAAGAGAGTTTGAAGGTGCTCAGTGCTGAGAAAATACGCAGATTGAGCAATGTCTGTAGGTCAGTGCAGAGTTAGCCATCAGCCTGAGGTGCTGTAGTAGGGTCCAGGGGGTCCCTGCTGGGCCAGATGGTGGTCTTTTTTGAGACAGAATCTCACTCTGTTGCCCAGACTGGAGCTCAGTGCCACGATCTCAGCTCACTGCAAGCTCCACCTCCCGGGTTCCCGCCATTCTTCTGCCTCAGCCTCCCGAGTAGCTGGGACTACAGGTGCCCGCCACCACACCTGGCTAATTTTTTTTGTATTTTTAGTAGAGACAGGGTTTCATCGTGTTAGCCAGGATAGTCTCGATCTCCTGACCTTGTGATCTGCCCGCCTTGGCCTCCCAAAGTGCTGGGATTACAGGCGTGAGCCACTGCGCCCAGCTCCCAGGAGTTAGTCTTCAATAGCTGGAGGGTGAGGAGTCAGGGGTCCCAAGGGAGAGACCAAGGTGGCCGGGTCAGCAGGACACACTGTGAGAGTTTGGGGCAGTAGCTGTTTACCTGCTGTCACAGAAGCACTTCAGTGCATTGATCTATTTGCCTCTTCCCACACCAATACACGAATATGATTCAAAATGATGAGCAGCTTCCTATAACTGTATAGTAAGCTGTAAGTAAGTAAACAAGATTCTCTTTATTGTTCTTTCCCAAAATTCTCTTGGTTATATTTTCAAATTTTCTCTCTCAGATAAAGTGTGTGCAAAGGCTTAGCTCTGATTTCTAGATGGCTATTCTCATTTTCTGCTGGGGAAGGAATGCATCATTTCTTCCTGAGACAGATCTTTGATCAGGTCTGCTAGCCACTCTTTAGGTTGTTTTTTTCTCTTCTTCTTCTTTCTTTTTTTTTTTGAAGGGGGCTCTTGCTCTGTCACCCAGACTGGTATGTGGTGGAACAATCTCCACCTCGAACTCCTGCAGTCTATCAACCCTCTCTTTGGGACATTTTTCTAAATTAACCTACTTAAACCCAAAAGAAAGTGACTATGTAGAATAAAAGTCTGAGAGAATATGGCGCTAGGAGAAAATGATGGCTGGAAAGAGGAAACTCTCAACCTGCTGTATTCCATTGTACAGAGGATCCAGCGAGGTGAAGGGATGCGGGGAAGGGCATACTGAGCCTGGGTGGCAGATCGGGAAACAAAGGTCAGGGCTGCCGACTACCCACCCAGAGCTGCATCCCCCACGCTTGCCTGCCCCGGGCCAGGTGACCTCAGTGTTGCAGTGCTTTTGAGGATGGAGCCAGCCTTGGACATCTTTCAGGGCACACTTATGCCGACGATTTCATATTTCCTGCCTGCTTGCACAACTGGTAAAGGGAGATGAAGTGGCGTTAGCAGTGCGTGAATTTTTGCAGCCAGCGTCCTAAGCACTCCTGGAAAGGCTGCTTTTCTGTAGAGCATCCCCTTTCCCTGCTGTATTTTCTTCATACCACATACCATCATCTGAAATATTATTTATTCTTACCACATATCATCTGAAATATTATTTATTCTTACCACGTACCATCATCTGAAATATTATTTCCTCATATCACATATCGTCATCTGAAATATTATTTATTATGGTTATTTAATGTCTGTCGTGTACATCCCCTCCCCCCAGGAGTTCCGCTGGGGCAGGGACTTGGTTTTGTTTGTAACTGTATCTCTCCATGCCTAGAACAATGCCTGGCACACAGCAGCTTCTCCATGAATGTTTGCTGAGTGACTGGAAGCACTGGATGCTCTCGTGGGTTCCTAGCCTGTTTCTCCAGGGAGATGAGGAAGTTGGCGCCACTGAATGTCAGAGCCTTTTTTGTAGGTGCCAATCAGGCCAGAAATCAGGCAGGGGGACAAATAGAGACCGAGAGTCTCAGAAGTCTTGGCACCAGGGCACAAGGACCTCAACCAAATTGCCTTCGAGAATGTAAACAATTCTTTTTATCATTCACTGGATTTTTTCCCCAAAACTTACAAATGCTGAGGAGGCACGAAAAGTAGCAAGATTGTTTATGATCTTTGGTCTTTTTTTTTTTGCTTGTTTTTTTAGCCTTGAAGCTGAGTGAACAAAAACTAGGAGGATCCACCCAGAAGGATGTTGAAAGTTGTATCTGGTAGCTTCAGCTAAGTTCATCAGGCCGTTTGGCAGTGAAAGAGGAAAGGTATCATGGAGTGGGATCAAGTGTGGATTTATTGAGAGTTGGCTAAGTTCAGGGGATATCTAACACACATGGCTTGCCATCCTCTTCTTAGAACCAGGAAAAAGTCGCTACAAATACCTGCCTCATCACTTCATAAATCCTTGGTCTCCTCATCTGTAAAACAGGGGTGACAAAGACCTACTTTGCAGTGTTTGAGGATGAAAGGAGTGGGTGAGTTGAATGAACGTGCCCTGTGGATGGTCGGACGTGCAAATGCATTATTGTTTTCATTGTAAAAGGGTTTGAATTTGAATTCTGCATGGTTAAGGTGGCATAGCTAAGTGGCAGAATAATTGATTGAGATATTAATTTAGAATTCTATTGTTAGGCATTTGGGTTTCCTTGTCTCAGGATTGCTTGATAGGACTGAAAGCGGGAGTTCCTCAAAACACTTCTCTCTTACATTCTGGCCTTGCTTTAGGGAAGATTATGCTAACCAGGAAAGGAGGCAGCAAGAGAGGCTGGGGCACAGAAGGAGAATTGGGTGCAGGGAGGGAAAAGTGGGCTGGAGCTGCCCTTCCAGACTTAAGAGAGGAATGGTGTGGGTATCCCAAGCCTTACTCTCTTCCCTCCCAGGCTTGCAGGGGTGAAGGCAGAATTTGGGGAGGGAGAGGCTGCTGACCCCACCCTTGCTGAGGCTACACCCTAGAAGCAGGTGAGCTGCTGGCCTGCAGAGGCCCTGGGGTGTGGTGAGGAGGTCAGTGTGCTGGCGGCGACCAAAACCCAGAGCCTCTCTTAAAGCTGCTCCACTTGCACACCTTGGTCCCTTCCGCCACACAAGGTAGGTGATGCTGCTTCCAGGACAGGCTCTATTCACTAATGACTGAATTAGTCAATTTCTTCACCCACCCAGTGAACTGGAGACTCCTCAGCAGAATTAATTTTTGTAAAGAAAAATCATGTGGCATTTCTTTCATGCCAAGTTTGTGAAATAAAGCCCATACCTGCTCCATATAGAACACACTATTTAATAAATGCCCTTGGGCAAAAGTGTCAGTAGCAATTCCTGGAAGAGACATGTCCTGAATGAACTAGTAGAAACCAGGAAATCGCTGTCCTATTTTTGTCTTTGACACTAACAAGCTCTGTGACCTTAAGTAAGTCCCTTCCTCCATCTGTGCCTTCCATTTATTTATTGGTCAGATGAAGGGATACTGAACTAAATTCCTGGTTCGTGTTACTACATATTTAGAATGGACTTGGGAAACAGGAAATAGTTATGAAACCATATTCTTAACTAAGGATATAGTTTTAGACGCTGTTCCAGTCATGTTAATTTCCACCTCAAAAACAATGGATTTTTGATAAAGCAGAGTTTCTGCAACTGCAAAAGACAACTGGAATAAATGTGACATTATGGCTGTCACCTGCTTAAGCAACACTTGTTCATGCACTCGTGGTCTCTGTTGGGGTTTTGGTCTTGGTGGCAATACATACTTCTTGGGATTTTTATTTTAAAAAGAGAAGCGCCTTAAAAAAAAAAATCCTTCCACAGCGAGCTCATCTTTCACCAGGGCTGGAACAGTGTAAACATGACTGCGTGAGGCTCCGTGTTTATGTTTTCTCAATGACTTCCAGATCAAATTTGCTGTGTTTACAAGTTGGAGGCACTTTTTCTAACTGCCGGCCTTGCAAACTCAAACGGGGGTCCGGCCCCCCAGCTGGGCTGGCTCTGCTTCGAGTTATCCCGCACCTCTGACAACACCTCCATGGGTGCCCCAGCAGGAAAAGCGCTTAGCTCAGCAGCCGCCTGCAGACACCGGCTTTTCATACTTAAATCAAAACAAGATGCCAGGTTATTATTATTATTTTAAACTTTAAGCCTTAGGCCCAGAGAGAGAACTTGGACTGCAGAGGTGATCTTTTCTTCTGCCTCATGCTTGTCAATTGCTTTAATTTTCCCTATGCTTCGAAGAGTTCTTACCTCATCCAGACCCCGTGAATCTCACTTTGAAGTTTGTCTTAATTCCCTTCAATCCTGAGGGCTGTGAACCTCACGCCCAGAAGCCTGCCATGGATTTTGCAGGTCACCTGTTAAGGTACCCATTGGTGCTCCACAAAACTTGAAATACAAAGCTCTTGACTCTTTTCCCCCTTTTAAAACGCATATCCCTTTATAAAACAGTCATTTTACTTAAATCCCTTTGTGCTAGATGTTTTATGCATCTAAGAGATGGTACTTTGACCATGAAGCTGGCACCCCAACCAGCCGTCAGCAATATCCTTGTAGCGTTTTCGGCCGTGGACGATGGAGTGCGCGGGCTGGGCTCATTGCTCACTGTCTGCCGTGCTTCCAGGGAGCCCCCAGCGTGGAGAAGAAAGAGTGTCTTTGGCTGCAGGAGCCTGAGTTTCCACCACCAGCGCAGACTGGCCCTGTGATCTTGGCTGAGTCTCCGGTTCTCTGAGGCCCAATGTTCTCCTCTGCCTTCTCGCCTCAGGGGGATCTGCTGCGGTCCCACGCGACACAGCAGGGGTGAAAGGACTTTGCACCTAGTAAGGCCCCGTGGGAGGAAAAAGTTCCACGATCATCAGGCTCAAGGTTCTCGAGAATGGGGCCAGTGGGGATCAGGGACGCTGTCTGCTGCTATGCAATTCAGGATATTTGTAAAAAGGAGTTTTGGGGTTTTAAGAAAATCATTAACATCCCTGAAATTCAGACATGAGGTGTTCTGGTGTCTCTACAGCACCCCCTCCTTTACCTTTTTGTGGACTCTGTTATGACTGTGACATGCTACTTTCCTCTCTGGGCTCCAGGTGTGCCTCCATCAACTGGAGGGCTGCGCTTGGTGGGGTCTAAGGAGCCTTCCAGCTCCAATGTGCTGTGATTCTGCTCCATGCTTCTCAGGCTGGTATGCAGGGCAATGCGATGGGATCAGAGGGGAGAAAAAAACGAATATTTAGAAACCTCAATTGAAGGGTTTTTTTTTTTGGGGGGGGGAAATAAACAAGCAAATGAAAAATCTATTACCAGGAAATTCAGATCTAAATCAATTTCAGACTGGGTGACTCACACCTGTAATCCCAACACTTTGGGACGCCACGGTGGGTGGGTCACTTGAGCTCAAGCATTTGAGACCAGCCTGGGCAACATGGTGAAACTCCATATGTTAAAAAAAAAAAAAAAAAAAATTAGCTGGGCATGATGGCATTCACCTGTAGTCCCTGCTACTTGGGAGGCTGAGGCAGGGTATTGCTTTAGGCCAGGTGGTTGAGGCTGCAGTGAGCCAAAATGGCACCACTGCACTCCAGCCTGGATGACAGAGTCCCTGCCCTGTCTCAGTGACCATTCTTATTAGAGATTTAAATTTCACCCAAATTATGTATTCTTTGGCCACCTCCTCACACACACAGACCACACACGTACACATGTGCATGCATCATGTGGACATTCTTATTTACCCTTGCTTTCTTTCTTCATCTCTTCTGTTTTGATTACAAATGTCTTTTTACTTTTCTCTTTTATTAGAGACAGGGTCTTGCTCTGCTGTGCAGGCTGAAGTGCAGTGATGTGGTCATGGCTCACTGCAGCATCAGCCTCTTGGGCTCACGTGATCCTCCCGTGTTGGCTTCCTGAGTAACTAGGACTGCAGGTACGTATCACCATGCCCAGCTCATTCTTAAAATTTTTGTGTAGAGATGGGGTCTTGCTATGTTGCCCAGGCTTGTCTTGAAGCCCTGACCTCAAGCCATCCTCCTTCCTCGGCCTCCCAAAACACTGGGATGTACTGTGGCTGTACACAAATGTCTTAGTATAAGCTATTTAAAAATTTTTTGAAATTGGGTAAGTGAAAATGTTTTATTTTTATAAGAAAAAAGGATTCATAAAGAAAGTGGACTGTGTTCCTTTGTATCTTCAATACTGCAGTCTTGTTCCGGCAACTTACAGCACAGGGAGCTCTACTGGCTGTTAATCAAACAAAGCCTTGACCTAGTCTGGAGAAGTTGTCATAGTCCTGGCTCTGATGTTGCTTGCTGTGTGACCTTGGAATTGTCGCTTTCCCTCTCTGAATCACAGCCACCTCATTTGGAAAATAAAGAGGTTGGACCAGATGGTCTCTGAGGTGTCTTTCAAACTTTTCTTTCTTTTTTCTTTTTTTTTTTTTTTTTTGAGATGAAGTCTCGCTCTGTCACCCAGGCTGGAGTGCAGTGGCATGATCTCAGCTCACCGCAACCTCCACCTTCCGGTTTTAAGCAATCCTCATGCCTCAGCTTCCCGAGGAGCTGGGATTACAGGCGCCTGGCACCATGCCCGGCTAATTTTTGTATTTTTAGTAGAGACAGGGTTTCACCATGTTGGCCAGGCTGGTCTCGAACTCCTGACCTCGGGTGATCTGCCCACCTTGGCCTCCCAAAGTGCTGGGATTACAGGCGTGAGCCACCACACCTGGCATCTTTCAGACTTAAAGATCTCCATGTAGGTGACTCACTTTAATAAAACCCAACATGTGAAATGATTATTAAATAAAGTCTACCTTCCCCAAACACCTTTTAACTGATAAAGCAGGCTAATAAAGGTAAAACAGCTTACGTTATAAAAAATAATTTTTAAAAGTAGCTGCTTCATTTTAGAAATAAATTAATTTACATGTAGCATGACAAATTCTCTCATAACTCTAATTGAAAAAAGTTTGTCTAGTTGGACATTTCAGTGACGGTTCTTTATCCTTAGCAGCTGACCCTGCCACATCCATCAGACAGATTCCCAAGAAATATCCTCGTAATGTTCAGCTGAAATCTCTAATGGGTATGATCAAATCAGGCTTAATGTTAGCTCTAGTGAGCAGTCACTTTGAAAGTATGTGTTGCTTTCTCATTATCATTTTATTTCTACCATTAGCCACATTCAAAAATATAAATCACTCCTAATATCTTTCAGAATGAAGGTTAACTATGTCACCTCAGAGCTGATCCTCATCACAAGTGACAATGTGAGGCATTGTGGGAGGAATAGGAAGTGCAGTGTCAAAGGGTCATGCGTGGTGTGACCTTGGGTAAGCCACTTCCCCTCTCTGGGCCTCAGTGTCCTTATATGTAATTGTGGGGTTGTTAGAGTAGGTAGTTAAGCAGATATGAGCAGGGCAGGAGAGGCCCCCCTCCACCCCCAGGAATGTCAGGTGACCATCAGGTGATGATGAGGTGGTTTTTAAACTCTCAAAAATAACAATTGTTCACAGCCAGCACCAGGGAAGGCAGTCTCCCAATAGACAGAAAACACCTGAGGCTGAAGATCAGCAGCTTCCGGATAAGATCTCCGGAAGTGGGTGAGCGGACCCACGCTTGCGCACTAAGAGGCACGATGGCAGAGTTTACCTGGTATATGACCTTCCTCTAGGAATGCTTGACTGGTAAGGGAAAAATCACCTCAAGTGAGCACACACACAACTTCAATAAACCCACTGCACACGCCGCCCCTGCCAAGTGCTGGTAGACACGGCACATGTGGACAGCCCACCCCAAAGGAAGAATCAGGGGAGAAGAGATGTAGCCCCTGGCACCATGCCGATGTATAAAACCCCAAGTCAAGGGCCAAATACTGCGCTTAGATCTTTCAAGTCACTCATGTGACTCTCTTCCAGGTGTACTCTGCTTCCTTTCATTCCCGCTCTAAAACTTTTTAATAAATGTTCATTCCTGGTCTAAAACTTGTCTTGGTCTCTTACTCTCCCTTGTGCCCCTTGGATGAATTCTTTCCTCTGAGGAGGTGAGAATCAAGTTTGCTGCAGACCCGTTGGATTTGCCACTGCTGACAGGGTTAGTACAGGTTGTTCAGAATGGCCATTTGGCCAAAATAGAAAAATTCCACTATTTCTTGGGAATTTTTCTGATGGATGTGGAAGACACAGTGAGAAGGTACCCTCTATGAACCAGAAAGCAGGCCCTTCTCAGACATTGAATCTGATGGTGCCTTGACTTCCTGGCCTCAAGAACTGTGAGAAATCGGTTTGTTATTTACACGTCACCTGCTCTGGGGTGTTTTGTTATAGCAGCACAAACAGACTTAGGCCCCGATATGCAGGCATGCTGTCTAGTAATCTGAGCAGTCACTAGGGCTGCTGTGCATAAGAAGATGATTCTTCAAAGCATTTTCGAAGACTGTCCTCCCTCAGTGTTTGTAGGTATGTATGTGACTCCACTCACAACATTCTTTGGCTTTAGAAGGTGGACAATGGTTCTTCAAACCCAAGAAGATTATCATAAGGGAGAGAAGTGGGGAGTCAACAAAGGGCTTCGTGAGCATGAATTGAGATGTTCATCATATTAGCCTCCATCTCCCTTTTCCCCTTCCTACTCAACAAGAGCCCCAGCTCAAATACACTCATTCAATGCTTCACAACAGGGGCACGTTCTGTGAAATGTGTGCTTAGGCAATTCCATTGTGTGAACGTCACAGAGTGTACTTACACAAACCTAGATGGTACAGCTTACCATACTTGTAGACTATGTGATCTAGCCTATTGCTCCTAGGTTACAAGTCTGTATAGTATGTTACTGTACTGAGTACTGTAGGCTGTTGTCACACAGTGGTATTTGTGTATCTAAACATGTTTAAACACAAAAATAGTACGGTGAAAATACAGTCTAAAAGATTAAGATGGGCCTGTATAGAGAAGCTCCAGTATAATCTTATGAGACCACTGTCACTTACATGGCACAAGACTGTATCTCCTGGGTCAAACTGCATTGAAATGTATTTTCCTATACAATGCTACAAGAATGAGGACGCATCTGTAGGTAGGTAGGTTTCAGGGTGCTGGGGAACAGGTGAAAAGGCTCAACCTCTCTTTAATAGTCTAGAGAGGGGCTTTTGAACTTTCAGACACAGAAGTCTTTTGGAAAAATGAAGTTTAACGTGGAACTCAGTATGTGTAAAGCAAATAAAAGTGATATTTAGCTGGTATAACTTTATTTTGTATGTTCAAATTTATAACATTTATTAACATTTCAACAGGAGGTTGTTTGTTTTGACTAATGACATTTTGAAATTGTAGAACTGGGAGATAGTTGCTATCTTATCAGCCTCTGCATCTGATAAACATCTGCATTTGTTTTGTTGTTTCCTTTCCAGGTTGCAAACAGAAAGTTATCTGAGGGTAGCATTGCAGTCCAGGGCGCTTCTCAAGTATATGGAGAGAATAAACTTTTTACTCTGAGGTCAGCCCTAAAATGAGTTATAGATTTCTAGGTTATTGGTTTCTGATGTCTTAATGATGTAATATAATTCAAATAGCATGCATATTATTTCTTGTTTCCTTTTTAAAAAAATTTCTAACTATATTATAAAAATATAGGCTTTACTGTCATGTTTGTAGAATTTCTGAATTATTTGTGAGGGGTGTTTTTGGCCAGGGGACATGAAGAACTGTAGGGGTCTAAGGCAGCCCTGCTGGGAGATACGAGTGAGATATGTCCTCTTCCACACAGAGGCAGGGAAAGGGTCCCTGGTGGCCTACAGCGGATCATATGTAAGCCCCGTTTTAAAGCCAGCTTCTCAAGGTTCACGGTGCCCCAGAACGGATGACATGTAAGCTCCATTTTAAAGCCAGCTTGTCAACATTCACTGGGTCTCTCAGTCGCGTCTCTCTGTTGTTTCTTATTTCCTTGCTGGAATCTTTTTTTTTTTTTTTTTTTATGTCCTTGCCTCCCCTCAGCAGGCTCCAGACCACACCTGGAAGGTCACTGGAGCCAGCCCATGAGAGGAAGTATCACTCTTCCCTGAGACCACCATGGAAGTGGGAGTGGTGGGCTTCAGAAGACTCCCAGGAGAAGGGGATCCTAGGTATAAAAAGGAGGTTCTCCCAGCGTCCTCCCCAAACCCCCATCCCTCCAGCTTGCCCACCCTGGGGGTTCTGGGCTTTATTTTTAGTAATAAAGCCAGTATTGCCTTAATACTGCGGTCTGCCAAGTTGTACATTAGGCACCGTGGGGGCACAGAGACAAACAGGCTCCGGCCAGCTCCCAGCAATTCACAGTCAACAGAAATTTGAGCTCCTGGGCCCTTTCAGCCTAGAGAGAAGCTGGATTCACGGTGCTCCTCAAATGTTATTTTCAAAATGGACTTATCCCAAAGCCAACTGGGTACGAATTTATGTTTGCAGTCCCAGGAAGATCTATTGAAATGCCCCCACCTCTTCCAGCCCACCCCAACCTCTGCAGTGTGAGGGAACACGTGTCAGGGTGTCTGCTGATGATGGATGGCCCAGCTTGCTCTTTGTATTGCTTGGCTGGTAGATTTTGTTCCCAGATTGTTTTAGAGTGGCCAGAAGCAGTCAGCATGTGGGATCTCCAAAATCTTGGAGACATCGGGTCACATACTGGTAACATCATTCAACCGAAAACGTTTTTAAAAAAACATAATTCTCTGATATTTGCTAGTTGAGACTGAAGCCTTTACTTCTCAGGCAGTGAGGAATAGAATTCCAGGGAAAGTAATTTCGCGTTGGAGAAAAGTAAAGAAAGTATAGAGCAATGTCTTCCCTAAGCCCAGCTACGATTTCTCCTTTCCCAGGGGTCTCTAAGAGTGGAGGAGGGCTGGGAGCCCTGTTCTCTATGTCCTTGTTTCATAAGTGAGAGACCGGGCTATGGCAAGCCATTGTCTATCTCTGAACCCACAGAAAGAGAATGGGTCTGTGAGCAATTTTCAGTATTTCAAAGGGCTTCATGGGAATCCTCCATTTGCCTGGATATGGGGGGCTGCAGTCTGATGAAGATACCTCCTTTCTTTGCTTTTGGCTGTGTGGTAACCCTGGGGACTGCCTCATGCAAACAAGAAGGTCTGCCTGGCCAAATAGAAGTGTGATTCATTGCCTGGGCTTTGACAGCAGACACATCTAGGGTCAAGCCTGTGCTCATCTGCTTCCTGGCAGAGTGACTTTGATGGAGCTACTTGATCTCTGTGAACTTCAATGCTTTCACCTGTAAAATAAGGACAAGAATCTGAACCTCAGGGTGCCGTTGGGGTAGGTCTATGGTGAGCCTTCGATCGAAGGTAGCTGCTGCTGTGAATAGTTGATTAATGAAAATGAGAAATGGAATGATTACTTAAAGTAGCCTATTGGTGGGCAAAGACCTTTTAAAACTTGTAGCCCAGAAGGGTTCTAGGCAGTGAAGGTCGGGACCCTCTACACCAGGCGACCCCAACTTTTTCCTTTTCAGTGGGGCTGTGGAGTGGACGCATGTGCATGATTGAAGTTTAAAGGGGAAACTTTCATTTCATTCCTTTTGGCTGATTATGTATATCCTGTGCTGTCCGAAAACTCAAGCCGAGGACCATATTCAGGCCGCATGCCCCGTGGTGACCTCCTTCTAAGCCACCTCTGTGTGCCCTAGATTGAAAACTGTTGATTGAAAAGGTCAGAACAATACCCTCTGTCATGATGGCTGCAGCTCACATTCAATCGTGACAGCATTCTAGTGATTCAAAAGACACACACACACATACTCACACACACACACACACACACACTCCCCAGACAGGGACATCAGTGACCTGCAGAGAATGGGGGAGATTTGACGATTTACCTGGGAATGAGGGTTTCAGTCATACTACCACCCAGTGGTGAGTGGAAATAGCCTGGGTCAATGGAGCCTGCTCCCGGATTTGGTTTAATATTCAATAATCTTACTGCTGCTCTTTGTTCCGGAAGCTCTTTCTTGGCAATATGTTGAGACACATGGTGTTTCTTCTTTAACACACACACACGATACTGTGAGACTAAAACTGCTCTAAAAATCGTTCACTGAAACAAAAAAAAAGGTGTGCGTTTGTTCTGCTGAAAACACTGCTGTCAAATATAAAACTTGGTGCCCAAGATATCTTCATGCTAATATGTTACATAACTCGAAGGTTAGAGCTTGTGCCTAATATGGCTTCCCTATGTATTGAACTCCTGTAGAAATTTCCGGCTGAACGTCAACCTCTTCCCCTTCCTCCCAACACACAGCCCTACCTCCCACTCACTTTGCAATGGACTCTCTTTAGAAGGTTCTCTTTTAGATTTTCTTTTTCATCACACAGAGACGCTGCCATGAATAAGAAGTCTTTCTTCTTACAATTGAAGACTTCAGCTTCAAAAAAAATGAGATAAATTCATTTTCTCCTCTATAAGGTACTTGAAATGTAAGAGCTTATTGAAAAGGGAGGGGGAAACTCATTGTTGAAATTCATTTAGTTTTAGTCTTGACTAAAATGAAAGAAATGGAGATTAACAATTCAAAAATGGAGCTTGTTCATTAAAATTAACTACAGTTACACAACTTGTCATGCAGTTCACTGGGAATCATTTCTCTCTGCTTAATTATTATGATGAAAACTCATCTTTTACTAGGATAAAATGATGTCATCCTTATCAGAGAAAAAAAAAATGTTTCCCAAGGCTAGCTGCAGCAGTATTTTTCTAGGATGTTTAAAAAAGGAAAAGCTTCTAAAGGGATTTGTTAAGTAAAGTTGTTCTCCAGAGCTAGCTCTGTATTGATGTATGTTTGAATACGGGGGGAAATGTCTCACATAATGAATCCAAGCTTAATAAACCAAATACCAAATGCATTTAAATTGATTACAATTAGGACTTTCAGAGTTGTAAATACCTTAACAGATACACAACTTCAAAATCATTCTGTTACTGAACTTATATTCAAAATGCCCTGTGCTTTTGTCACATGATTTATTAGACGTGGTGATTAGCATGTTCTAGAATTTCCCCCTCCCCGGAGAAAATACATTTTTTTTCCTTACATGGTTATTGCAACAAGACATCACCTTTTAAGAGGTTCCTTCCCTTCCCCGTGAAAGAAAGTGATTCTACAGGAAGCAGAGGAGTGGGGCAGTGTGGAGCTACAAGCTCTAATCTCTGGGATGGTTCCAGCTGCAGTAAGTGAGAGCAAGATTCTAACCTAACAGGCAAACTCTACCGGCTCCAGTGATTAGGAGGGACCCCGCCCACCAGAACGCTGTTGGCCCGTTGCCTTCTGCCTTTGGACGTGTTAGAAGGTAAAGAAAGGTCCTCTTTATGTTAAAATCTCACTGCCTCTGAAACTGCCCTACAGAAATCCTATCATCCCCCTTCTCTCTTTTCTTGGCAACACTAACAATCCTTTGTAAACATCCTCCCGGAAAAGCCTCTGTAGATCTGTCCGATAAACTTCGAATGGGGGAGAGAGTTTAAGCTCCTGCCTGGGAGCAGATTGAATGTACAGAGTTTATAAGATTATTGCATTCGGAGAAGTAGCTGAAATCACCAAGCTTGAGAAGGTGTGAAGGAGCAGCAGAAAGGGTACAGTCCTGTTTTGTCTGGCGATGCAGGGCTTTTTTTTTTTTTTCCTAGACCCCCAAAGTTGTGAGGAGTCTTGTTACTAATCAGAAGGAGGAAACCCAGGCTCTTGGTCCTAAATGCACACAATTAGGAAAGCAAAGGCAATGAAACATTAAAGGATGTGCCCAAAGTATGTCAGAGCTAACATATACACCACTCCAACCAAACTGAATTAGCCCAGCCAGCCAGAAATGCTTTTCTTCTCACCACCCCCCCCACAAAAAAGAATCTGTTGGCAAATGTGTCTCATTTATCAAATCCTTTCATTTCCCCTTCTCCCCAACCCTCCTTCATCACAGGTCAAAGGAAATGCACTGGTCTATTGAAATATATTGATTTCTTCCCACTGTGAGACTCCTAAGGAACCACACTGAAAGGAGGGATAAAGATCCTGGTGGGTTTCAGGGACAGCTCTCTTCCTTCCTCTTGTCCTACCCTGGCTTCTTCCCACTGGAACAGCTAGTTTCTTGACTTTTGGTGAACACTAGGAGTTTCCCAGGAGACGTTGTCAGAGACCAGATGGTGATTACTCCAGGGCACATGGATTAAATGCTGCACTGGATGGAGGTGGGAACCAGAGGACCCCTAGGGCCCTTCTAGGTCGAAGCCCCTGTGGACCAGTCTTTAGATTCTACCCCATGGGGCCACTTGCAGTTCAGAAGCAATTGATACAAGCCTCAGGAAATCTGACTTAGATAGATATTGACTCCCTCCTCTCACCCAGATGATCAAATAGCAGGTGTGGACACTTTGTAGGGACAGCAGTGCCTTGTGAGTTAGTCAGGCCGGATGCTGAGTGATGATTGTGGGCAATGCTGGGCTAGATGATGTTAAAACAAAATAAACATGCAGACAAAAACCCTTCTCTATGGGTAGCGTCTCTTTAGCGAGACCACGACTCTGAACTCCTAGATGACATACTACATCTATTTTTTAACATTAAATTTTATTAAGGTGTGATTGGCATGAAATAAACTGCAAAAAAAGTGTGCAAGTGATAAGTTTGGCGTATGTGTACAACTGTAAAACCATCACCACGATCAAATAGTGGATATATCCCTTCCCTCAAAAGTTTCCTCACATCCCTTTAGGATCCTTTCTGCCTCTCTGGCAGCCTATCTTCCCTCCCCCAGTCTCTAGGCAACAAGTAATTTGCCTTATGTCATTGTAGATTAGTTTGCATTTTGGAGAATTGTAAATGAATGGAATCATAGAGGACATATTCTTCTTTTTCTGGCTTTTTTTACTCAGCATAATCATCTTGAGATCTATTCTTGTTGTTGCATGTGTCAATAGTTTATTTCATCATATTCCTAAATAGTAATCCATCGGATGAACCTGTCACCCTTTGTTCATCCATTCACTTATTCATAGGCATTTGTACCATTTCCAGTTTTTTACTGTTACAAATAAAGCTGCCTTGAATATTTTATGTACAGGTCTTTTGTATCGACATATGCTTTCAGTTCTCTTGGGTAAGTCCTGTGAATGAAGTGACTGGATCATATGTTAGGCATATGTTTAACTTCTTCAGAAATCATTTTTTGAAATAATTTGTACCATTTAATATTCCGACCGGAGGTGTGTGAGAGTTCTAGTTACTTCACATCTTTGCCGATGCTTGGCATGGTTAGTCTTTTCAGTTTTAAACAGTCTCGTATGTGTGTGGTGGGTTCATATCTTGTGATTTCAATTGCATTTTGCAAAATGACCAATGGTATACACCTTTCCTGTGCTTATGTACCATCATATTATTTAGGGATGAAGGGTCTGTTGAAATGTTTTGTCCATTTTTTAATTGGTTTGCTTTTTTTATTATTGAGTTTGAAAGTTCTTCATATAATCTGGATACAATCCCCTTATCAGATTTGTGATTTGCAAATGTTTTCTCCATTTATTTTCTTTTTCTCTGAAGATTTTTATTCTCAAGGCAGTGTCTTTTGAAGAGAAGGTCTTAATTTTTTTTAAGGGATGGAGTCTTGCTGTGTTGCCCAGGTTGGAGTGCAGTGGCTATTCACAGGAACAATCTCACTACTGATCAGCATGAGTTTTTTGATCTGCTCCACTTCCAGTCTAGGCAGATTCACCTCTCCTAAGGCAACCTGGTGGTCCCCCTCTCCCAGAAGTTCACTATATTGATGCTGAACTTAATGCAGATGCCCTTTACAAGGCTGTGCTCTAAGCCACACCAGGGTTCAGTTCCTTAGCAAGACAATTCAGAGACAAATACCAGCACTATTAATTATATCTTTATTTAGAAGTATAGTATCTTGAAAGATACGTGTTTGAGTAACTTGGAAGAAAAGAAGACCGAAAGGAGAAAAGCCAAACTTCATGGAAGAGATGAAATTCATTGGCACAATTTAGATAAGTCAGGAGTAGATGGAACATGAGTAAGCACCTAGAGAGAATATGCACAGTTTGTTTAGCAAGAATTCCAATTAAGTTGTAAGAAAGGGTGCACAAGGAACAAGATGGAGACAAAGCAAAAGATCTTGAAATAGAGGTTCAAGAGTTTGTGCTGAATTCTCAAGGCACTAGAGAGCCATGAAGGATTTTATTTAAGAGAGAGAGGGTTGCTGCAGGAGTTGAAATGATGGCCCTAAGTAAAGCTACTGAATGCTCACATGCTTTTACGGACCCAATCTTGCTTGCCACTGGAGTCAGGAGGAGGAAAGGGAGGAGGGAGAAAGAGAGGAAGGGAGGGCTAGGACTTGTGGGAGAGGCTGACTGGCAGCAGGGCTTTAATTTCAATGGAATGTTTTCACGGGCATCGCCTTTCCCTTCCTGGTTGGGTGGATGAGCGGAGGTTCCTTGGGAGTGTTTTTCTTGGGCACTTTTATAGGGTTTCCGCTAAAAACACAGGATATTGGTAAGGATCTTCACGGTTTAGGTTAAATTGCAGTTTGCCCCCAAAAGTTCCTTGAGGTTACATTTTATTCAACCCTTCTTGCAGCTCAAATGCCTGCCAAACAGAGATTTATAGAAGAGGCTGAAGCTGGGAAGAGCCTTAGAGACCATCCAAACCATCCTGTCCTCTTACACTCACTGTTCTATGAAGAAGTTAGGGTGAGAGGGGGTAGCTCAATTCCAATCATGTGAATCTGATGACACCACTTACTTCTATACAATCCTTTAATGGAAACCCCAAATATTTTTATTTTATTTTATTTTATTTTATTTTATTTTTTGAGGCAGAGTCTTTCTCTGTTGCCCAGGCTAGAATGCAGTGGCATGATCACCGCTCACTGCAGCCTTAACCTCCTGGGGTCAAGCAATTCTCCTGTCTCAACTTCTCCAGTAGCTGGGACTACAGGCACACACCACTACACTTAGCTAATCTGTGTATTCTTTTGGGGAGACAGGGTTTTACCATGTTGCCCAGGCTGGTCTTGAACACCTGGGCTCAAACGATCCTCCTGCCTCAGCCTCCCAGAGTGCTGAGATTACAGGCCTGAGCCAACTGTGCCCAGCCTCAACCCAATTATCTTTACCTAGAGTGATCATATATTCTGGTTTGCACAGAATAGTCCTGGTTCTTGTTTTTTCCCGAGGTTTTAATTATTGGTAACAACCTCTTTCACTCCCTAAAGTGAACCAGTTACATAGTAAAGTATATGGTCACCTAAGCAATGCTTTCCAGCTGAGGCACTCCAGTGTGAAGACTGACATCAGAAGTGGGTTGTCCCTGAGTTGCTGGGAGAGGTCTGTAAGCTCTCCGATGCATATATAGTTTCTCAATCAGCAGAGAGAAAAGTAAAACTATGACAGGTTGAGTATCCCGAATCCAAACGTTTCAAATCTGAAATGCTCCAAAATCTAAAACATTCTGAGCACCGACATGACTCTCAAAGGAAGTATCATTGGAACATTTTGGATTTCGGATTTTTGAATTAGGAATAATCAACTGTAAGCATAATGCAGATATTCCAAAGTATGAAAAAATAAGAAATCCAAAACACTTCTGGTCCCAGGCATTTAGGATAAAAGATACTGAAGTTGCATATTTTAAGAGTCTAGGAGGAATGCTGGAAGGAAGGATAGGGATCGTTGAAAGAAGGCACACACGGTCTGCAGACTCAGCACCCCTCACCCAGCCTGTGGCTCCACAACTCACCGCCTTGCCCTTCCCACTATTTTTAGAGGCAAAGTCTTGCTCTGTCACCCAGGCTGGGGTGCAAGGGAACCCTCCTATCTCACTGCAGCCTTGAACTCCTGGGCTCAAACGATCTTCCCGCCTCAGCCTCCTGGATAGCTGGGACTAGTGGGAGGCATGTGCCACTATACCGGGCTATTTTTATTTGATTGTAGGGATGGGGTGTCACTATGCTGACTGGTTCTTTACGGTCCAACCACCAGAAGCAGTTCCTGGTCTCCTGACTCTACTGCGTCACTTCAGGGCTTCGTGCTTTGGAGTATGCGTTCCCTCTGCTGGAAGACATCTGCAGCCACCTCGTCTCCCTCTTCCTTCAGTGCTCTGAGGTGTTTCCTCTTGACATCCTCCCCAGGTGTCCCCCAAGCCCCCAAACCATGGGACAGAGCCGGGCTCTCCCCACTCTGAGCTGCTCTGGCCTCTCCTTTCTTTTCTGTCCTGGTGCCCATTAATACTCCACAGTGGCTGTGTGAGTGTACGTGCAAGTCTCCCTCCTGGACTGTGAGCACCTTGCGGGCAGGGCTGTCCCCCAGCCCCGAGCAGTGACTGGCATAAGGAGAGGATGCCTGTGCGTATTGTCAGGCACACTCATTCGGTGAATATTTATCGCGCATTAGCTTTGCTCCAAGCGCCACATAGTACGGGACACGGCAGTGCATCAGTGTCTCTATACCAGCGGAGCTGCAGCCCAGCCCATGAATGGGTGCAGTGTGAGTGTGTGGACAGGTCAATGCATCGTGCATGTGTGCACATATGTATCTGTGTCTGTTCCAAGAGTTTGCTAGAACCTGCGTTCCTCTCAGGAAGACAGAATGCTTCAAAACAAATCAGTTTTTTTCCTTGTAGTTTCTTTGTGGATTAAGCAGCGTGAACCTCTGATCTATGTAAAAACAGGGAAAGGGAAGTCTAGGGAGGCTAAAATAACTTTGTCAAGGTCGCTGAGTTGAGCGGCCAGGCCCCTGGGGGAGAAGCCTTGTGCCTTGGATCCCAGCTCAGCCGGTGGTAGGGGGAGGGACCGGAGCCATGGCCCTGGCACAGCCTGACCTTACCGTGGGCGCCTGGGTGCAGCTCTTTCACCTGGGGGCTTGGGGTTTCTCCCTACTGCTTCTCACCCCGAGTGTTT
Organism: Colobus angolensis palliatus; assembly: GCF_000951035.1. Taxonomy (NCBI): domain Eukaryota; kingdom Metazoa; phylum Chordata; class Mammalia; order Primates; family Cercopithecidae; genus Colobus; species Colobus angolensis. The sequence continues at coordinate 3,900,944 of NW_012118932.1, forward strand.
GTGAAAGGCAGGGCTGTGTTTGCGCCTGTAGCCAGGCAGGCGCTCTTTCCCAGAAGCTGGTCCGAGGCCACAGAGGCTGAGCAGAAATCCCCGTGCTGTTTGCTGTGAGGCAGGCTCTGTTCTCAGTGATTTATTTGTGAAATTCCGGGAGTGGGGAGGAAGACCTACAGCTTGGCAGAAGTAAATGCCAGGTCCTGAGAAGTTTGGCAAATGGAGAAGGAGAGAGAAAGGAGTATGGGGCAGGGAGGGTTGGGG
>NW_012118932.1:3901370-3904799 GCF_000951035.1 Colobus angolensis palliatus
AGAGAGAGAGAGAGAGAGAGAGAGAGAGAGAGAGAGATTGAGATTCTCAGGCTGAGCCCTGGGATCTGGCTTTGAAGACAGAGAAAAGATTCTAACTTTTTGCCCTCAAAAGACTGTAAATCAGTCTCGTTCTCTCCACATCCACTGCTAAACACTCACCTTAATTCATCTCTGCCTTAACCTTTGAACAATTCTCCGCATCCTGGCTCAGAGATGTCTTTCTTCTTCTTTCATTCAGAGGTTGTAACAGCTTTGGGAGGCTCGGGGATCCCTGTTCCACTTTCCCTTTCCTTGCCTTCGTCACCCCCTTAATTATGGACATGAACTCTCTTCAGGTCAAAGAAAAATGTGGGTAAGATGCGGCCTCCCCAAGGACTGAAGGCAAAGGCCAGCACCCCAGAGGGAGGCCTCACTCTTCAGGACAGGCTGGGGATGGTGGGAGCGCCTCACCCCAGCAGAAGCGAGGGCCTGGCTTGCTCTGTCAGTGGCCCGGGGAGCTCATCTTACCTCCCTGGAGCACGGGTTAGATTCCAGAACGGCCTCTCCCAGTCCATTGCAAGTACAGAGAGCCATAGTGAGGGGCAGGAGGTGCCTGGAGGTGTGGAGAACAGGTTACCTGTCGCTGTCAGGTAACCTGAATCCTGAAGCCCAGATCACTCAGCTACTGTCCGGGTCTGCCAGGGACCTCCCTCCAACGCACCCCAAGCCTTCTCCCCACCCCAGTGCAGCTTTCTGCTGTGGCTTCAGTCTTCATCAGGTCAGTCAGTGCCGCCTCCACTTGTCCTGCCCACACTGGCCCTTCCGCTCCAGAGGTCATTTGCCTCCTCAGAGGGCCCCAGGCACCCAAATGCACCTGAGTATAAGGTGGCCAGAGTGACTGAAGATGCTTTACCTGGACAGAGAAGGGAGGGCACTCCTGGGAGTCAGGGCAGGGGGAGATGTAGGGGGTGGGGAATCACAGGTTTAATCTCAAAAGGCTGAACCTGAGATGTGACAGGACACTCCTGTACAGAAACTCACCTCACTGCTCACTCTAGGAAATCTGGAGAAAATCCAGAAAGTGGGTGGCAGCTGCAGAGGGATCCGCACATAGTGGAATAGGGCCTTCCTATCCCCAGAACTGGAGAGCTGTCTTTTTTTTTTGAGACAGGGCCTCGCTCTGTCACCCAGGCTAGAGTGCAGTGGCGTGATCTCGGCTCACTGCAGCCTGAGCTCAAGCAATCTGCCCACCTCAGCCTCCCAAGCAGCTGGGACTACAGGTGTGTGCCACCATGCCCAGCTAATTTTTTTGTATTTTTGTAGAGATGGGGTTTCCCCATGTTGCCCGGGTGGGTCTAGAACTCTTGAACTCAAGTGATCCGCCCGCTTCAGCCTCCCGAAGTACTGGGATTACAGGCGGTGAGCCACCGCACCCAGCCTGGAGAACTGTCTTTAGGGTGGTAGCTGAATATCATATTCCTAGACAGGCCTGGCAGCATGGGATGGCACAGTCTCTAGGACCCCTGCCTGCCTTTTCTTTCTCCTTTTCCACTTAGAAACTTCGCCCCAGACTGGGGTCAGGAATAGGGTGCCCCATATAGTGCCTAGTATACAGTAGGTGCTAAAGGTGTTCATTGAATGAATGAATGAATGAATGATTAAAACATGAACCAGTGAGGGAGGAGACAAAGGAGGGCGGACTCAGGACTGGGCAGATACTAGGGACAAGGGTGGGTAAATAGTAGAGGCTTAAAGGGGTTCTGTGTCTCGGGACGGGACATGCATACCTGTGATTCACGTGATTCATGAACATAACCATCAGCTTCTAACTGCAATGTCTGGCATACATGGTTCCATAGCTCACGATGTGTGCACAGCCTGACCCCATTCAAGGGGCAGGCATCTGGGGACAGCAGTTCAGAGGACTCTGGTCTTGAGCTGGAGGAACCACATGATCCCACGCTCCCATTTTTAAATGAGGGCAGGTGACATTGCCAAGGTCACAGTGGGTTGGAACAGGGCCCATCTCCAGGTCAGGTTCTTCTGGCTCCACCTGGTCCCCGCCGGGGGATTTAAAGAGGCAGCTCTTCCTGGATAAAGATGGATTGCTGACTGTGACTCATTAGCACATGAAACCAGTCAGACCTGGCATGGCTCTGCCCACCCTCTTTCAATCACACCCAGCCCTGGAGCCTCTTCTAACCTATCCTCTAGTTCTCCAACTGCACTGCCTACAAGCCGCCTGGAATCCTCAGCCTTTTAAAGAAGAAGCACTTGTTTTGCTTGAATCACCTCAGCAGGCCCCTATTTTATTTTAATTGTTTACACCCAATTTCAGGAGACACTTGTGACAGCCCAGGGTCTCATTTGTCTTTCCACAGACACAGCACACAGTAGGTGCTCTGTAAGAGTTTAGTGTTGGGAGGAGGTAGGAAAAAGATGGAGAACAGAACTCTAGGGAGTCTGGGGAGCCCTGAGCTTTACTGAGCTTTGTTTGTGAGTTTTCTCAGCAAAGCCCCAAACTGGGTGGTCTGGCAAAGAGAAGAACTGCCTTTATGTGCTTGTTAGCCAAGCAAAAAGTGTTTGCTATTCGATCTTCATTTATATCAAATATGTACAAAGGACTAAAGTAGACTCCCAAGTGAAACTAAAATCAAGTTGTTAGACAAACTTAGGGAATGGGAACCCCAGCTGGAACAACCTTATGAGACATTTGTCTTTAAATACTAATTTTTAGATATGCAAATGCAAACTTCCTTCAATAATAGTCTATGACTCAATTTACTTCCAGTCTAATTCAGGAGTTAAATCTCACATCCATAAACAGTCAAGAGCAGCTTGTAACCTCACTGGCATGTGGACATCCCGTGAATTGTTTATCGATGGCTCTTTTAGAGTAGAGCCTACAAAATTACATCTTCAGTTACTTAAGTTTTTCAAATAAGGGGAAAAAGAAAAATACCAACCTTTCAACCATACATCAAAGATGGCAGTCAAGGTGCCTTTATGTCATAACTAAAGCCAAAGAGGATTTTAAAGATTCCTAGCCTACACGTTCAATATCCCATAGTGTTTCTTATAATTTGAAGTGATGTCAAAGGTTGCTCAAAGGCAATTAAGTATGCTTTAGCTTCAATTTTCTCCTTCCCTCCTTCCTTCCTGCCTTCCTTCCTTCCTTCCTTTCTTCCCTACTTCCTTTCTTCCTTCTTTCTTTTTTTCTCACTCTTGTTGCCCAGGCTGGAGTGCAACGGCTCGATCTCAGCTCACTGCAACCTCCGCCTCCTGAGTTCCAGTGATTCTCCTGCCTCAGCCTCCTGAGTAGCTGGGATTACAGGTGCCCTCCACCAGGCCTGGCTAATTTTTGTATTTTTAGTAGAAACAGTGTTTTACCATGTTGGCCAGGCTGATCTTGAACTCTTGACCTCAAGTGATTCACCCTCCTCAGCCTCC
>NW_012118932.1:3905287-3920968 GCF_000951035.1 Colobus angolensis palliatus
GCTTCAATTTTCATATACACACATGCTGGGATTACAGGCGTGAGCCACCGCGCTCAGCCTAGCTTCAATTTCATATACACACATGCACCTTGTATGATGTCTGATCACTGACATTTTTTGCATCACTTTTGCTAGGAGTTTTCTTGTGGGATGAGAACTACTGAGAAATTAAACAAGTAGGCATCTCATATCCAAATGTTGTGGACCACCGGAATTGCCCTTAAAATAAAAAATAAAAATAAAAATAAAAATAAAAATGATCAAATAAGACAAATATGAAACACTTTTTTATAGAGAGGAAAATTATTATTAGTGGAAATAGAAACAGAAACAGGTCCTAAAAGCTTTCAGTGTTTGGCTACAATTGTTCCATGGTGTTTAAGGAAATTCTGGGAAATAAGATAACATTACTTTCATAAGTCATCGGGGTAAGTGTGATGAAGTGGACTGAGCTGAGACCTGGGTTTTAACTGCGTCACATAAAAGGGGCGGGGGAAAGAAGGTTGAAAGCAGGGTGGAACTGTTTGATGGGGTCGTGAGGGCCTCAGCGTTTGAACTTCAGCAGGGAGTGGGAGCCACAGAAGATTTTGAGGGGAAAACGGGAGAAGGTGGGGTCTCTGCTTTAGCAGAGCACACCAGTAGCCCGGTGGAGAGAGATTGGAGGAAGTGGACAAAAGGCAAAAAGCCCAATTCAGAGGATGTAGCAATAACTGATGTACAAAATACTAAAGACACGTGAGCTGAGGTAAAGAGGATGAGATGGATGGGGAAGTACTTACATGGAATTCTCTAAGTTCTTGAGGAATGATAATGGCGGATAGGTAGGAGATAAAAGAAGAAATGAAAAACAGCTTTAACCTACCTGGGAGGATAATGATCCTTAAACCCTCCAGTGCTGAGCTGGTCTGTATGGTAGCCACTGACCCCGGAATCTACTCAGCACTTGAAATACGGCTACGGCAACTTTCTGAATTGAGATGGGTTGTAACCATACCACCCAAACCTATGTCAAAGACTTAGTACCAAAGAAGGAATGTGAAATAGCCTGTTGATAATGTTGTATATGGGTTACATGTCAAAATCATACTATCTGGATATATTGGGTGAAGTATATATAATCAAAATTAATTCTACCTTTTTTTCTCTTTTTTAAAAAATTTGGCTACTAGACAATTTAAAAGTGCATACGTGGCTCCATGGCTCACATCTTATTTCTTTCTTTCTTTCCTTTTTTTTTTTTTTGAGACAGAGTCTCGCTCTGTTGCCCAGGCTGGAAAGCACAGGTGCAACCTCGGCTCACTGCAACCTCCGCTGCCCAGGTACATCTTATTTCTTTTAGGCAATGCTGCTCCAGGGGCTTCCCATTGCACTTAGACTCAAGTCCAAGTTCCCTGTGACACCTTCAAGGCCCTATGTGAACTGACTTTCGCCAGCCTTCAAGGCCCTATGTGAACTCACCTTTGCCAGCCTTTCTGGCCTCAACTTGGAACACATTCTCTTTGGTCGCCGTGTTTCAGGCACATGGTCTTTCAGTCCCTCTGGCACTCTGAGCTCCTGCCTGCCTCAGGGACTTTGCCTGTGCTGTGCCCTCTGCCTGTAATATTCTCACCCTGGATCTTTACCTGTTTGGCTTTTTCCGCCGTTCACATATCATCCAGCTCAGATGTCATCCGTTCAAGTGGACTATCTTGACCAACTTTCTTCCTTTTCTTTTCTTTCTTTCTCTTTCTTTTCTTTCTTTCTTTCTTTCTTTTCCTTCCTTCCTTTCTTTTTCTCTCTCTTTCTTTCCTCCCTCCCTCTCTCTCCCTTTCTTGCTTTCTTGCTTTTTCCTTTCTTTCCTTTTTTTTTCCTTCCTTCCTTCCTTCCTTCCTTCCTTCCTTCCTTCCTTCCTTCCTTCCTTCCTTCCTTCCTTCCTCTTTCTTTCTTCCCTCCCTCCCTCTCTCTTTCTTTCTTGCTTTTTCCTTTCTTTCCTTTCTCTCTTTCTCCTTCCTTCCTTCCTTCCTCTCCTTCCCTCACCTTTTCTTTTCTTTTCTTTTGTCTGTATTACCCAGGCTGGAGTACAGCTCACTGCAGCCTCAAACTCCTGAGCCCAGGAGGATCGCTGCTACTTTTATATCTAAAATGTTTATATTTTTAAAAATGAGTCTTTGACAACAGCTTGGAGAACATGTTTCCAAGGTGTGGTGGCTCATGCCTGTAATCCCAGCACTTTGGGAGGCTGAGGCAGGTGAATCACTTGAGGTCAGGAGTTTAAGACCAGCCTGGTCAACATGGTAAAATCCCTGTCTCTACTGAAAATACAAAAATTAGCCAGGCCTGGTGGTGGGCACCTGTAATCCCACTTACTCGGGAGGCTGAGGCAGGAGAATCACTGGAACCTAGGCGATCCTCCTGCCTCAGCTTCCCTAGTAGCTGGGACTACAGGCATGAACCACCATGATTAGCGTTGACTGTTGTTTCTAACACAGCTCTATCCTCTCGTCCCAACTCTCCACTGCCCCCCCCAATTCTATTCGATTGCTTTATTTTATTTTCCTCAGAACACTTTATCAGTATAAAAATTATCTTGTTAACTTTTTGGTTTAATGGTTTATTGTCTTTCTCCTCCTGATGATGATTTAAGCTCCAAGAAAGGGAGGACCGGGTCTATCTTATTCTCTTTTGTATCACCAGCCTAGCACAGTGCCTGGCACATAATAGGCCTACAGCAAGTATTTGATGAATGAATGGAATGAGAAATACAGAAATATTGAGAAGTGAAAGGTTAGAGAAATGTCTTAATTATTAATTGCTGTGTGACAAAGCATTCCAAATCTTAGTGGCTTGAGAACCAAAACCAGCTAGCTCCATGCTCTGCCTGGACCCAGGAAACCTAAACCATATCCTATTGCCCGTAGTAACATGACTTTGTGCTGTTTCTCTGTCTTCATTAGCATGACTGATTTTTCCAGATGTCTCCTGCCCAGGTAAGTGGTTTGATTGTTCATTAAAGAAACTTTCCATCAACTATTCCATGGAAAACATCCACAGACAATTTGTGCCCTCAGATTCTGTGAATCCTTCATCTCAAAATCCTTACTTTGCTGTTTCCACCAATTTTGGAGTGTTGCATAGTGATTCTTGCCCAGTCCTGATCAAGTCCCCGTAATGAAAGACTGCCTTAAACCAAGTTCCCAATTATTAGTGCATTCTGACCTTCCTTTCCCCATTGGAAACACTGCCAAAGCTTTGCCAGGTGGTGTTCTCCCTTACCGCAATAAGCAATGAGCTCGGCTTTGTCTCACCAGTAGGTTATGTTGGTGATAGTTGGGAGCCATCTTTTGGTAGGCTTAAAACAACAACATTGTATTATCTCTCATCATGCTGAGGGTTGAGTGGGCTCAGCTGGGCGACTCTTCTGCTCCACATGGCATTGGTTGTGCTGTAGTCATCCTGGGACTCTACCAGCTGCAACACCAAAGATGGCTTCCTCATGTCTGCTGCCTTGGCAGTGATGCCTGGCAGGCTGGGCTCAGCCATGATACTGGGATGGCCAGGCCTCTCTTCATGTGGCTGCTCCATGTGGTCTATCCATAAGTGTAGCTGACTTCTTAGATGGTGGCTCAGGGCTCTCCAATGTGCAAAAGCAAAATCTCCCAGGCCTTCCTAAAGCTTGTACCTGGAACTGGCCCAGTATGACTTCTGCACCTTCTATTCATTAAAGCAGTCACAGGGCCAGACCAGAATCGTGGGGAGGAGAAAAACTCCACCTCTTGACTGGGAGTGTGACAACAAATTTGCCTCCCACCTTAATCCACCAGAGAGCTGAATTCAGAGACTGAAATACTTGTTAGTCATCAGGTTCAGGGAAGAGAGTGGAACCAGCACTCAGGCAGGGTGGAGAAGGAGGAGAGCCTTTTCCTCAGTCTTGGAGTGGAAGCCCTGGGCTGTCTCAAAACCTGCAGCCTGAGCAAAAAAGCCAAATAATAAGTTACGAGCAGCCACAATATGCCAGGCCGACCCTGGGATGATCTTAGTAGAGAGATGTAGAGTAAAGCAGCACGAATTGTCTCCATGTGACAGTCTAGCCATGAGCGATCCAACGATACTCAGGACTTAGGAAGAGGGTGATTACATGCTAAGCTGAACCGTAATGACTGTCAGTATAACCGGCATTCAGAAGAGGAAAACATGTTCTCCAAGCTGTTGTCAAAGACTCATTCTAAAAAATGTAAACATTTTGGATATAAAAGTAGCATAAGTACTTTACGGAGTTGTTTGGAAAATGAAGAAAAGGGAAAAAAATCACCCATATCCTCTTTCCCTGACACAGCCGGGTATTTATTCCCTCCCGGTCTTATCTGTGAGTGGGTCCTGTGAGGGGACTTGGGAAACCGCTAAGAAACCATGACTTTATGGAGCTCATCTGTGCTGAGGGTAGAAGAGACGACTTCCCAGTCCCCTGCAAAAGGATCCAGCCAGAGAGAAACAGGCTGGTTCAGGGCATGTCTTGGGTGTCCTGTTGCTCCTCAGCCAGGACGCCTCGCACTCAGAGGTATATAAGTGCGGTGTGAATGGACTCCCAGTACTTCCTGGGAGGGAGGTCTGGGTGGAGCCCTGGTGAGGCAAGTAGGTACACTGGGGTCTGAGGAGGTGCCAGGATGTGGGAAAAGGAGGCAGAGACGTGAGGAAGAAGAAAAGGAGAGGCAGGGTGCCGTGGCTCACTCCTGCAATCCCAGCACTTTGGGAGGCCAAGGTGGGCAGATCATGAGGTCAGGAGTTCGAGACCAGCCTGACCAACATGGTGAAACCCCATCTCTAGTAAAAGTACAAAAATTAGCTGGGTGTGGTGGCACACACCTGTAATCCTAGCTACTCAGGAGGCTGAGGCAGGAGAATTGCTTGAACCCCGGAGGCGGATGTTGCAGTGAGCCGAGCCTGGAGGCGGAGGTTGCAATGAACTGAGATCATGTCACTGCACTCCATCCTGGTGACAGAGTGAGACTCCATCTTAAAAAAAGAGAGAAAAGATTGAATTAGGGTGAGAGTGGTGGCAGCGTGCTCCGTATAGTTGTCTATCTGCCTACTTGGTTAATAGAACTTTATTGAGCCCCCTACTGTGTGGCAGGCACTGTGTCAGGTCCCAAGGTTGCAGTGTGACCCTGAAGGGCAGCTCATAGGCCCATGTGATGAGAGGTCTGATGGGGAAATGTTGATGGCAGCACAGCACATAGTGAGGGCACAGCAGAAGGAAATTCAGGGAGAAGAGGCTCACACAAGGCTTCAGAGGGGGCCATCTAATGTGAGACCTGAAAGCTAATTACTAGCCAAATGGACTGGCGGTGAGGATGGCCTGGGGACGTAGGGAGATTTTCCAGGTGGAAGTAACAGAAAATACAAAGCTGAGAAATTTCAGGAAAAAAAAAAAAAAAAAGGAAAGAAAGAAAGAAACAGAAAAAAAAATCCCAGACGAGAAGTCTGGAGTCCAGGGTTCTAGTTCTGGCTTGCCCCTTGCTAGTTCTGGGTGGGGTCTGTGGATGACTCTGCTTTCAGCACTGTTTTCCTCCTATGTGGCTTAGATAATGTGTTCCCTGCTAGACTGTGATCTCTTTGAAGGCCTTTCAAATTTTGTTTATTTCTGTATCCCCTGTGGTTCCCTGCCACCACTGCGTGCAAGACAAGAACTCAGAGGATGCCTATGGAATGAACATGTGGATGCAAAGCCAACCAGGGCCATAAACGTTTCTTCATGTGGCAAACAAAGAGATTAAGTTCACTGTCTCTGAATTCACTTCCACTTCAAATATTTAAAGTGCTTTGCGGACTGTAGAGAGGTTTTTTTTTTTTTTTTTTGGACAGAGTCTTGCTCTGTCGCCCAGGCTGGAGTGCAGTGGCATCATCTCCACTCACTGCAAGCTCCGCCTCCCGGGTTCACGCCATTTTCCTGCCTCAGTCTCCCGAGTAGCTGGGACTCCAGGCTCCTGCCACCATGCCCGGCTAATTTTTGTATTTTTTTAGTAGAGACGGAGTTTCACCATATTAGCCAGGATCGTCTCCATCTCCTGACTTTGTGATCCTCCTGCCTCACCCTCCCAAAGTGCTGGGATAACAGGCGTGAGCCACCGCCTCCGGCCTGCAGACTGTAGAGAGGTTTTTAGTAGTTGTGTGATCATAAAAGCAGCAGCAAATGACCCTGCTCCAAGTTGTGGCCCCGAGCACCAGCCATTTATGAACATTGCCCAGGCTGGCCAGAGGTGACATTTTCCATCATCATTGACTAGTTCTTCAAAATCAGGTTGGGCATTTTGTTAGACTTGCTTTGTTTTACTGGCTTTCCTGGCTTCAGGAGTTACTTACTCAGTAAGCCTCTCCTTCTCTGTCCATTCTAAATTAGACCCAACCCTACTTCTGACCCCTTCCATCATGACATCCTATTTCATTTCTTCACAGTATTTCCCATGAGTTTACATTCCCTCTTTTTTTTTTTTTTTGGAGACCAGGTCTCACTCTGTTGCCTAGCCTGGCATGCAGTGGCGCAATCATAGCTCACTGCAGCCTTATTCCTGGGCTCAAGTGATCCTCCCACCTCAGCCTTCTGAGTGGCTGGGACTACAGGTGTGTGCTACTGTGCCCAGCTAATGTTTTTTTTTTTTTTTTAAGAGATAATGTCTCACTCTGTTGCCCAGGCTGATCTTGAACTCCTAGCCTTAAGCAATCCTTCTGCCTCAGCCTCCTAAAGTGCTGGGCTTACAGGCGTGAACCACTGCACCTGGCCCATTCTCTCCTTTATTTGTTTTCTTCCTGATGGTGGAATAAAAGCCTCTCAAGAGCCAGCGCTTTGCCTGTCTTGTTTATTGTAGAAACTCGGGCACCTGAAATGGTGCAGAGCAGAAGTTGCACTAATCCCTGGTGCATGAATGACTAGTCAGCCCCACTGGGAAGTGTTTTGTGGGCCGGTGATCCACGCTGGTGCAGGGCCCACCTCTTGTCAGGCACTGCATCCTGGCTGCAGGTGACCTGAAGAAGCTATAAACCCCTCAGGTAATATTTATTTTGCTGTATCGCAAAACTGGAATGCAAAATACCAGGAGTCACAGATGGGCAGAAAAAGCCAAAAAAATTTTATCTGGAAAGTCACCAGCTGCTTTGTGGGTGGAGAACACTTTGCTTACAGAGATTGTATTGATCTTGTGACAAACAGCCACATTGTGTTTGTGGCTTTTCTGGTGTGCCTTCAGTCCTAGTGCTTTGGAATTCGCTTCTTACACCCTTACATGCTTTTAGTTACTGGTTTCTCTGGGTCACGTTATGACTCACTCACCTATAACAGACAAACCTTTTTCAAACCAGCCTCACAAATAGGATTTTCAAAATTGGATACGTTTCTTCCTCCTGAAAGTTTATGATTTATTTTCCCATTCTCTGTACAGAATTTTTGATTCTGAAAAATAACTGGAAATTCATTTTTGCTGAGGAGTATTAATCTTTATGTTTAAAAAGAATTTGATTGGCAGGGTGTGGTGGCTCACGCTTGTAATCCTAGCACTGTGGGAGGCCGAGGCAGGCAGATCACCTGAAGTCGGGAGTTCGAGACCAGCCTGACCAACATGGCGAAATCCTGTCTCTACTGAAAATACAAAATTAGCCAGGCGTGGTGGCGCATGCTTGTTATCCCAGCTACTCAGGAGGCTGAGGCAGGAGAATCGCTGAAACTTGGGAGGCGGAAGTTGCAGTGAGCTGAGATTGCACCATTGCACTCCAGCCTGGGCGACAAGAGCGAAACTCCATCTCAGAAAAAAAAAAAAAAAAAAAAGAATTTGATTACATTAATTCTGTGCCATCTGAGAGACAGAAGAAAGGTATCCGCAGTCCCCACATGTTTTACACCAGCAAATCAGGGATGAGAACAGATTTCCAGCAAATTGGTTCTGGTTACATACGCAGCAAAAATGCATGAATCACAGAGATCAAAACTAGGTGTATTTCCCCTGGCAGGTGGCAGGGAAGGGATGTTCGTGCAACCATAGAGACTAGCTTATGTATGGTGCTCACGGCCAGAAGATGTGGGTTCCAGAGATTCCACATCTGTCACCTCCCAGCTGTCACCTTGGCCAGTTCACCTACACTTTCCGAGTGTAAATATCCACATTTGATATAAGGGTAACAACACCAGCCATACTTACCTGGCTGGATTGCTTTCGGGATCAAAAGAAATGGTGTTTGTGGAAGCATTTTGTGAACCTTCAAGTATCAACCGTTCTTACTACACTGGTAGCATACAGCTTCCTGAACGACTTCTGTATGCCAGCCACTGTGCCAGGTGCCGGGGGTACAGAAAAATACATCATTTTTGCCTCCAAAACATGCATAGCCTGAGCTGGGGAGACAGACGAACCTACACTACAGTCCAATGTCAGCAGTGCTGTGTTAAATGTCCCAGGGAGGCCGGGCATGGTGGCTCATGCTTGTAATCCCAGCACTTTGGGAGGCCGAGGAGGACAGATCACCTGAGGCCATGAATTTGAGACCAGCCTGGCCAGCATGTTGAAACCCTGTCTCTACTAAAAAAAGAAAAAAAAAAAAAATTAGCCAGGCATGGTGGTGCATGCCTGTAATCCCAGCTACTCAGGAGGCTGAGGCAGGAAAGCCTGGGTTTCTCAAAAAACAAACAAACAAACAAACAATGTCCCAGGGAGAGGGCGAGAGGGGTGGGGAAGGGTCAGAACACGGGACTGGGCAGGGTGGGCGTCCCGAAGCAGACCGAGCCAAGTCTTGAAGGACGTGTGAGGTAGGAGGTCTCTGGGTAGAGATGCAGGGGAGGGAAACTTCCAGCACGGGCACAAAGACTGCAAAGCGACAGAAAACAGCGTGGAGGGCTTGGGCACTGAGGCAACTTTGCATGTGGGGAGAAGGAGGGGGGATGAGGCCTGCTTGCAGGGAATGAGGCAGGCGAGTTGGCCGGGAGCAAAGCAAGCTAGTTTCTGCAGTCATGAAGGCAGCAGGAAGCCCCAAGACATCTTCTAACAGAGACAGGGTTGTTTGGACTGGATCATGGCCAACGGATAGCAGGGAGGCAAGACCGGAGCTGAGGAGATCAGTCTGGGGAAGATGAAAGTAAAAAGCTTGAAACTTCTGTACCGAGGCAGTGAAATGTGGTTGAGATTCATAAGACAGATACAGGGATGAGATACAGGACGAGCCTAGGAAAACAGGGGTGGGGCATTCTGTAGGGATGAGGGCTGGGGTCACGGAATCAAGTTTAAGACATGCCGACTTCCATGTATGTGGAGATGTCCCGTGTGCAGCTGAGTCCCCGACTTGAGAGCTCAGGAAAGAAATATGGGTTGAAAATGCCAGATTGGGTAGTCTTCTTTGGGCATGTAGATGCTCACCACTACTACGGGTGGCCGAGTGACAAGAGGACAAAGATACTGATAGAAGGTAAAAGGAGACAGTCCCATAGTGGGTACTGAGAAATTGCCAGAAAGGTTGGAAGAACTCAGAAGAAAGAGATGCTGCAGGGTTTAGGAAGGAGGGAATTTCAAGGATGGAGTTTGAACATGGTCAACACTTTACACATGTTGTAATGCTGACAGAGGAAAGGACAGAAAAATGACCGTCTGCTGTTGCCTGAGTCGTCCAGGCCAGAGCCTGTAGCCGAGTGCAGGGCCCAGAGCGAGGCTGGCTGCAAGGGTGGGGAGGAGAGAGTTGTGGGGCGGTGTGGGCCACGGGCACAATCCAGGCATTCTCTGTGAGAAGGGAGGAGAGAGGTCGCAGCGTGGCTCTTAAGGACTGTAAAGAAATAAATGTGCTCATATGCTGAGGGGGAAAACTCAAAACGGTAAGGGAAGTTGAAGATTTAGGAATAGCAGATGCTTTGTGGGCCACATCCTTGATGAAGAGAGTAAGGATAGCATCCGGAGCACAGACCCTGAGAAAGGAGGACCGGATAGAACCTGGAGGGGGAGGGGGAAGGCAAGCTTAAGCGGAGAAGTCAGAAGAAGACTAGGAATCGAAAGAGTGGGAGTGCTGGATGGCACCAAGGACAGATTTTATCTCAGGAAGGAGGAGCAATGGCTTGGCAAGGGTATAGGGAGGCAGAGAATGCCCAGTCCAGAGGCACGCTCCCTAGCCCGTGGTACGCATGCTCCCTGGTCACCCGCACTCAGCGTCATCATCCACCCGCCAGGCTCGAAGGAAAAGCAAACCAGGAAGTGAGTGGTTCACAGAGGGGCTGCGTGTAAAGGGGTGTTTATTTAAAATGGAACATGTAGCCACAGAGAGCAGGGACATGCTGAGGGGCTCCCCTCAGAGGACAGCAAGTACTGAGCTGAGACCTGGACCCTGCCTGGAGGTGGTCTGCCAAGCATGGAAACTGGGCTTTAAAAAAATTAAGTTGAATTCAGCCCATCTTCCGGCTGGAAATTGATGGCTGTATCTTAAGACAATTGATTGCTTGAGATGAAACTTCTAGTTTTAGAAGTTTACACTTCTAAACCAGTATAGATGTGTAAATGTGGTGATAGCTTAGGTCTTTGATACAGGAACGGTGTGAATATTTGAGGCAAGAACATTTGAAGTTATCCATTTTGAATTGTTCCTGGCCTTAAACTGTCGCAAAATGTCTCTTCTTTGGATGGAATCTCCCTGTTCTGAACTCAAAATGAAACCGGAAAGAGACTACAAAACACACTGAAGCAACTCCAGAGCTCTTGAGACAATTATGTGATTGTGCTCTGCCTTCAACCTGGGCATCCCCCGCCTCCAAAATAAGGAAACAAAACCAAAAATACCACAAAAAAGTCTTTATTTTCATCATTTGTTTTTGAAGACTTGTTCTCACCTGAAAGGTATGAACGGCCAATTCCACAGTTACTTAATAAAGTAATAATAATAATGATTAATAATGTAAGGCTGGGCATGGTGCCTCACACCTATAATCCCAGCACTTTGGAAGGCTGAGGCGGGCAGATCACCTGAGGTCGAAAGTTCAAGACCAGCCTGACCAACATGGCAAAACTTCATCTCTACTAAAAATACAAAATTAGCCAGGCATGGTGGCGCATGCTTGTAATCCCAGCTACTCAGGAGGCTGAGGCAGGAGAATTGCTTGAACCTGGGAGGCGGAGGTTGCAGTGAGCTGAGATCGCGCCATTGCACTCAAGCCTGGGCAACAAGAGTGAAACTCCATCTCAAAATAATAATAATAATAATACTGATAATAATAACAACAATAATAATGAGTCTTAGGATAAATACCTATCTGATCCTTCAAGATTCTATTTGTATGAATATAGTCAAATGGTCTTAATTATGAAACAGAACACAGGAAAGAATAACTTGTGCCTCGAGAGCATTTGTTCTTTACAAATCTGAGGTGTGAGAAGCCTCACTCAAGTTTTCTATCCCATCCCTACCCCAGATGTTTATTGGCTATTCACTAAAATGAAGAAGTGCACTTTTACACTTACCTGTGAAAACGGGGAAAATGTTAAGTGAAAAACTTATACCAGATGTTTCCTTGTATTATCTCAGGAAACAATTCTGGTGGCTATTAATGCATCTTAAATGTCCCTTATGGGAGTTGCTCTGAAATAGATTTGACACACTGCAGATTTTTGTTTTTTGCTTTTTAAGAGAAAGGGTCTTGCTATGCTGCCCAGGCTGGAGTGCAGTGGCTGTTCACAGGCGCAATCCCACAACTGATCAGCACAGGAGTTTTGACCTGTTCTGCTTCCAATCTGGGCCAGTTTGCCCCTCCTTGGGCAACTTGGTGGTCCCCTGCTCCCAGAAAGTCACTTAGTATTGAGCTTAGTGCGAACTTAGATGTTGAGCTTAGTGCGAACATGTGATGGGTATAGCATCCCATAGCCCAGAACTCCTGGGCTCAAGTCATGCTCTCCCTCGGTCTCTTCAGTAGCTGGGACTACAAGTGTGTGCCACCTCACCTGGTGACACATTGCATTTGCTCTCTCCTGGTCCTGTTAAGCAATCATATTCTTGTTTTAAATTTTGATGTTTTAGGGACAAATTTTATTTTTATTTATTTATTTATTTATTGAGATGGAGTCTCGCTGTCGTCCAGGCTAGAGTGCAGTGGCGCGATCTCGGCTCACTGCAACCTTCGCCTCCCGGGTTCAAGAGATTCTCTTGCCTCAGCCTCCTGAGTAGCTGGCATTACAAGCACACGCCACCATACCTGGCTAATTTTTTGTATTTTTAGTACAGACAGGATTTCACCGTATTGGCCAAGCTGATCTCCAGCTCCTGACCTCAAGTGATCCGCCCGTCTCGGCTTCCCAAAGCACTGCGATTACAGGTGTGAGCCACTGCGCCCGACCAGAGACAAATGTTATAACCATAAAGCTAGGAGGAAAAGACGATGGTGCAGAAAACATGAAGTTTGGGGTAGTGTTTGTCAATTGCAATAGTTTTTCTGTAGGCTGGAGTTTTTTGTAAACTAATTACACATTTCATGTCTCACATTGATGACAAAACTAGTAAAGTTAGTTGAACATGAAAACTATCACATTTGTGAAAAACAAAATATTTAAGAAACAAATAGGGTTCCTTAAATAACGTGGCTATCATTAAGTTATATTTGGACTTCTAAGAAAAAAATATATTGATCCCTGCTTGACTGAAGACAAATTAGGATTGGCAACGTGTCTGAACATAGAAAGAATAGCTACAGTAAAGGCTTATTATTAATTTAGATTGCAATTAATTACTTGGGCTGCACTCTGGCTCCTTTGATTATTTTAAGGAAGATTTATAGTACAAATAATATTGCCAGAGCCACGTTTAACCTGCTTAATAAGAGAACACATTCTTTAAATGACTTTAATGCATTAGTTTTATGAAAGCTATGAATTCAGACCCAGTATAAGTATTTGCAAAGTTACTACTTTTCCTAACAGATATTTAAAACTCAGATTTTCCAGTAATTCAGATTAACATTCTTCTTTAACCAGACTAGTCCAGTTAGCTTATTTAATTCAGCAAATGTACTATTTTGGAAAAACTCTAGCTAGTTGGGGAAATATATATATATATAATATATATACATGTATGGGGAAATATATATATATGGGGAAATATATATATATATATATATACTTTTTTTCCTCATAGAGATGAGGGTCTCACTATGTTGCCCAGACTGATCTTGAACTCCAGGCTCCAAGCAATCTTCTGCCTTT
Organism: Colobus angolensis palliatus; assembly: GCF_000951035.1. Taxonomy (NCBI): domain Eukaryota; kingdom Metazoa; phylum Chordata; class Mammalia; order Primates; family Cercopithecidae; genus Colobus; species Colobus angolensis. Next base: position 3,918,469 of record NW_012118932.1, read on the forward strand.
GCCTCTGAAAGTGCTGGGATTACAGGTGTGAGCCACTGCACCTGGCCCAGTTGGGGAAGTATATTTCTTAAATGGAGAGAGTCCCAAGAACCAACAGATCACATTCTCTTTTCAGAAAACAAGTGAGCAAGTGAAAAGGGTGGGGGGGGGAATTTTTTTAGGATGAAGAGAGAAAGTGGTATTTTTAACTCTTGCTGCTCTGATATCACAACAAAGGGTAGGGTCTCGGTAGCAGATATGTGAGCAAATCCTGGCACATGCAGTCTGCCTTCGATGTGCTTTGCAGTGGCTATGATTCTCACTAACATGGCAGTTCTCCAGGAATCTAATATGTGGGCTATTTTCTGGTAATAGTGAACTACAATGCCCGTCCTTCAGGTCTCGATCTCCACATCTTTAACTGCAGATGAAAATACTTGTGGGTCGCCGGGTGCAGTGGCTCACGCCTGTAATCCCAGCGCTTTGGGAGGGGAGGCCGAGGCGGGCGGATCATGAGGTCAGGAGGTCGAGACCATCCTGGCTAACATGGTGAAACTCCGTCACTACTGAAAATACAAAAAAAAATTAGCCGGGTGTGGTGGCGGGCGCCTGTAGTCCCAGCTACTCAGGAGGCCGAGGCAGGAGAATCGCTTGAACCCGGGGGCGGAGCTCGCAGTGAGCCGAGATAGCACCACTGCACTCCAGCCTGGGCGACAGAGCGAGACTCCATCTCAAAAAAAAAAAAAAAAAAAAAAAAAAAGAAAAAAGAAAAGACTTGTCTGTAACAATCCTGCCAGGACCTTGGCTGTAAGGTCTGAAATACGCCTGATATAGGTTGTTAGAGCCACAGAGCATGTGTCTAACTGTAAAGGTGCACCGAAGCACACTGAGGACAGGGAATCGCAGACTGGAGTTGAAAGCACTTCAGAGGCTTCCTGGTCTAACTTTCTCATTGTGCTGGCACCGAGATCGAAGCCCAGAGACGTAAGGGGACTTGGCCAGCATCTCACAGGTAGCAGTCCAACTGGATCAGGCCTCAGATTTCCTGATCCTCAGTTCAGTTTCTTGACCACATCTGGGTAATTATGCTCATTTAGAAGATATTAGTATTGTACAATGATTACTCTTGAAATTAACCATTTGGGAATCACCTTTCTTAGGTGGAATTTGACTAGTTATTTACTATGCCAGTAATTTCTATGAATGATCACAAGGATTAATCATTATTTGGAGAACCAAGAAAGTTACCTGTTGTGACGTACGATATTCTTTTGTACCATTACCGTGCATGATTCTTCCCTTATGGCACTCAACACAGCAATTTGTTGTTGTTCTCATTTTTAAGCTGACTGTCTTGCCTACCAGATAGCTCTATAGTTACAGAGACCATGCCTTTCTTCTCCCTTTATTCCCATAGTGCCTGGTTCAATAATTATCAAATGAATGCATGAAATTCAGGAACTAAGGAAGAAGCAGTGGTCCTTTCACCTAGGGCCTGGTGCCATTACAAGCAGATCCTGCCATCGCTGGGCAAAGACCAGGATTGGCTTTCTTGTCTGGTGAATGTTCCTCACTGTGGTTGTTTAAGAATCTGAAGAGCTGACAGCACTATTCTGAATACTTTAAGCGCATGTACTCATTTCATCCTCTCAACCCTGTGAAGCACTACCCTGACAAGCCCTAAGTTACAAATGAGATACAGAGTTACAAAATTGAGGCAGGGAGTTCAGTAATTTCCTTTGGGCTCAAAACCTAAGCCAAGCCGCCAGGAGCCAGATCATGTGCTTCTAACCCCTGGGCTATATTGCATTTGAGCCAACCACTGCTGCAGAGCTTATCCCTGTTTTTTTTTTTTTTTTTTTGACCTCTAAGCCAATTTGTGTATTTGAAAACTTAGATACCACACCATGGTAAACATACTGACATTTCCCCAAACTGGACGTATATATGTTCATCTCTGCGTTTTCCCTCACCCTTCTGCTCCTAACCCTTCCTGCTGAACTCATCTTTCACCTCTCGGCTTCAAGTGCCAACTCTGAAAAACCTCCCTGGCCTGGTTTCCTCTCAGCAGAATTAATCTCTCTGTTCTAGGTGCCCTTTGTTTAAACTTCACTTTTGGCACTCAGCACATCAAGCCTGGGATGAGTCACGAGGGTGCTTGTGGATCTCCCCAGCTACACAGAGAGCTCGGTGGGGCGGAGGCTGGTGGGAATTAGTATTATCTTCTTGGGCCTGCTGAGCACTCAGTAGGTGCTCGGGGTTTTCAGAAATGAGATTTTTTTTTTTTTTTTAAGGCGTTCAGGGTTGCTGTCTGGTGGCAAGGTCTTTTTTGGGACGGCTCTGTGGGCTGCGATGGCCTCACCCCGCCCCTCTGCCCACTCCTGCCCCGGCGTGGCCTGCCGCCTGGCAGGGCTCTGCGGGCCGCGAGGGCCTCTAGTGCCCCGGCCCTGGCCTCGGCCCACTTTCCCCAGCTACTAAATGCGGCCCGGAGCTACCGGGGGAACTGGAAAAACACTGGCAG
>NW_012118932.1:3921538-3924946 GCF_000951035.1 Colobus angolensis palliatus
GCAGCCCGTCCGCCCATCTGGTTGCACTTAGGAGCCGGGGAGGAAGCGAGGAGCGGGTTGTTACCGGCCAAGGGGTGTGGGAAAAGTTAATTGACTTTAATGACAGGTTTCCCGGGACGGTGGTGACGACCAGGGGGTCCAGCGAAACCTCTGGGTCCCCATTCCAGAAACGCGTGGGGTGGGATGGGGCGCGAGGAGGGGCGAGCCCCCGGAGTCGCGCTTCAGCGCTTGGAGAGGGCTCTCGTGTTGACCGAGGAGCACTCCCACCCGCTTCCAGTGCGGCGCCTTTCCCGCTCCGGATGCTGCTGGAGACGGCGGGGGGCCGGGGCCCCGGAAGGGCTCCATTGAGAGGCTAATGCGCGCGGCAGCCGAGGCCCGCGGCCCGCATCCGGACGCAGTTTGGAGCTGTGCCTTATCTCCCGGAGCGATCAGCTCTGCCGGGGGCCGGCGAGAGGGGCTGCTGGTGTGCCCGAGGCCGTATAATTAGGCCAGGCCTGAGGGACCCCCAGGGAGGCAACATCATTGAAGTCGTTTTTGAAGTTTCGCCTCTCCCTCAGCTACTTACTCCAGAAACAGCCAAAGTGCAGGAGGGTAGAGCGTCTTAGAAATAAGTCCATTCGTCTTCCAGACTTGGAAATGACCCGGAGAAGGGAAATGACTTATCCAAGGTGACACAGTGACTTTGGTGGCATAGTTGGAGCAAGAACTGGAAAGTGCCCTTTCCGGCTTGGAGACTAGTGGGGTTTCCACCCTCTCCCCTTATTGTAACAGAAAAAATCCTCATCGAATAGTCTCAACCCAGCTTTCGGGGGGAAAACGTGCTGTTTTCAAATCACCAATTATGAAAACAAAACAAAACAAAACACAAATGTGTATTTTTCCTTTGATTTAGTCCGCCTCCCTAGGAAGATATCTATGTACTCTCGGTGGTATTAATAAAAATGCACTTTTAAAATTGTTCCCCTTCAACATGGGGACATTGAATTTTCAACTGGTGTTGAGATTTTTTTTTTTCCTGTGAATTTTAAAGACATCAATGTAAAAGGAATTCCTTGTATAAAAATAAGACATTGAGGTCTGATTATTTCTAGCAGGACAGTTGAGGGCTGCTGGTGGGGCCAGAGGACAGGTTTACCAAATGAAACACTGGTGCTTGAGTTGGGTGTCTTAATGGAACAATTGTTATTTTGTTTGTTTCAACAGGAGGGAAAACGTGGAAAAATGATAAAGAAAGGTGTGTGTGTGTTTCTTTGGCGGAAGGTGTGTTGGACACCTTTCCCGTACACAAAATAAGGCAAAAAGGAGACAAATTCAAAAAGGTCTCTTTTAAATCTCTCCCTGTGGGGTGGCAGCTGGGTCCGAAGGTATCTTGAGTGGAAAACTGCTGTCTCCTGGATCATTCCCGTGACAGAGCCGCTCTCCACACTGGCCTGTGGGAAAGGCCGGAGCAGGGCGGGGGAGAGGTAAAGCTTTTGAAACAAGACAGAAAATCGTTGGCTTTATCTTTGTTAGTAAAGCTTCAAAGATTGATCTCTCCCGCCTCATCCTTCTCCTCCCAGAAGCCGGTCTAAGAAAAGGGGGGGTGAGAGGAGGCTGGCGGGAGGGGCCAGGGCGGGGAGGAGGACCGGCTGGCGGTGGGGGAGGAGGGCGCGCCCGCCAGACCCACAGCGCGGCTGAGGTGTCTGGTCTCGCAGGGCTCGTGGTTTTCATTTCCCCAACACCTGGATGCAGTCAAACACCTGGCCAAATCTGACAAAATCTGACAAGCCTTTGTGATGGGATTTGGAAGAAATTCCCTGCAGATCCTGGCACAGTTTAAAGCTGTCCGCTTTGAGTTAGGACTTGTTAAGGAGGGTTATGTGAGCTGAAACCCGAGACAACCCTTTCGCTTCTATCTGAAGCCCACATCTCGCCTGGAAATGGGGCATGACCAAGCGAAGGGGTCGCTTGCTGTTTGTATTAAAAGGGGAAGATGGCCTGTGTGCCTGCCAGCACAGCTCCCACATGCTTTCTCTATTAGAGCCAAGCACAGAAACTTATCAAAAACACATGTCTGGTGTTAATCATCTGGGCTCAGCCTCCGCTTGGGAGTCTAACTAACTGTCCCTTGGCAGAAGGAATCTGTTGACCTTTTCAGCTTGCTTGAAGAGGGTGCAGAGAGGCATTTCAAACTTTTGGGTGCTAGGGAAAGTCTTATTTGAACCAAAGGATTGGCTAATTAATGAAGACCCCAACTCTTGAATGAGGCGCAGCAGTTGGAAGTGTTTTTGCTTTGGATGTCGTCGGTGAGCTACCCTAGGAGAGGAGAGCTGCAGGAACCACCCTTAACGTGCAATGGGCAATAGGTTTGGATCCACTGACTTGGTGAATTTAGTCCTGTTCAGTCTTCCTCAGGAGGAGGTAGAAGAACGAGGGCTACAGACTTACCCGACTGCAACTTAAAAACAGTTTTTTGGAAATCCTTTAAGAGACTGACCACAAGTTTATCAGGGAAGCCTTACCAGATGGCTGCTTGTAAAGTAAATGGAATTTAGTCTTTTTAGTTCACAGAGGATTGGTGAAAGGTTTGATGGATTTTTAAAAATGTTATTTTAACAACAAAAGAGTCAGTTCTTGAATTGACCAATTACATGTAATTCAAATTCTACCAAGAGCCTTTTTACATATCCTGGAAGAATCAGTTCTAAGACATAAAAGCCTTTACTTTTTTCTTTTATTATATTTTCTCAAATAAACTTCCCCAAAGGAAGATATTTTAAGAGCATTTTCAAACATCTTTGGCATCACATAAAAAAGAAATCTCGTGTAAAAAACGAAATGTCATCTGAGCTTTTATACAAAGGCGCAATCCAATATGAACATATAAAATATATACAAATATAGTGCATGGTCAGTCACTTAATACAGCTCTCTCTACAAAAAGTAACTTTTTAGAAATTAAAAAAAAACACAAAGTAACCACTTAATCAAAAAAGTCCTTTTCTCTCCCAGTATTCAAGTTCCTGTTTACAGTCCAGAGGGAAGAGAGGTCGCTTGGGGAGTTTAGGAGGAGGGGTGGCCTAAGCCCCCTCAGTTCCGCCACGGCCTCCACATGGAGTCCGCCGTAAGCGAGGGGCCGCTGGAAGGTGACACTGCGTTGGGGCCCACGGAGGTGCCGCTGTTGCTGGTGTAGACCGGGATGACAGGGCCGCTGTGCGCGAAGGCCCCGTTGGGAATGAGGAAGGCAAACTGGCCATCGGGAGCCGGGACCACCTGGAAGCCTCCGAACACCTTAGCTGCCTCTCCAGCCTGGCTGCCCAGCTTGCAGGGTGCGCCACATGGAGTCCGCCGTAAGCGAGGGGCCGCTGGAAGGTGACACTGCGTTGGGGCCCACGGAGGTGCCGCTGTTGCTGGTGTAGACCGGGATGA
>NW_012118932.1:3924996-3927783 GCF_000951035.1 Colobus angolensis palliatus
GCCGAGCAGCCGAGTGCGCACCTCGGTATTAACGCCCTCGCACGTGGACAGGAAGCGGGTCACCTCGTTCATGCACTCGCTGAAGCCAGCGCGGTGCTGCCCGGGGTAGGTCATGGCATTGATCTGGGTCATGCAGTTGGCCAGGTGGCCGAGCAGCCGAGTGCGCACCTCGGTATTAACGCCCTCGCACGTGGACAGGAAGCGGGTCACCTCGTTCATGCACTCGCTGAAGCCAGCGCGGTACTTCCCCAGCACGCTTGGGTCTGTGCTCAGCGCAGCTGCGGGCCAGAAGGAGACAGACGGGTCACCGAACGGCCCTGGCCCCGCGGCCACTGCCTCCGCCCTGGGAGGTCCCAGTGGCGCGCCTCCCTGACCATGGGCCCGTAAAACTGCCTCCGGCAGGGAGGGTGGGATGGGTTTAAAAAACCCCAGCCACCTCTACACACTAGCGTGGCTGCCAAAGCCGAGCCACTCCTTCCCGATTCCCTGTCGCTGCATTTAAACCTATCTCAGGCACAGATCTGTCACCCCCACCCCCGCTCGCGATGTGGCCTTGGACAATGCCTCCCAATCCATCATCCAAGCCTCATTTCCCCTTCTGCAACGGGAGGGAGTGCTAAACCAGTGACCCCCAGGTTCCACGCAGTTCCAAACCGCCACAGTCCTAAGTCCTTTCGACCCTACCCGCCGCCCGCCACCCTAGCGGCTGCAACCTCTTTCCCTCCCTTTCCGGAACAGTAACAACTTGGAGTTGTGGCTATAAATAAGCCCCAGACCGTGGGAACGCGAGAGTGAGCCAAGGCAGTAAAATGTAGCTGAATGCCTCTCACAACCACGGGCGGAAGTCTGGAAGAAATCACCGCGAGGCGAGCGGGACGCCCGCACAGGGGGACGCGGCGAGCCGCCCTCACCCGTCATCTGCGCCCGCTGCAGGTTCCGGAGGTGCTTCACTGTCATTTCCAGAATGTCCGCCTTCTCCAGCTTGGAATGCCGCGAGCTCTGCAGAGGAGGAGGCAAGAAAAGAAAGTGAACCCCGTGTCAGTTGCTTCAGAGTGCTGTGGGTCTCTCCTCCCGGCCACGGAGCGCAAGCATATCTCTGGACCCCAGCGAATAAGGCCGGGCCCTCCCGCCTAGGAGAACGCAGTACCGGCGAGTGCTAGACCCCGCAGGCGGGGGCGGGGGGTTTCACTCTTAGTAGCTGAGAAAGTGTTTGCTTTCTTGCTTTCTCAGTAAAAGAAAGAGCAACATTGCCCCACTTACATCTTTCTTAAGAGCATCCAAAATCAGTGTTTTCAGCTGGCTCAAACTTTCATTTATTCTTGCTCTTCGTCTTTTCTCCATGATAGGCTTTGATGACTGCAAATAAATAAAAAAAGAGTTCTGTGTTCCCATGGGATCTGCCATTTCATCCCGGGGTTTCAACACAGAAAGAAGCCCCCCCAACCCCTACTTAATCTTGAGGGGCTGCAGAGAGATACAGGTACCGCCCTTACCTTTCTGTGCTCAGATGCTGTCTTTGGTTTATCCGGTGTCGTGTTGACACTGGCTGGGGTAGCAGCCACCGGGGACGAGGAATTTTTCTCCATTATATCAGCTGGCATTTTCCTTTTTTTTTTTTAATCTCTAGAGAATTTTATTTTTGGAGTTCTTCACGAAAAAGAATTCTTTGTGTCTCTTTTACTTGAGACTTTCACAAAACTACTGAGCAAGTGCTGAGGGTTTATAATAATATTTTGTGGCTACTTGGTGATCAGTAGCGCTGTTCCAGGACCAAGGAGAGAGGTAGACGGGAGATTCCACTGTTATCGGCACCAGCTCCGGATCCTGTGTGATCCCCAGGCCCTGGCGGCCTCTATATATATCTGGGACTGCACGCGAACGGCTCGTGTGAAACTTCCCAAACTTTCTTTCCCACAGTAACTTTCAGCCAATGGGAGGAGGAGACACGCGGCACCGCTCGTGGACCGCGCCCCCCCATTGGCCGCCAGGCACAAGGTCTGGCGGCCAATGGCGCGCGCCTGAGCCCAGGGCACCGGAGGCTACAACGTCAATCAAAAGGATTTTAACCCTTTGCTACTCTCCCTCTGGGCTTTGGTTTAGAGGTGATCTTTTTTTCCTTTCCGCTTTGGTTTTGGTCTTGTCTCTTTCTTTTGGAGCCAGGGTCTTTACCCTTTATGCCCTCTCTCATATGTAACAGAGCTGCTTTGACTGTAATAAGTTCATTTGAAACACATTTTTTAAAGGTATAAAGGGGCAGAGAAAAACATTAGCAGTGGTTAAAAGGGGGTGGGGGGGGACGGGACTCGTGTAAAGGTGTGAGTTACCGACATATCTAAAGTTCCCGCTCAGACTTTACACATTCAGGAGGGTGAAAGTATATCATGCAGGAAAAGGGTCATTTTTTTTTTCCTTTTTCCATGCAGAAAAAGGAAAAATTGGCTTCTACCTTACAAACGCAGGTTTTTCGGAGTAAGGTAGTTCTCGAATGCCTTCCCCACCCCACCCCCACCCCGTCTTTCAGAAATTCCTCTTCTGGATTTGGGGCCTTAGACCCCGCGCTTCCCCAGGAAACAATCAGAATAATTTCCAACTGGGTGGAAGGAAATGGTATTTCAAATGAAAAAATGAACAAGGGGGGCTCTGAGGGCAATGTCTCAGGGACTCGCGCCCTCCTTCACCACCCTTTCCCTTTTCATCCGTAGGCTTTAGTTTCTGCGGCGCGTTGAGGTGGCGGGCAAGGAAGCAGCCTCTCCCTCCTCGCCCCGCGGGCGGCCTCGGCCCCCGGCG
>NW_012118932.1:3928896-3941714 GCF_000951035.1 Colobus angolensis palliatus
CCTTCTCGCCGCCTGGGAGCTGGGCTCGCGGCTCCGGGCAGCCCGGGAGCCCAGCGTCTTGTTTGATGTGGCCTCCCGCCCCCTCAGCCCTTCCCGCGTCCCGGAGGCCTGAAGCATGGTTCTCAGACACTTCATTCCTTCCTGCCTCCCAGCTCCCTACTGAGATAATGTTGTCAATGGTTTCGCCAGATTTCGTCCCGGATGAGAGTCAGTGGTTCCTGACTCTGGGTGACCCTTGGGCAAGCCGCCTTCTTTCTTTCATTGTGGAACACACGCGCAGTGTCAGACACTGTGTTAAACCCTGGGATTTCCACGATGAGAGATACAGTGGCAGCCTGCAAGAAGGTGACAGTAAACTGCAGGGGCAGACAGATGCTGATTTTCTGATTGATGACTGAGTATTCCTTTATCTTTCCTTTATTTTCTGAGTTAGGTGGTGACCTGAGAGATCAGGAGGACGGAAACAAAATATGAAACCACACTTGTATGGATAACAGTATTGCTGGTCTACCTGGGTTTACAGCAGTGAGTAAGACCGTTGTTGCCCTCTGGAAGCCAGCACTCTAGAGATACATATGAACGTGTACAGCTGACATCTACGGATGTCCCAGTAAATTCCTCTGGGGGGGTCCTGGGTTCAAGAGAGACATATGTCTGGATAGAGTTAAAATGCTATGGAGTTTCAGGAGAATTAAATTACTTTTAAGTTGAGGTACTTTGGAAAATTTCCTGGAGGGATTGGCCTGTGTACCTTGAAAAATAAGTAGGACTGGGGCATTGGGAATGTGCTGAGTCGTGGGCTGGAGAGGATGCAGGTACCCATGGCATTAAAGGCCAAGACCCTGGAACTTGAAGACGTTATTCAGAGAACATGGTCTGGAGCCTAGGAAATGTGAAGGACTAGAAGAGGCAGCTTGAGGCCATGTCACAAGCTCCTTAAACATCTTGCTAAAGGACTTTGGACCTTATCTTTAGACAATGGAGAGCCATGAAACATTCTTGAGCAAAGAAGAGGCATCAGGGTTTCCCTTTAGAAAGCTGGCTCTGGCAAAAGTGGGAGAGCAGATTGCAGGGTTTGGAGGCAGAAAGGGCAGTTATGCTGTTCAAGCTAGTGAAGAAGGTTCCTAGGAGGCAGGTGCAGACTGACTCCCAGAGGCATCTGTCTACATCAGCTCCTCTGGATATTGACTGCACACTCTTGGGACCTGAGTTCAACTCAAACCTGCCTACCCTTTAATGCAGTGTTCCCACCTCCCGACCAGGAACTCAGGAACTCAGATTTAGTTCCTGAGTCTTAACTAAGGAATCGTGGCTCTGACCATATGAACCTAAGCCTCATTTCCACCTTCCAGGACAGTCCTCCAGTCTGCAACCCAACGTTTACCTCATTGCAGGCTTGGTTTACTCACTGCTGCCCCTTGGGCTACTCTGAGATTTTTTTTTTTTTTTTGAATGTTTTCTTACGTTGCAGAGTGAGCTGTGCCCTGTCATGTTCTGAAGAAATGGTGAACAATGCCTCCTTTGTTGACCTGCAACCTGGGGCCAATGGGGAAGGAATTTTCTTTCTTATTTTAAACAGATGGAAAAGTGGTGATGACAGAAAATTGTCTGTTGCTTTTGGAAGACGTAGGGTTTTCCTGTGTGGTTAAAATCCTCTCGGTGAAAGGTGGTGAGCCTGTGAAGTTACCCTCCTTTCTGCCATGGCCCCAATAAGCTTTGCAAGCTTCTTAAAATGCTTCTACTGAGTGTCTGACTTTTTAAAAACTTCCCAAATACACTGACCCAGATTCTTCCGGGGAACTAAACCCTTCCCAGGGAAGCATGTTAACCCTTCCCAGGTTCCCCCCAAATCTTTCAGAACCAGTGCCTGCTCTGCTAAGCTCTGCCATGACATTGACTGCCGTCTGCTGGTTGGCCTTCATTAACTCTTGGGGTGTGCCACCCCCTGCCCATTCTAAGAGACTTTTTCATCTGATTCTGTTCCCCACTCTGTTTGGCGCCCTGAAAGTACATGGGGAATGGAATATGGTCAAGTTAGGGTCTCACTGCAGTGAGCCTCGTGGGTCAAATAGTTAATCAACTCATTTATTGCCACTTTGGGAGTGCTTGGACTGGTAGAATGTGCAAGTAACTCACACACACATTTTTCGATAGGGGGACAGAGGCTCAAGTCCCAAAAAAAATTAACTATGTATTTATGTCTGGACCAAAAATAAATAAGTAAATAGAAATAAATTCCAGGAACTCTCTGGCTTTCCACTCTTAACCATTCAAGAAGAGTTTCTTGCATGTGGGCTCATAGATGACTTTTCAGTTTCTAGGGAACTGAAAAGTTATCCTAGGCAGTGAAAATAGGACCCAACTTTGTCCTCTCCCCACCCCTTCTCAAATGGGACAGTAAGCTCCTCAACTCAGGAAGAAGCATCTGGATTTGGAAGAATGCTCTTAGATAGATAGAAACAGCCTTTGATTTTTCAGTCATCCTTTTCCTCCGACTCCCAAAGCAAAGAGAAACTGGAGCCCAGTTCGTCAGAGGAGATCACTTCTTTGATCCCACTGTGATACCAGCATCGTTCTGAATCGTTCTCACCGTGTCGTGCAATAAATACAACCAGGGGCTCCCGTGCTTGTCTCCACCCACACTGTCTCCCCAGCCCTGCCCCTGGAAGGGTGATTTCTCTGTCTTACTGCATCACCTGTTTGCTTTCAAACCATAAAACAAATAACTGCATCTCTAGTGAAACTCCCTTTTGTCCCCTGGTATCAGAGTGGTTTGTGGGTTTGGTTTAAAGCTACAGGAAGGAGAGAGCAAGAGAAGAAGAAAAAAGGTATTTTGCCTGAGGATTTGAAGCTTTTTTTTCCCTTTTCCTCCGCATGACTGACTTTCTCACACTCAGATTCACTCCAGCCTGCCAGAGACGTGGTAGCTGCCTTGCCAAGAGCTATCCTGGGAGGGCTATTGAAAGAGCTTTGAGTAAGTCCACACAGGGCGGATTTTCTCCTCCCCTCGGTACCTGCTCCGCACCTGTACAGGGAGCAGTCCCACACATATCACCTGATCACAGCCCTTTCAGGGACCGTGAGAAAAATAAAGCCCAGGGTAGAAAGACATGTTTGTTGTCTCTCAGGGCTGCAGCCAGCTTCCAGCAGTCCGAGTGCCCAGAAACAGCACATTCCAGGCTGGTTGTGCACGCATGTTTGCTGGGGCGCGTGCCAGATGGGGGTGCTGGGAAGGGGGGCAAGTAGAGGTCACCTTTGTAATGACCACCTTGCTGCCCCGGTTCTCTGGCATGTGCTGGCTGGTAGCTTGAGAACCCTCTGCTAGAATCAGTATCACAGTGTTTCTAGCTAGCAGAGTCTGTATATGCTGTTCACAGAATTCATAACCAGAATTTTTTTTTTTTAACCTGTAAAGCCCCTGAAATGGAATTTCAACGTGTGTCTATATGTGCATGTTTAACGGGAGCTTAACAGATACTTTTCAAATGCATAAACTGATGCGTCACTTTTTTCTCCCTGAGAAGAGGGTCCACAGCTTTCAGCAGAATTGCAAAGCTCTTTGCAATCAAAAAAGGATAAGGAAAGCTGATCAGGGAATCTCTGCTTACTAGTGGGTACTCTAAGCCCCAGGGAGAGAAGGGACTTGCTCAGCTGCCCACAGCAACATAAGGTTGGGGGTGTGTGGGGGTGTAGGGTGGGCAGAAGGCAGCTGGGAGCTCTTTTTGCCACACCACACTGCTGTGGTCCTTGGGTAATTTTAGATTGGGTTTATAGAGTTGTGATCACCACAGCCTGCATTTAAAATAGACAATAAAGACACTTTGAATTTCTACAACTTTTTACTCCCAAATTCTGAGGCACTTGAGCAGCTCTGCATCCAGTTTTTGGATGTAGAAAGGGATAGGTGAGAAAGCAAAGTGTCTGCTGAGAAAAGAGGAGTCGGGAGTGCTTGCAGCAGGGGCCCTGGTTTCCATGCAGAGGCATTAGAAACAACTGCAACTGCGTTCCATCTTTGATAAAAATAAGTTGCTACTTCTGAACAAAACGCCTGGTTGATTCCTGGCCAAGCTAGGACCTTGCACTGCAAGCTGGAGAAGGGGGTGGAAAGCAGAAGCTTTCAACATGGGCTAATGGCAGCCTGTAATACTCCCCCCACCCTCCAACACTCACTTGGAGCCAGTGAAACCAAGAGAATGTGCACTTTGCTAATGGGCTCTGAAAGAGGATGGTTGCCAAGAAAGCCTTTCCCAGCAGGGTGGGGGTGGGGCATCCTGGAATGGCTTAACTCACACGTTTGGCCCAGCCATGGCAGCGGTGGTGGGAAGGCTCTAAATGTGCTCCCTGCTAACCTCCTAACCTCTGAGCAGAGCTTCAGTGAGGCGAACCTGCAAGGCCAGGGGTGACGGAGGGTATCCCTGAGGGATCACAGGGATGCTAACTTGCACTCTTGTGCCTGAAAGGGTCAGAGCCATGCTGGGGCTGGGGCACGTAGGGGCAGGCCCAGGGACCTCAAGAAGCCTCTGGAATGTGGGGTGAAACTCATCCCCTTTAAACTCAGGGCATGCATTTGTTTGCCTCGCTGATAAGCTGCTCAAATGGTAACGTCAGACCAAATTTCTCCAAAAATCAAAAACAGAAAAACTTAGCTATCCAGAAAAACCGTTTGGTAAAACTCAGGACCTGAAAGTGATTTGGGATGAATCAACGTATTTTCTTTTTTCTTTTTTTGAAACAGAGTCTCACTCTGTCACCCAGGCTGGAATGCAATGGCGCAATCTCGACTCACTGCAACCTCTACTTCCTGGGTTCAAGCGATTCTCTCACCTCTGTCTCCCAAGTAGCTGGGACTACAGGCACGCGCCACCACACCTGGCTAATTTTTGTGATTTTAATAGAAATGGGGTTTCATCATGTTGGCCAGGCTTGTCTTGAACTCCTGACCTGAAGTGATCCGCCCACCTTGGCCTCCCAAAGTGCTGGAATTACAGGCATGAGCCACTGCACCTGGCCTGAGCCACCACACCTGGCCATACAACATACATACGTGTGTGTGTGTGTGTGTGTGTGTGTGTATATACACACACACATATATATACACACACACACACAATTTTTTTTTTTTTAGATGGAGTTTCGCTCTTGTTGCCCAGGCTGGAGTACATTGGCGCAATCTCGACTCACCGCAACCTCTGCCTCCTGGGTTCAAGTGATTCTCCTGCCTCAGCCTCCCAAGTAGCTGGGATTACAGGTATGTGCCACCATGCCTGGCTAATTTTGTATTTTTAGTAGAGACGGGGTTTCTCCGTGTTGGTCAGGTTGGTCTGGAACTCCCAACTTCAGGTAATCTGCCTGCCTTGACCTCCCAAAGTCCTGGAATTACAGGCGTGAGCCCCCGCACCCGGCCACAACATATTTTTAGTTACAATCATCATCATCAGCATTCTTGCATTATCTCATAGATTATAGAAAGATGGAAGCTGGAAGAGACGGCAGAAGGGACCTAAGAGGTCACCGAGTCAGCCCACTCCTTTAATGGATAAGGAAACTGAGCCCAGGAAGAAGCGACTTGCACAGGGTCAAGCAGCTTCCCAGAGGGGAAATAACAAAAACCAGAACTGCCTGCCAGTCTAGAAACTCTCTTTACTATATCCCTCTATAGGAGAAAAACATTTTCAAATATCATCTACAGCAAGTGACTAACATTACCACCAAACATGAATTTTACAGCTAAGACCCTGAGCTATCTGCTGGTGAGTGATTTTGGTAGGGTCACAGAGCGTAGTCCCAGGTTTGCTGTGCTGTGATTCTCCTTTCTCAGATTTGCTCATCACCCTATAGTCTCTGAAAAAGAAGGGATCTTAATTTCTCAGCTCCAGGACATAGGAAGCCTTTTGCAGGGTCTGTCCAGGATAGGCAGGCTGCCTCTCAGTCAACCAAACCAAGCCAAGCCACATATCCTCTCTTCTTATAATTGCCAGTGTGTTCCCCTGATTTGCGCTCTGAAAGGAGGATTAAAAGAGGCAGTAATTCTAGTTCTAGAATCAATGCTCCAGTGGTGCTAAGCTTTTATCTCAGGACCAGAGAAGACATGATGGTAGGAATACAGCGAAGGGCCTGGAACACTAAGACACTCTGCTGCTGGCCGGCTTCACATTTAGGAGAGGGAGAAGTGAGAAAAATAATGGATCTTCCAAGTGGTTGAGAGATGATGTTTGCAAATGAAATATGTATTTTCCTTTTAGATGTCAGGCATAGAGAAGAAGAGAAGATGGTCCGGGCAGCTGCCACAGCTGAGCTCAAGATGATAGGGCTCGGCATGGTTGATCACACCTGTAATCTCGGCACTTTGGGAGGCTGAGGCAGGTGGATCACTTAAGGCCAGGAGTTTGAGACCAGCCTGGCCAACATGGCAAAACCCCGTCTCTACCAAAAATACAAAAAATTAGCTGGGCGTGGTGACGCGTGCCTGTAGTCCTCACTACTCAGAGGCTGAGGCATGAGAATCACTTGAACCCGGGAGGCAGAGATTGCAGTGAGCTGAGATTGCACCACTGTACTCCAGCCTGGACAACATACTGAGACTGTGTCTCAAAAAAAAAAAAAAAAAAAAAAAAAAAAAGAAAGACTGATGGGGTCTAGCATGACTGGGACCTTCTGGTCTCTTCCACAGAGTGGGAGGTACCTAAGGTACATGTCACCCACATGGTATTACTTGACAGTTGACGAGGCACTTTTGAGTCCACTATAGCATTTTGTCCTCATACATAGCCATTTGTTCTAGACTGTCTAGGCTGGAAGGGCTTTGTTGGGCATCCCAGGCGGGGAGAGACGGGACTTCTGTGGTCAATGCAGGAGACGTTTGGCTGGACTGCGGGCTGTTGGGGACTCCGGATATGGGATAGACAGGCGCTCTGGAAACTAGTACCTCTAGAGAGAAAGGGTAGAGAAAGGAGCTTACAGGCCAGGAGAGTGCTGACTTCTCTTTGTTAGGGAAAGCCATGGATAAGAATCAGATTTCCAGAAACTGGAACAGAGAGGACAGAAGAGATGTCTGTCAAGCTGGTAAAGAATGTCAGTAATCTAGAGGACAGGCACATCTTTGTGGGAAGAGGAAGTGAGGGACGGTCCTGTTCTTGTGGAGGAAAATCAGAAGGGAGAGACATGAGGGGAAGGATCTCACTTTGCAAAAAGATGACTGAGCAGATTCTTGAAATGACACACAGAGGTAGGGTCCTAGGCTTCCCTGAACTGAGGGTAGAGCTGCCTGGTTCAGCAGTTAGTGCAGAAAGCCTTTCTGGGAAGATCTCAGAAAAGAAGACCAAGTTTGAGAATCAGGGCCCTTGTAGAATTCTGGAAGCTGCATCACTTTGTACTAGTTAGTTGTTCGTTCCATGCCGTTTGTGCTGCCAGGGGTGTAACATAAAATCCCGTAGGCTTCCGTGGTGTGTATATGTGCCACATTTTCTTTATTCAGTCTATCATTGATGGGCATTGGGTTGGTTCCGATTCTTTGCTATTGTGAATAGTGCTGCAGTAAACATATGTATGCTGAGATCATGTCCTTTGCAGAGACATGGATGAAGCTGGAAGTCATCATTCTCAGCAAACTAACACAGGAACAGAAAACCAAACACTGCATGTTCTCACTCATAAATGAGAGTTGAACAATGGGAACACATGGACACAGGGAGGGGAACCACACACACTGGGGCCTGTCAGAGGGTGGGGGGCAAGGGGAGGGAGAGCAATAGGACAAATACCTAATACATGCAAGGCTTAAAACCTAGATGATGGGTTGATGGGTGCAGCAAACCACCGTGGTACATGTATACCTGTGTAATAAACCTGCACGTTCTGCACATGTGTCCCGGAACTTAAAGTAAAAAAATACACGTTTTTATATATCTATCTATATGTATGCATGTGTGTATATATATACACTTTTTATGTGTATATGTGTATATATGCACATTTTATATATATACACATATATACACGTTTGTGTGTGTATATGTGTGTATATATATATGCATATATAATCTCATAGGCTGGAAAAGGTTGTGGGGTTGTTTGGAAATGAAGACCAGGACTGGGGACTTACGGGGACCATACCCTGCTACTCAGTTTAGGGGTGATGGTTTGGGGCTGAAGGTCAGGGGACAGTGGCTCAGAACAAAGGGTGAGGCAGTACGCTGAATCCTTGGAGCTTCCGAGAAAGGACCGAGCATGAATCTCCATAGTTCCTCAACCACTGTGGGCCACTGTCTACGTGACAGAGCTCATTTTTGGATTCCCTCAGCCCCACTCGGTGTACTGACATTATGCTTAGTAGGGAAAAGGAGTCTGTCCTTTTGCGGGCTTGGACCTCCACAGACTAGCGTTGGTTGAAATCTGAGAGGACTCAGGGAGAGTGGGTTCTCTTGCAGCATGCTGGTGTGTGCCAGGCTCACTTGACCTGATGGGAGATCTCCTGATAAAGTCCAAGCACGTTGCTGGCTCCTGGAGGAGGTTGCCACGCTGCGCATGTATCATACGTGTATCCAGCTGTGACCTTTATCTCCACAGGCTCTCACCGTCACGGAGGCACCCCAGTACTCAAGTTCAAGAATTCGATTTCCTTGTTATGGGTGGCTATTCATCTCCTCCCCTGCCCTCAAAGCCCTGGCACCTGGGGCAGACCTAGACTCGGCATCTAGAACCACCTGTCACCTGGATGGAGGGGTAGGGTCTCAGCTCATTTTCTTTGTATTGAGTGAACCTGCACTGATGACAAACAGTATATCAGGGGCTAAGACCATCTAATTTCTAATTGTCTGTTTAACTTAATTCCACTCAAATATTCTTGAGCACCTACTACATGCAAGGCAAAATTGCATACCTCTTTTCACAGTTACTTCCATCCCCACCTGCTATTCAAGCGCTATTAATCTGTGCAGAGTGTGACACCCCAGGCTTATATTATAAAAATTTCCCAGCTAGGCACAGTGGCTCACGCCTGCAATCCCAGCACTTTGGAAGGCCTAGGTGGCTGGATCACTTGAGCCCAGGATTTCAAGACCAGCCCAGGCAACATGGCGAAATCCTATCTCCACAGAAAAATACAAAAATTAGCTGGGCATGATGGTACGTGCCTGTAGTCTCAGCTACTTGAGAGGCTGAGGTGGGAGGATCACTTCAACCCGGGAGGCGAAAGCTGCAGTAAGCTGAGATTGTGCCACTGCACTCCAGCCTAGATGACAGAGCTAGACCTTGTCTAAAAAATATAAGATCCTCCTTACCTCCCACATCCTTTGCCTTTCTGATAAAGAAGCTACGAAACACCTCATGGTATTAGGTAGAACACTTTTCACAGAACAGTCACTCTCAAATATTTGGAGAATAAATTCGTAAATGAACTTAGACTTAAGAACAGGTTTTATTGGATTCAGGGAACCCTCAGATGGTGAGCATATTCTTCTAAATTCTTTTTGGCTGCAGAATCAAAGGGGGTGGGTTTGCTTTGACTACTCCTGGTGACCACCTCTGGGTATCCGGGATGCCTCTGCAGACAGCTCCATTCTCTGCAGTCAGGTGAATTTAGAGGAGTCTGTGGCTGTCCATGTTTTCCCAGGCCTATCTTTATTGATGGTTATTAAAGACACACCACCACATGGCAATATGCAAGTACAAAGCAATTCCCAGGGTAAGGTACGTGGGAAGAGGCAAGATACTGAGCTCCCAAACAATTCTACTGTAATCGCAGTCTGCCATATCTATGTATAGTTAATAAGTAAGATTTAAGCAGGCAGGTTCCACTGCTGGGAAGCAGATGGAAAGGGAAAAAAGGCCAGTAGGCAGATCACTGGTCCTTCTGGAAGACTGGAAAAGAAAGTGTGGAGGGCAGCTGGGACAGGTGAGCCCAGTGGGCAGTTGCCAGGGTAGTACACAAGCCCAGCCAAAGGTCCTGAGGCAGGGCCATTACTCACCTCTTTTTCCACCTCACACCTCTTTTCATACGAGCTCCCCGTGGAAGATTCTGTATAACTAAGAAATAAACAGCAATTGTGCCCAGACACCCTGGGTTAAGTAAGTGTAAACACGGCACACAGAAACACCTGTTTTGACAGAGCACCCCAACACACCTGTTGTTTTACGATGCTGAGTGATATCGGTAAAGGGGGCTATAAAGCGGAGGCGAAATGCCCTTCAAGATTTAAATAGTGACTTGCTCTGTGAACGTCAAGTGTTTTACAGCTGAGATTTGACTGGCCTGCTGATTATTTCGGTTAGGAATGCTGAACATATATCTACACAGATATTCAGGAAAAACTGGATAGCAGGGTGGCGAAAAGGCCAGCTCTGGAGCCAGGCTGCCTGGGTTCGTGTTCCACTTACTTGCGTTCTAGCCGCGTGACGTAACAATTCTGTACCTTGATTTACCTGTCTGTTCAATGGGGAGATAGTCATTGTACCTACCTTATCAGAGTGTTGTAAGGACCCATATATGTAATGTGCTTACTACAGTGCCTGGCATTTTGTAAATACAATCTAAGTTCTCAGCTACCTTTATTATTACTGTATAGTAAACGTCTCTGATATGTAAGATGGTACCCTCGTTCATCTCATGAAAATTCACAAGGTGCTAATGTTTTCAAAGAAATGGATGGCAACCACCCTGGTAAACTGGTTCATGAGTATACTGGCAAACCAAAAGCTTCAGCCAATTTCTTATGAATCACAGGTTCTAGGGCTGGGAGAGCCCTTAAAAAATGATCTGACTTCTTCTTTTCAGGGAAAAGGGTCCCCACCACCCAAGCACTGTGATTTTGGCTTTGTGTGCAGGCAGATGCAGAGCTTGTTGTGGTCCTGCCTTGAATAATTGAAACGAGCCTCAGGTTCACAGAAGGAAGAGATCTGAATGGAGGCAAAAGCATCCGGCGTCAATATGGGCCGTGCGGGTGGTCCTCCCTCCCTCACAGGGGCAGGAGGGCGTGGGAAGGGCTGCAGAGGGAGGGGCAAATCAAAAGCATAAATGTGGGCAGACCCTCCTTGGACCCCCGTCTCACTTGTAGGAGATAAGATTGATGGGAAAGACGAATACCCAAGACCCTCCCTGCTCCAGTTCTGTGGAGGTGACCGTATCATTTAGGGTTCAAACCGGAACACTTTTGAGAGTGGAAGATAATGCTCGTAACACTGATGCTGGGACAACTGGCGTAAGCTGGGATACGTGGCCATCCCAGTTCTGCGGGCCTCCGACTGCACGTGCGAGGTTCACGTGTCCATTCCGTCGTGGTATCAGCAGAGATGCTTCCTGAGGGACAGGGAGAAGAAAGATTATTAAAAAATCATTCATGTTTTAGCGCCTCCATATCTGTGAGGGGTGATACCATTGATCTACCATCCATAGAGGGAGGAACCCCGTTTTTGAGCCTGGAGGACCCTCTTTGAGTGTGTGTAGGGGAGAAGGAGAGGGGGGCCGTGTGACGGCTGTGCTTACAGTGTATTTGGCATGACCTGGTTTCCTCTTCTTCGATAGAGCAGGTGTGCTCTGGACTTGCCTACCTGTCGGTTTGCACCCAGGTGTGGCTACGGCGTAGAAATTCTACACTGGACTCTTGCTTCTACCGACCATGGTTGAGAATGTTCATTTTTCGAGGGTGGAAGCTTATGGAAAAAGTAACTGCTACAGTTCGAAGTCCAGGCCATAGTATAATGGCCGAAGGAAGTCTCCCAAACGAAGGCGCACTTTCCCACGTGAAATAGTTGCCCTTTTTAGCCTTGAATTTAACTAAGTTTTTAATAGTTAAAAAAATATTTTTTCTGAATAGTTCAAAGTCAAGGTTTGTACTTTGTTAATTTCCTTCAAACAAACAAACAAGAAAAGAAAAGAAAAATGGCTCCCTTTCCTGAGTGCTCATATATGTGCTATTTAATGATTAATAATACCTTGTAGGTTATTGTTTGATGTGGCCTCTATTGGTTTGAACAGGAGAATACTGATTCACTCTTAAGGCATTTATGAATCACAAGTGTTTACCCTGAGACAATAAACGAAAGGGAGAGATAAAAATAATACCCAAATATGCAGAGTTCTTTGAGTAAAATCTGGAGATAACGTGGGACCTCAGTCTTTGATATCCTGAGTGGGGGCCACTGCTTTCACAGAATAAAGACTGTGTAGAATGACCAAGACGGACTTTTCAGTTTTGTAGATTTTCCCTTTCACTTGTTGGTAGATTTGAGGCAGTTTTTCATCCCGGTTTCCGTATCATGTACATTGGTTTTCCGTCTCCCTGGTTTTGACATTCATTTGCGAGGAAGAGCCTTTCCAGGTCTGCAAAGGGCACCCTTCCCTAGAGTTTCACTGTTTTCCCCTTACTCCAGAGGAGGCTCCAGCAGTAACCCGGATGAGAAGAGAAAGGCTGGCCTCTGAGGGGCTGGTGGGGCTGGAGAGCAGGAGGGATTCAAGAGATTAAGAGACCCGACAAGTCTTGGTGACTGGATTGGACCATGATGGAGAAAGAGGGGTCCAAAGACGACACTGAGTGAGTGGGTTGTGGTGGCTCGTGCCTGTGGTCCCAGCACTTTGGGAGGCCAAGGTGGGAGGATAGCTTGAGCCTAGGAGTTTGAGAGCCGCCTGGACAACATAGGGAGACTCCATTTCTGCAAAAAAAAAAAAAAAAGAATTAGCAGGGTATGGTGGTGCCCAGCCGTGGTCTCAGCTACTCGCGAGGCTGAGGTGGGAGGATCACTTGTTCGTAGGAGGTCAAGGCTGCAGTGAGCTGTGATTGTGCCACTGCACTCCAGCCTGGGCAACAGAGTGAGACCTTTGAAAA
>NW_012118932.1:3941764-3947925 GCF_000951035.1 Colobus angolensis palliatus
AAAAAAAAAAAAAAAAGACATCAGGTTTGTTACTTGAGCAGCTAAGTGGCAGACCCTTCTTCCAAATTCCGCGTTTAATAATGGTATCTCTAGACTGATTTTCCCTCCTCTCTGCCGAGAAGTATGAAGTTCTGTGAAAGAAGACTGACAAATTTGCAGTTACCTCTGATGATTCTTTTTCAAAATGTTTTACTTTGAGATAATTTTAGATCTACAGAGAAGTCGCAAAAATAGTACAGTGAACTCTCTTTTACCCTCTCACCCACTTCCCCTTATGTTAGTCTTACACAACCATGGAATAGTCATCAAAATTAAGAAAATAATCTTGCTACAATACTAAAAATGGCAGACTCGATTTGGATTTTACCATTTTTTCCTACGCAAGTCCTTTTTTCTGTTGTAGAATTCCATCTGGGATTCCACAGTCCGTGTCGAGGTCACATGACCTTACTCTCCTGCACTTGGTGATGGTTTAGGGGACTAGTTAGTGATTTTGTAGCCTGCTCCTCCTTTTGTGTGTGTTTGGCGTCTTCTCAGGATTGTGTCGAGGAGCTGCTTTATTGGACAGACATCACAGAGAGAACGTGCCCTTCCCAGGCAAGGCAGCGCTTCCATGATGCCACTTTAGCTCACGGCCGATGTTAACCATGGTCACTCGGTCGAAGTGGTTTCTGCAAGGATGATTCTCTGTAAATTTACAATTTTCCCTTTGTATTTCCTAAATATTTTTTGTAGGGGGTGGAGGGGAGTACTTCAATACTACGCAAATGGTCTATTTCTGCTTACACTTCTGTCCACTAAATTTAGAATCCATCAAAGGATCTTGCCTGTAGCAACTGTTATTGTGGTGATCTAATGGGGATTTTTTCAAATTTCCCTCATTCCTTCAACATTTATTAATGGGAACTCTTCCGAAGGAAGAGTTTGCCTGACATTACACTCTGACAAAGCAGAAATAAAAAAAAAAACTCGTATGCTTTTGGAGCCTACATTTTAGATGAGATAGATAAGCACAATAAATAAATGGGTTGGATGCTATTTTACAAGGTGATTGGTACTATAGAGGGAGATTAAATGGGGAAAGGGGAAAGGGAGTGCCAGGAGGGTGCAAGTTTAAATTGCATGCTCAGGAAAGGCCTTAGAGAGATGACTTTGACTTTGAGCTTGCTGGGGGAAGCTTTCTAGAGTGAGGGAACAGCAGGCGCAGAGGCTCTGAGGCAGGACCACCTGCTCTAGGAACAGCCAGAAGGCCAGAGTGACTGGAGCAAAGTGAGCAAGGGGAAGAGGAGGGAGATGGAGCTGAGAGTGAGAGGGATTGGGGCCTGATCATGCAGGCTGGTGGGAAGCAGCATTCTAAAGATCTAGCTATTGCTTCGGGGAGGCAGAAGCCATTGCAAAGTTTTGAGCAAAGCGGTTACATGACATGCTCCTTGTTTATTTATTTATTCTTTTATTTATGAGACGGAGTCTTGCTGTGTTGCCCAGGCTGGAGTGCAGTGGCGCAACCTCCACTCAACCTCACTGCAACCTCCACTTCCCTGGTTCAAGCGATTCTCCTGCCTCAGCCTCCTGAGTAGCTGGGACTACAGGTGCGTGCCACCAGGCCTGATTACTTTTTTGTATTTTAGTAGAGATGGAGTTTCATCATGTTAGCCAGAATGGTCTTGATTTCCTGACCTCGTGATCTGCCCATCTCAGTCTCCCAAAGTGCTGGGATTACAGGTGTGAGCCACTGCGCCCGGCTGACATGCTTCATCTTTGTAAAGGGTCACTTTGGCTGCCCTGCGTAGGCAAGGATAGAGGTAAACTGCAACCTTAATCCAGGTAAGAAGTGAAGGTGGCTTGGAATAGAATGGTAGGAAAGAGGTAGTTGGATTTTGGACGTACTGTGAGGGTTGAACACAGCAGGTGCAGAGGCAAGTTTGGGTGGCACTCGCTGGCCACATGGAGTGTAAACTCTGTGACTCCCCCGTGGGAGCCTTCTATAATCTGGGTCCACTTCTGTTGCCTCTATGCTGCACCTCATACTTGTCTCTGTCCCAGGACCAACCTTCTAAGGCCAAGCCACCACCGACATTTGTTCATACAGTCTCCTAGCCCTCAGTGGCCTCAGCCAATCAAGATCCTTCCTGCCCTTCCGGGCAACCACCACCCCAGCGCCCACCAGCTCTCGGAACACCAGCCGTCCAGGTCATGGACGGCAGCTAGGACGGCAGCTAGGCTCTGCTTCACGTGTGCAGCCCCTGGAGGGAGGTACAACCTCAAACTCTCCTGCAGCCTCAGAGGCCCCTAAACACAAGAGCCAGCACTGAGTGCATCCCGGGCTCAGTGATTGGCTTGTTGGTATATGACATATGGTAAGAATGAGACACTGTATTATGTTTCCTCTTACTCATGCAAGTACATGTTGCATCATACTCCACATGGATTCTTGTTTTGTTTTTTTTTTTTTGTTTTTTTTTTTTTGAGACAGGGTCTCACTCTGTCATCCATGCTGGAGTGCGGTGGTGCCATTTTGGCTCACTGCAACCTCCACCTCCCGGATTCAAGTGATTCTCCTGCCTTAGCCTCCTGAGCAGCTGGGATTATAGGTGCATGCCACTTCACTGGCTAATTTTTGTATTTTCAGTACAGATGGGGTTTCACCATGTTGGCCAGGCTGGCCTTGAACGCCTGACCTCAAGTGATCCACCCGCCTCCACCTCCCAAAGTGCAGGGATTATAGGCGTGAGCTATTGCACCCATATTTCTTTTTATATAAAAATGATGTCTTGGCCGGGCACAATGGCTCACGCCTGTAATCCCAGCACTTTGGGAGGCCGAGATGGGCAGATCCCGAGGTTAGGGGTTTGAGACCAGCCTGACCAACATGGCGAAACCCCGTCTCTACTAAAAATACAAAAATTAGCCAGGCATGGTGGCACATGCCTGTAATCTCAGCTATTCAGGAGGCTGAGGCAGGAGAATCACTTGCACCCAGGAGGAGGTTGCAGTGAGCCAAGATCGCACCGTTGTACTCTAGCCTGGGCAACAGAGTGAGACTCCATAAAAAAAAAAAAAAAAAAAGATGTCTCTGCCTCTCCCTCTGCCCTTCAAGTAAAAGTGAAATTCCAGATTTCTCCCCATTGGCCCACTCTGTATCCCCCAGTATCCCCCAGTCTGAGAAGGGAGATGAGGGGGGATGCAGGAGAGGCAGGCATCATCTGAAGGCTCATTTGCTGCTAATGGATTTGTTTCCTTATCTATTGAATGATTGAACTTAAAAACATGTTTAAAAATGTCAACCAGTACAAAAGGGTAGATCATGAAAAGTAACCCTTCCATCTGTGGCCCCTGTCCCTCAAACCTTGCAGTGGCCATTCTTGCCTGTCCCTTATATACCCATCCATGCTAATGGATTACTGGCTAGTAGCAGACGGTAACTACCCATGGAAAGTAAGCTGCAGTGCTGTGAAAACCAGCTCTGAGCACTGCACTTCCCAGGCTAAAGCAGCCTCCGTGCAGAATGGCCAGCTACAGCGTGGTCAACCTGCCATTTGATTGTTGTCCTTGGCTCACACCACATAGGGGTGAATTTGCAAGGACTCCACACTTGAGTGCAATTGGGGCATTTAGTGCCACCCTCCTTGGCTGTAGATCTGTGCCCTCACCGGGAGATTATTGTCATCGAGACTTCCCAGGTTAGCTGTTGTCTATCTCTCCCTTAAAGTCATCCAATCAGAGGGAGGAGCACAGCCAAAAGCTCCATCAGGTAGAAGGGCGGGTGGGAGAGGAGGGTGGAGGAGCCTGCCTCTGAGTGCTGTTACAGCAGTGCGGGAGATTACGGGGAGACTTCGGCATGGCGGGGGGCGGGGGGGCCTTATTTCTCCCCACTCCGCCTTGTACCTGACAGGCCTAGAGGCTCACCTGAGAGGCAGTACTCTTCGTCTACCTTTCCCGTGGGAAATCACCACCGCCAGCATAACCCCTGAACTCTGCTGGGCCACTGCCAGCAACTTCCAAGCCTTTCCCCTGCCGATTACAGTGACATGATGTCGTTTTTATTGAGGCAAGATTAGATTTTTTTTAAAGGTTTTCAAAAGTGTCGTTCACATGATCTCTAGTACTTTTCCTATTGCTTGAAGACCACAGAGCTGCCAATTTCAATTTGCTCCAGCTTTTATCACTGGAAGAAGCTTAAAAGAAGAAAGAAAGGGGGAGAAAGACTGGATGAAAATATTCCTCTTGGCCCTAGCAGTTAGTGTGAGGGTGGTGGGGGACACCCGCGTCGCCCACTTCCTTCGTATGACTGTTATAATAAGGTGTCGGGAGCCTGAGCTCCTGGAGTCGCACCTGGCCTCCTGACAGTGCATGAAGATCACTAGACACAGGGTTTTCATGGCATAGCTGGAGAGGGAATGCACAATCTTGAGTCATTCACAGGAGCTGGAGAGGGTTAGAGAGGATGCTGGTATCCTGGGAGATGGGTAAAATAAACTCATGGAAAAGTGTTCCTTCCTTCTGATTCCATTTTACTAATTCTCCTTCTTGGAGGCAAGGTTTGCCTTGATGCATTCATTCGCTAATTTATTCATTCAACATATTCACTGAGCACGTACCCTGTTGGATGTAGTATGTAGGAGGAGTAAGGCAAAGTCCGTACCATCCACCATTTAAAAAGATAAATTGGAGAATGCCTGTTTGCATGAATCCTACTTTGTCAGGTGTCACTAGCCCTCAACACGGGTCTTATGAAGGAAAATCATGAAAAACCTCAGAGCTAATCACATTGCTTTGATATGAAATCAGAGCACGAACATCCGAGGGGTAGGGGACATGCTGAGGAGGGGTCCCCCACTCCATGGGAGTCCTATAGTAGAAACAGTATTTACACATCACAACCATTTAGCAGCCACTTCCAGACTCGGAATAGCCTGATAGTCACAGCAGCCTGTGAAGTAGGGGCAAAATATGCCATCCCTCTGCACTGCACCGGGCACGTTGTAGGTGCTCAGTGAGTGTTGAATGAATGCTGCTGCAATTTACAGCTCTGAGACAGGCTCACGAGTACTTAAGAGATGAGTCCCAAGTTATCTGCTGGTAAGTAGCAGAGCCCAGGCTGGAATGCAGATGTCCTGAATCCACACATCGAGGCCGATCGTGACTCCTAGAGGCACTACTCTCTGGAGATTTCTCCAAACTACTGTCCTTCCATTGATTGGTAGGAGAGTGACTCCAGAGTCACCCCCCTTGAAGGTTGCAATGAGTCTCTAGAGAGTAATTTTAATGGACAGAAGTCAGCCTGACCTCTGATGTGAACAGGGCATTTCATGACGGCACCTCTGCCTCCTTGGAAGGTCCTCCCAGGGTTTAGTTTGTTGGACTAGAAAACTGGGTTTCAGGGGTGGTTCTTTGCGTCTGGATTTCTAAACTGTCCCAGATTGAGTTGGAAATGTCCTTGGGGGCTCGTTTCCTTTGTGAAGTCTATGCATCGCCCCCCAACACACCCCAACTCATTCTATCTCTGTCAATCATGTGGATCAGGAAAAGATGGGTTCAGAGCAAACTTGTGAAAAAACAGCCCCCCGTTTGTGTTTTGTGAACCTTGATTTTTCTCCTCCAGAGAGGGATGGAAGGGCCACTGTGGCAGTGTGGGAACTCCCAGGGAGTTTGGGCCTCATCAGGGTTACAGAGCAAGGAAATGGCAGACTAGAACCAGAATTTGGAAGCCTAATTGCGGCTGCAGTAGCCCTGGACTGGAAAAGACCCAGAAAATCATCGAGTCCCTTCCCCTGCCCCTGGGATGAGAATCACAGCACACACCCGGGGCCTAGGGCTGGATATAAATGATGTTCCTTGCCAGGAAATGCAGTGTGGGGACACAGAGGAGGCTGCAGGAACAGAGAGTCAGTCTGGTTGAAAAGGAAGACCAGAGAGCATGAAACTCCATCTTCTCATTCTCTTTACCCCGAGAACATGAGCGTGTACAGAAGGCTTTGAACTAGAAATCAGGGAAGGACCCAGGTTCCAGTCCCGCCGGCCATCGACTTACTGTGTGTGTCCCTGGAGAAGGTTTTCACTGCTGCCGCTCTGGGCCTCAGTTTCTCCATGGGTAGTCTAACGACTTTTAAACCATGCCTCAAGGCCTTTCATCCCCAGGGAATGTGGGATTAGGGCCTGCG
>NW_012118932.1:3948470-3965527 GCF_000951035.1 Colobus angolensis palliatus
TGGGGGTTGCATTGTGTCCCCTAAAAAGATATTCAGTCTTCACCTCCAGATCCTCAGCATTGACCTTATTTGGAAATAGGGCCATTGCAGATGTAATTAATAAAGATGAGGTCATAATGGAATAGGGTGGGCCCTTAACCCAGTATGAGTGGTGTCATAAAAGTAGATGAGACACAGAGACAGAGACCCACGAGGCGAGAAGACCATGTGGCGATGGAGGCAGAAGCTGGAGTGATGTAGCTGCTCGCTGAAGAATGCTGCGAATTGCTGGCAACCACCAGAGACTAGGAAGAGGCAAGGAAGGAGTTTCCCTTACAGGGTTCGGAGGAAGCATGGTACTGCCGACTCCTTGGTTTTAGATTGCTGGCCTCCAGACCATGACATAATACATTTTTGGTCTTTTTTTTTTTTTTTTTGAGACAAGAGTCTCGCTCTGTTGCCCAGGCTGGAGTGCAATGGTGCAATCTCAGCTCGCTGCAACCTCTGCCTCCCGGCTTCAAGTGATTCTCCTGCCTCAGCTCCCTGAGTGGCTGGGATTACTGGTGCCTGCCACTACACCTGGCTAATTTTTGTATATTTAGTAGAGACGGGTTTTCTCTATGTTGGCCAGGTTGGTCTTGAACTCCCAACCTCAGATGATCCACCCTCCTCGGCCTCCCAAAGTGCTGGGACTGCAGGCATGAGCCACCGAGCCTAGCCCATTTTTGGTCTTTTAAGCCACTCAATTTATGGTTTTTTGTTATGGCAGCCCCCTGAGAAGCTAAAAGATCACTCCACCTCCAATATTATGCTTAAAAAAAAAATCTAAAGGCTGGATGCAGTGCCTCACACTTGTAATCCCAGCACTGCGGGAGGCCAAGGTAGGCTGATTGCTTGAACTCAGGAGTTGGAGATCAGCCTGAACAGCATGGCAAAACCCTGTCTCTATGAAAAATACACAAAATTATCCAGGTATAGCAGTGCACATTTGTAGTCCCAGCTACTTGGGGCTGAAGCAGGAGGATCACTTGAGCCTGGGAGGTCAAGGCTGCAGTGAGCTGAGATGGTGCCACTGCTCTCCAGCCTGGGTGACAAAGTGAGACTCTGTCTCTAAATAAATAAACACGTAAAATAAAAAAAACCTACAACCTCTGTTTCCTTTAACTTCTATGAAATGTTCAAACGAAAGTAGGTTTGGCTTGAACTTACATTTTGAAACGTTAATTACAGTCTCTCATTAAAATATTTCATGTACTTAAAGCTATGAAATCTTTGCATGTAGGGTCCTACGTGTGGTATATATTGGGTAGTAAAATAAACAAGTTAATAAATAATCTCCCTCCTCAACAAACAGAAAAAAAGCTCCACCAATTCCCCTCTCTCCCAGTCTTTTGAAAAGCAAATTTGCTATGAACTGGCTGCTTCGTTTATCTGAGTTCGGACTGAGGGTGTTTCACTTTCCTCTCTCAGAGCAGGGCATGCTTGGATTAAATGGGATGCAGAATCATTTTTCACCTCTGCAGAAATGATCCCACTTGCCTCTGATTATCTTCCTTGCGTTTTCTTCCATCTACCCATCTTCCTGGGGGCAGATTTCCAGTTCTGGCTTCTCCGGTGCCCTTGATCAAACCCACAGTCTGGCAGACGAAGCGCAGCCCCTCCTTCGCCATCCCCATGGAGATCCAGGAATTTGTAGGAGTCGCCTCATTTCTGGTTACTGAATAACTGGCGGGGCATCGAATGTCAGGGCTAGAAAAACAGGCCTGCCTACCTGTTGGACTGAATGACCTCATAGCCTGAGCTGTTCTCATGGTGTTGGCTTGCACTGTCTGTCAGCGACTCTTTCATCACGAGCCCAACTGACATCATACTGTTCTAAACACCTAACCCGAACATTGTCACGGTGCTTACCACACAGCCAGAGACAGCAGTTAAGGCTCTGATTAAGCCTGGGGGCAGTCTTGCATGAGGGAGTAAGGGGTCTTTTTTTTTCCACCCTTAAGAATGGAAGATGTGAATGGGGAAGGAATGAAGGGGCTTATTGTGTTTTAATTCCAAATGTGTCCTCAACCTCCCTACCTGGATTTGCAGCCCAAGGCTTCGCTCAGCACTCGGCGGAGAAGAGCGTACCATCTACCCACATCTGACCTGGCTGACCAGGGCTTTCCTGCAGGGAAGGGAAGATCCCAGCACCATTCCACCTGTGCATG
The DNA here is from genome assembly GCF_000951035.1 of Colobus angolensis palliatus. NCBI lineage: Eukaryota > Metazoa > Chordata > Mammalia > Primates > Cercopithecidae > Colobus > Colobus angolensis. The sequence goes on from NW_012118932.1 coordinate 3,950,660, forward strand.
TCTCTGATTGGAAAATGATCTTCTCTGAGTTTTAGTGAACAACCGGAGGGCCTCCATTAGATTGTATTTATGGGCCACTTTTCACCGCTGGATTCCCAAGCAATGACTCTGAAACATTCCCACAAAATAATAGAATGAATGCAAAATAATCTTATTATTTATTTATTTTATTTTTTCAGACAGAGTTTTGCTCTTGTTGCCCAGGCTGGAGTGCAGTGATGCGATCTCGGCTCACTGCAACCTCTGCCTCCTGTGTCCAAGCAATTCTCCTGCGCCAGCCTCCCGAGTAACTGGGATTACAGGCGCCTGCCGCCAAGCCTGCCTAATTTTTGTATATTTAGTAGAGACAGGGTTTCACCATGTTGGCAAGGGCTGGTCTTGAACTCCTGACCTCAGGTGATCCACCTGCCTCAGCCTCCCAAAGTGCTGGGATTACAGGCATGAGCCACCGCGCCAGGCCTGGAAAATGATCTTGAAAGCAAGTCATAGCTTCCTCAAGTCAGAGTTGGAAGGATTAGGGAGATACTAACAGGGAAGTTACTTATTCTATGTGATATAAATTCATTCATTTGCTCAGTCATTCATTCACCTATTCAGTCATGAAATGAGCACTTTCTGAATGCCTGCCCTAGTCCATGCACTGTGTGATGCATTCGGGAAGCAAAGGCAAAGAAGTACCCAAGGAGAAGCGTGTCCAGACGTGAGAGAGCCATCAGGAAGAAGAAAGCTCAAGACTTGGCTTAAGACTGGAATACAGATTTTCAAAGCATAGGCCCTCGGCACTGGACATTAGGATGATTGGGGGAGTATCTCAGTCAGCTTTGGCTGCCTTAACAAAATACCTTCACAGCAGGAATCGATCGTCTCCCGGTTCTGGAGGCTGAATGCCCAAGAGTAAGGTGCTAGCAGGGTCTGTGTCTGTTTGGTGAGGGCGCTTCCTGGCTTATAGACAAGTCTTGTCTGGCTGTGTCTTGTCATGGCCTTTCCTGGGTACTTGAGGGCAGAGAGAGCTGTCTGGCATGTCTTCTTATAAGGGCACTAATCCCATCCATCATGGAGTCCCTCCCTCATAACCTCATCTAAACCTAATGACCTCCAAAAGGCCCCATCTCCAAATGCCATCACAGTACGGGTGAGGGCTTCAGTATGTGAATTTGGGGGTGAAACAATTCAGTCCATAGCAGGGAATTGGTTAACATGCAGATTCCAAACTTCCACCCTAAACCTCCTGAATCCGTGTTTCTGGAACAGGTCCCGGAAATCTGCCTGTTGATTCTTAGGTGCACTAAAGTTGGAGAATGTCCTCTTTAGGATGATTTGGGCTGCTACATAGAAAATGATATTTCCAGACAGAGCTGGAGCCAGTGAATGCACACATGAACGAGGAACGTTGGCCTTGGGGCAAGGCCCAGAGTTCCATATATTTGTGAATTTATTTATAACTGAGGCTTTGGCTGATGTAGAGCTGAGCAAAGGATAGGCTAGGATGTAGTTTTGCAAAATGTCAGGATACAACCCTATGTCCTGTAACTGAATTTGTCTCAAGAATTTAAGGACACTCTCTCTTTTTCCCTTCCCTTCCCTTCCCTTCCCTTCCCTTCCTTCCTTGCTTTCTTGCTTTCTGATTTTACCTGCTTTTTCTAAGGAAGTCAGCTTGTATAAGGAGATTTAAAGACAGGCATGCAATTCTGAGGGATCATTGGGGTGAATTATTTGTTACCTGTTGTTGCTTATTCACCTGACTGGGGAGATTAACATTCTCCTTTGAGGTTTCTTTTCCTTTTAGGAACTGCTGTGGCTCTTGCCAGAGTCTCCAGGCAACCTACCGCTGGGGAGAGAAAACCTCCACCAGTCTCCAAGTATACTTGGCTCTCAATAAGAAAGCAAGAGGGCCAGGCACAGTGGCTCACACCTGGCTCTTTGGGAGGCCGAGGCAGGAGAATTGCTTGAAGCTAGGAGTTTGAGACCAATCTGGGCAACAAAATGAGATCTCTGTTTCTCTCAAAAATAGATAAATAGATAAATAAATAAATAAAAATTAACAAGTCGTGGTGGCACACACCTGTAGTTGCAGCTATTCCAGAGGTTGTGATGAGAGGATCACTTAAGTCCAGGATGTCAAGGCTGCAGTGAGCCATAATCTCACCACTGCACTCTAGCCTGGGCTGTTTTGCTCAGTGAGTAATTACAGTTGGAGGAAATCAATACTGAAAATTGGGGTGCCTTTGCCATCCACTTATAGCTTCAGTATAAAATGTTTGAATGCCGTCCATGGCATGGTGTGAGTTGCTGGAGTTAGTTAGGTGAATAAGACAGACACAGCCCCTATCTTCATGGCATTTATAATCTACAAGTGAAAAGAAACAAGAAAACGATGGATGGCAATGAAGGTTGGTGAGAGTTATGCTAATTCTCCCGTGGTTCCTTCTTCATGCCCTCAGAGACTGAAACCTAGCTCAGGGCTGGATGGCTCATTGGTACTCAGAATCTCCTTGTCCTACATTCATTTTTGTTTGTTTGTTTGTTTGCAAACATTTGCTGAACCCCTATGACATGTCATGTTGAATAAATATGTCCTGGGCTCTGCTTATAACCTTAGAGGCAGATTTTTAAAAATGAACAACATGCAAAACCTTGTCGCAAAGAGCTCAGAGTCAAGTGAGGAAGTCAGACAAATAAACAAACTGCATCAAGGCTATGATAATGGCTCAAATAATGGTCTGTACCAGGCCATAAGGGAATGTAGGGGTGGAGGAAGGGGTACAGGAGAGATTATTTCTGCTGGAGAAAGGAGCAAGGGCAAAGTGGTCCAGCAGGGATCCCTGAAGGGAGAGAGTGCAGGCTGGACTTGAAGCATATTAGGAGTGTTTTAATCCTTTTAGTACTTCCCAGCCAATAGGTTAAATGATAACTAATTCAATCATTCATTGACTCATTCAGTAGCCATGTATTGAGTACCTATGATTTCCTTAGTGAGCCAGCTATACAAATCATTGGATTAACCACTCAACCCAGCAACTAGCTAGCTGGCCCCACTGACAGGTGACAAGCTATATAATCAAGCATTTGCGGAGTCGATAGAAGAAGTTAAAAAGTCTGTCTATTGCCCCCAGAGAGGCTACCTGTGAACTGCAATGGCCAAAAGTGTCCAGTCACTTCCAAAGCTTCTTATTTAGAAAAAGGCAGGTTCTGCGGACTTCTCTTAATTTTTATAACAGAATGACAGCTCCATTGTCTTCTAGGCTGGTATCTAAAGTATGAAGATAATATATATGAGATATATATATAAAATTATAGTTTATTTTATTTTCAGTTCTAAATAATGTATGCTTATGGGAAAAAAATAGAAAAATGCAGATAAGGTGAAACAAGATAACTACTCATTATTTGCCCTTTTTCTTGCTTTTCTTTATGATTTTACATGATTATGATCACTGTATGTACAATATATACCTTGTATATAACTTATTACATGCTTTTGTCATATAACATTACAGCAACATAAATTCCTCATGTTTCATTTCAAATGACTGCATAATTTTTCATCACTTACGTACCATGATTTTCCTAATATGTTTAAGAATCTAACCTTTTAACATTTTATTTTTCTCAGGATAAATTTATAGAAGTGGAATTTCTAGTTAAAGAGAAGGGCATTATTAAGACACTCAATAAATATTGTAAAATTACTTTCCAAAGAGTCATAAGAGTTTTATTCTCATGGTTATGGTAGTGTACAAGGTTAATTTTAAATTGTCTGGTATTTCTTTCCTACCCCAAACATGATTGAGACAATAAATTAAGCCCTTTCCTTATATCTGATTGGGTCAACAGAAAGCAAGAGGTTTGAATGGTATTAGTCCAGATCCCTTACACAGAATAACAAATACCTTGCCCTTAGTTTTTATTCCACTCTGTTACAAAAGCTGGCCATCTTGGCGTCTTCTGCTAAGCCATCATTGAGCACCTCATTCACGATGTTACTCAATGTCCCTTCTATCAGGCCATAGTCTTTCTCTTTCACTTTAGTCATATTTCTACTTTTTGTCAGTGATGTTTGGCTATCAAGAAGCTTGTAGTTCACACTGGTGCTTGCTGGATTGTCTAAAGCCATCTCTCCTTCCCTTTAGGGGTGATTGAGAATAGGCTCAAGACCATTGGCCAAATGCACTTCAGAGCATCAGCTGGATTGATGGTGTATTAGTCCGTTCTCACACTGCTATGAAGAGATACCTGAGACTGGGTCATTTATAAAGAAAAGAGGGGCCAGGCATGGTGGCTTATGCCTGTAATCCCAGCACTTTGGGAGGTCAAGTCGGGTCGATCACCTGAGGTCAGGAGTTTGAGACCACTCTGGCCAACATGGTGACACCTGTCTCTACTAAAAATACAAAAATTAGCCGAGCATGGTGGTAGGCACCTGTAATCACAGCTACTCGGGAGGCTGAGGTAGAAGAATCACTTGAATCCCAGAGGCGGAGGTTTCAGTGAGCCGAGATCTCGCCACTGCACTCCAGCCTGGGCGACAGAGCAAGACTCCGTCTCAAAAAATTAAAAATAAAAATAAAGAGAAGAGGTTTAATTTATTCACAGTTCTGCATGGCTGACAGACCTCAGGAAACTTAAAATCACGGTGGAAGGCAGCTCTCCCGGGGCAGCAGGAGGGAGAATGAGTGCCAGGTGAAGGGGGAAAGCCGCTTGTAAAGTCATCAGCTCTCATGAGGACTTAGTCCCTGTCATGAGAACAGCATGGTGGAAACGGCCCCCATGACTCAATTACCTCCCACCAGGTCCTCCCATGACATGTGGGGATTATGGAAACTACAGCTCAAGACGAGATTTGGGTGGGGACACAGCCAAACCGTGTCAGGTGGCAAGTAAGCTTCCAAAATGGCAGGGCTCTCTTCTAACCACTGTGGTGGGGGTGGGGGTAGGACCTCACACTTCCTCCCTGAGCTAGACTTTGGGATCTGCGTGTTCTGCCATGCAGACCGTGAGTCCACTTTTTCAAGCTACTACAGGGAAAAGATTATGGGCCTGCTTCTAGAAAACCAGTGGACTAGAAGCAGCAGGAGAATAGTGACCATCCTGTTTTGTAGTGGTAGTGGGTGGCCGAGAGGGGTGATTCACTGAGCAGGCAGCTTATCACAGAAGTCTAAGAGAGGCTGGAAAGCAGGCGCCTGCCCTGCTCTGAGGAGCCCAAAGGAGCAAAAGGCAGTGACTGTCTCCCTGTGTCCCTTACTCCGTGAACACCTACGGGTCACCCATTGTTAGTTATTCCTCCTCCCCAAGGGGAGAGAGATGGGGAAGGCTCACTCCAACCCTCCTACTTCCTATTCTGGGGAGAGCAAGTCTCCCCTGTGTAGAAATGTGAGGAAGAGGAAATGAAGATTATCCTCCAAGGATACTTAGCTGCAGTAGTCACCTTAACCTGTCTCTTAAAAAGGAGCATAATTGTACTTTATTTTCCCTGCAATGGACTGAATTGTGCCCCTCCATAAATTCATGTGTTGAAACCCGAACCCCGAATGTGATGATATTTAGAGATGAGGCCTTTGGGAGGTAATCAGGTTTAGATGAATTCCTAAGGGTGGTGCCTTCATGATGGGATTAGCACCTTTGTAAGAAGAAAGAAGAGAAATTAGACAGCTTGCCCACACACACTCTCTCTCTCTGCCATGTGAGGCCATAACTAGAAGTCAAGTCAGCTGTCTACAAGCCAGGGAGAAAGCCCATACCAGAAACCCACCATGCTGGCACCCTAATCTTGGACTTCCAGCCTCCAGAACTGTGAGAAAATCCATTTCTGTGGTTTAAGCCACCTAGTCTATGGTGTTTTGGAATGGCAGCCCTAGCAAACTAATACGCCTTAGCAAAAAAAATGACATTTCTGATTTTTCACTTTATTTTTATCTTGACCTTTGCTAAGCACTTTATTTTTGCTTGACCTTTGCTTTATTTTTATCTTGACCTTTGCTATTGCTGTTATAAATGTACTTATTTTTTAATTGTAAGCAACCTGAATTTTTATATCATCTGTAGGTAAATAATCATAAACTTGGAGTTCTAAGGTGAACATGCATAAGATACAGTGAGCAAATCAAGATGCTTTATGGGGATGACTTTAAAAGCCAGGATCAGTGAGAACTGTAGTGATCAGGTATGGTTTTCTACGGGTGGCAGGGCTGGAGTTGGGTTTAAGTGGGTGTAAGATATGGAGAAGGGCAAGGTAAAGTAAGTCATGAGATCAAAGACAGTGCTGGAGTTGGGAATAATCCACGGCTAGATATGACCAACAGTCCTTTGGCCTTTTACAGTTTGTAAAGTCCTTTAACATCCATTATATCACAAAATCCTCATGCTGACTCTACAGAGTGAATATAATTATCATTTCCATTTTACCCTTGGGGAACTAGACTCAGAGAGATCTGATGGTGAATGGGAGACTCGCACCTGGCTTTGTTGGTTGCAAATTTTATCGTTACTCCCACTCCCTATTGTATACTGTCTGAGTTGGGTAAGGAAATCAATTTGACCAAAGCAGAGGGAAGCAGTGCTCTGGAGAGAAGTGGGAAACTGTGGTATTGAGCTGACGCCAAACCAGACCGACAGGGTCCCTGAGAGCTGGGTGGTGAGATTTTATGCAGGGGGAAACAGGGAACCATTGAAGGCTTTTGAGCAAGGGTGTGACATAATACAAGTACTCGATCCACCATACTGAGCGCTAGTGTGCAGAGAGGACTGGGAGGTCCAAAGAGGAAAGATGGTAGCAGAGATGCCAGTGACGGAGCTTCTGGAAGGAGTCTGCATATCCAGATTATGTCGTTAGTAACCAGGATATGTTGGCTTCTTTTCTGGGATTCATCACCGTGCCATTGGAATTAGAATTGGAATTGAACATAACTGAAATATTCCATTCCTTTCATTCACCATCTTTATTAATGGGCCAGTATTGCAGAGATTTGGTCCATGTTATTTTCAGCATTTTTACTGTACCTGCATCTCAGGAGGCTTCTCTGGCCCTGCCTATAAACAAAATTATGACTAACACAATGAACTAACATGTCTTAGAGCTGGAGCTAACATCAACTTGACTTTTATTATATTTGCTAAATATTTACTGAGTGTTCACCATGTGCCCAGCACTGTGCAAAGTTGCTCTGTTGGGAAAACAGAAGAGAATCGGCACAGAGCAGCTACTTAAGCGGCTCACGGGAAGCGGACAGGAGAGGGGGCTGGGACTGAGGACTGTGAGGACGGGAAACTGGTAGGAAGTTAGACAGGGACACAAAGCAAGCACAAGAAGGAAACCAAGATGGACTCCTTTTGGATGCCGGCAGGATCCACCAGCAGCAGGGAGTGTCCGCCTCTGAGGCCGGCTTTGTCTTGTATCAAAGGGTGTCCTGGAGACAGAAGCCCCTGGTGGAATCCGCTCTCAGAGCTCCTTTCTGCTCTGCTGTGGCCGGCCCTCTGCAACTGGCTGTTCCAGAGTAGTCGAGACTGCCTCCTCCTCGGCCCCAACACTCATATGTGCTCCCCTGGGGCTGCAGTGGAGGGCCCCACCCTCCACAGGGGAAGTCTGTGCTATGAGGTGCAACAGGACACCTGGGTCCCAATGACAGTGACTCACTGTGTGCCCTTGGGCAGTTTATTTCTTCTCTTTGGTTCCTTCCTCTTTCAGAATTGGAGCAGCTCCTTGTAGCTTTAAAGGTCTGATGGTAGTTACTGCAGGACTGCAATGTGTGTGTGTGTGAGTGTGTGAGTGTGTGTGTGTTAGACTTGCTGTTTAATAGGGTGCTAAGACAGCAGGTGGGCCGTCCTTCCCACCCCCCACCCCCACACGTGTGGCTCTCATTACTGTCAGAAGGCGTTAAGTCGGCCCCATGGAGATGAGAACAGACCTCTTAATTAGGCACCATTCCCAGATTGCAGGAGGGACCGGCCTGGGCCTGGCTGCCCTGGCGTTGCGGGGAGCCCAGGCTGCAGGGCTGGAGGGGGCTGTGGGGGGCGGTTGCGGCCAGGGCATCTGAAGGACTCAGCAGGTTTACACTTCGCTGACCCGATGGATGAATGGGGCCCTGTCCACTCACATGGGAGCCTGGAATCTTCAATTATGGCAATTACATCAACAGGTCGGAAGGGCAGCACTTTCCACTGAAGAGGTTCAGTGCTTAAAAGAAAAATCCTAAAGCCACTATTTTTTTTTCTTTTTTTTTTTTTTTAAAGGGATTGGGTTGATAGAAGAAGACCCCCATCTCCAGTCTAAGTAGGAAACAAAAGATGCGGCATATATTTGCATAAGATCTGGCTGGCACGTGCTCACCCGCCTCTGGACTTTTGGTTTTTCTCTCGCTCAATTTTGTATTATAGTCCCTGCAGGTGCAGGTGTGTCACCCTTGTCACTTTGCTGAGGACAGGATGTGGTACCTTCATCTCGGAATCCTCTGACATGCAGAGCAGTAGACGGCAGTCTGGACAGTACTGAACTGGTATCAGAGGGTGCATTAGATCTTGGAGGAGTCACTTTGTCTCTCAGACCCTCAGTTTTCACCTCTGTGAAGTGGATATAATGATGTGTATCCATCCTCCTTCCTAAGGTTTCAGAGACACCAGTTCCAGCTACGTACTCACACTAACTGGGTCTTTTCTGCCTCTCAGCCACCCTGTTAGGGAGGTGAGACTGGCAATGTGGCCTCCGCACCAGCAGCGTAATGTCACCTGGGGATATGTTTGAAATGCAGACTCTCAGGCCCCATACCAGAGCTGCTGAATCGGAGTCTGCATCTTTCCAGGCTCCCCAGGAAATTCGTGTGCACATTGAGAAGCACTTCTCTAGACTGGACATTTGCACACATTTAACCTAAGTTGAGTGAATGAGTGTCAGCCTGTGATGTGGATCTCATTTGTTAAATGGGAGTAGTAATAGTTGTCCTTTCCTATCGGAGGGATGCTTTGAGGATCAAGTAGTTTATAATTATAAAGGTATTTTATCCAGACACTAATTTATGCAATAAACTTTGCCCAACAGCTACAACAAGACAGGTTTGGGGTTTGCAAAATATATTCTCTCCTTAGAAATAATTTGAAGTATTCTAGAAATCTGATGTTTAAAAGAGCTAAGTATAGTAAAACATGGCAAGTGCTGTCCAATAGCCACACTTAAAATAGGAGATGATTAGAGAAAAAACAAGTAACTGTGATTGTGAGGTTCAGGGCTGTGTAGGTTACGGGAGGCTTCACTGAGGTGGTGGCATTGAGCTTATGCAGGAATGAGTGAGGTAGAGAAGGTCCTTCTAGACAGAGAACAACATAAACAAAGGCTCTGAGGCATGGGATGGAGGGATTGGGGTGGCTGCTAGTCCAGGGTCTAACAAGAACAAGCAGAGTGACAGTATATTCCCAGGTGGCCTCATAACATGACTAGTAAGTACAGACCAGAGAGGTCTTCTGCCTGTTTCGTTTATTTGGGGCTCATTGCCTGGGTTATTTTAGGTTCCAGTCCTGTGGTTGGAGCCATCAGTCCAAAAGTCATTGCTGTGCTTGCACTGCCAACCACCTAAGAGTTTGGTTTGTTTGTTTTTGTTCTTCATGTGCTCTGGTGGGTGAGGTTTATTGCCACCACCAATGTCTTACTTCCTAAGATTTTAACATCAGTCGAGTTAAGGAGGGGAAGTCAATTTCCAGGTAGGTCATTTGTTTTATCAACCAGTTGGAAAGGCGAGTTGGCCCCTATAGTGACTGAAAATTGACGTGTCTGCGTATTTAAAAGATGGCCAGAGCCCTTGTCCAGCACCATCTGAGATCTGTCACTGCCTGCTCCCCTCTGGTTGCCTGAGCATGTTCACAGCAGTGGTGGACACAGGCTTGGGGCATGTGGTGCTCAGCCAATGGGCAGACAACAGCAGTGAAGATGCCACTGGGGGCCCAGAGAACAGACACTTTGGTACCTCTGGGAGAGGCCACTCCCTTCCTGAGCCAGCCAGGAGAGTGGGAGCTGTTCCTCTTGAAAGCCATCATGATGTGGCATCTCTGCCTGGTCACAGTGGGTGAGACCAAAAGTGGGGGTGGGTGGCACCCATAGGAGTACGTGCAGTAGCAAAATCACTTCCTGGAATGGCTGTCTGAGCAGGCAGAGGGTGCGAACACAGCCCTGCACCTTAGGGAATCTTTAGTTTGATGTGAGGACTGTGCTCTCCCTTGCTTCTCCAGGCTGCGGAGGCATTGTGCTGCCTTACTGCAATGCTGTAATGGTGAGGGAAAGGGACTCTGCACCCGGGGGTATGGGAGGACCGCAGTAGGGTAGATGCTTAGTTCTGAGCTCCCAAACTAAAGCCAAGGACTTTGTCTTGCTTGTATTGGACAGCGCCCTTGGGTGCTGAGTTAATATTTTACCCAGCTTGCAAATAAGGGTTATCTGTTTGTCTCTGGCAAGGGCACGGGGTCAAATGGCTTTCTGCACCGCCGCTCTTGGTATGAGTGCTCAGTCTCTTTGGGCAAAGGAAAGGGAAGAGATGGAGCCTTATCACTGCTCTATTTTAGTTCGTTCATGTAGGTGGCTAACTTTCTGCAAAATGATCCCAGGGGACTGTGGCCCGGGGTGGATCTTTACTCTGAACTTAGGAAGCAGCTTGATGCAGTAGAAATAACCTGAGATTTACAGTCAGCTAGGAGTGCATTCAAATTTCTCCACTTCCTAGTTGTGGTTCTTCGGGAAGTACCTTCGCCTCTTAAAGCTTCAGTTTCCCCATCAGTATGGCAGGCATGAACTGTTCTCGCTGCTGGGTCATGAGGTAAGGGGACAGCGCAGTGACGGCTCCTGTGATTGCTGGTTGGCTCTGAGTTTGGATGTGACACAGCTCTCAGTGGTCTAGAGATTGAGAATCGAAAAGCTTTTGGTTCATGAAAAACCATCTCAATGTCAGAGCTGGGGGCAAGCAGAGGAAGCCAGGGTCAACCCCTTCATTGGCCAGAAGAGGAAACTACACGCTGCCCTGCAGGGCCCCCGTGGCCACCACACCTGTCCTCAAACTTGCACGAATACCACAGAATGGGGACTCCCAGTGCCCGCAGGCTTTCCGGACCTGTCCTCAGCATCCTCCTCCCCACCACCTGACCTGGCACTTACTCTCCCGGCTACATTTCGCCTTTCCTTTCGGACTTGGCCCTTGCTAGTTCCCAGCTCTGGCCTCAGGTCCACTCAGCAGTGACTCTGATCACATGCATGGTGCCTTGCTGCTGGCTACCTCGGGTGCACACACCTTGCATTGCAGTCGGGTCAGGAGCTTAGTGCTTCAGAAGAAGGCTTTCCTCTCTCCCCTCTTTTCCTGGGTGATGTGTTGGTTTCTCTCCTCCCTCTCTCTCTCCTTTTTATTGCTTTTATAGTTATGGGGAGCAGTCTTTAAACATTGTTGGTGAACACAGCATACGCCTGCTTCATCAAGCAGTAGGTATCTGCCAGAAGAAAATGATGTCCTTGATGTGAAAAAATAAAAAAAAGAGCTCTCAGCCCCTCCTTCAGTAGGTAGGGGGAAGACTCAGGCCAGCTCCTGATAGCAGTGACTGAGTCCAGCTCCTCTAGACACTGTGGAGTGTCTTGAAGAATTCATCTCCCTATCCCAGCCTTAGTTTCCCTTTTTGTAAAATGGGGGTAATAATGATTCCAATCCAGGCAACCTCATCGAGTTGCTTTGGGACCACAGCAGACACTGGATATGAAAATAATACATGGTAAACTCATGGCCGTTTTCAGCTCCCTTCTGGGCTGAGGCCTGTCTATCTTCAACTGGATGAGTCAGAGTTGTGTGAAGCAGCTTCCTGTGAAGGCCCCTCAGTTTCCAGGACTAGAGAAGAACAGCAACTAGTTGCCTTGGATTCCCTCTCCCCAGGCCCTTCTCTCTGGACTGTGCCTTGTGGGTGGTGGAGAGGCTCAAGGGATCCTCCAGGGTCACTTTGCTGGGAGTGTGACTCTCCTGATGGCAGACACACCCGATCCAAGAGCCCCAACTCCCAGAATCTTCAGTTACAGGTGGCAGGGAGCGGTGGTGTCCAGGGAGCGGTGGTGTCCAGGGAGAGGTGCGGGGCTTGCATGGCTGACATTGCATTCCTGGATAGGCAGGGAGAAAAGTCATAAAGGACAGCCATCCCTACTGTTCAGGTGTAACGGGGCCACCAGTGGCATCTGTATAAGGCATTTACCTTCACCTTAAAGGCACCAGGAGACTTGTCTAGGCTTTCCCGAGGGAGTGCAGCTCCAGTTCGGATGTATTTACTAGTCCATTCATTTGTTCACAGATTTGTTTGGCTATTTCTTTAGTCATGGCATATTTATCAAGTACTTACTATCTATCGGAGCCATGCAAAGGCTCCTGCATACATCATGTCTTGTATTAGAATAGGTTAGGTAATGCTGTGGTAACAAACAATCTCAGAATCTCAGTGGCTGGAGGCAACAGGCATTTGTCTCACTGATGTTACATCCTCTGAACAGCTCTTCAGGAGAGGGATGTGCTGATGGCTGCCAATCCAAAGGGTGCTGTACCATCTGACGATATCACCTTCTCAATACGGGAGCTGTTTTCTTTCCTGGCTGTTGCTGCAGCCAGGGAAGAGAGCACAGGAACTGTGCACCAACTCTGAGATGCTTCTGCCTGGAGGTGACACTCGTGACTTCTGCTCACATGGCCAGAGGATGTCACATGGGCACACCTAACTTCAAGCGGGACAGAGAAGTGTAATATTTCCCTGGGACGGGAAAGGACATACGGGAATGATGTGAACCCCACTAATCTCTATCACATTGTAATCCCTACAACAAACTTGCCATGTGGTTATTATCCTGATTTCATACACGAAGAAACTGAGGATAAGCAGCTCCTTCACACTCACACAGCTGGTAAGAGGGAGAGGTGGGATTTAACCTTGGGAAAGTCTGACTGCCAAGCTTTTGCTGTTTCCCTGGTATCACCCTTGCCATGCTCACAAAATGGCTGTATCATAGGGCAGAAAAACTGCAGCCTATCAGTCAAAGAAGGATGGGGAACGTGTTGTGTAGTTTTAGAGGAGGAGAGATCACCTCCAGTTAGAGACATCCAGGAAGACTTCATTGAGGAGTAGCTATTGCCTCTGGATCTTGAAGAATAATAGGACAGATTTGGACATTCAGAGATGCTGATTCTTTCGATCTGTCAGTTATTCCTTCTGTGTGCAAGGTGGGTGGCTTCTGACGTCTGGAAAATCATTTGTGAAGTCCATTTAGTTCAGGCTTTTAGTTTAGTTCACACTCTTCCCTCACAAAAGAAGTCCTAGCATGGTGGTGGGAGGGAGGGGAAGTAGTTATGAACTGGGTTTCACCAAGGAGCTTTCCTGGAAGAGGCCCTGGGGAGAAATCTGAGGCAGTGGGTCGAATAAGAATGGAGTTTTATTGCAGATTTATTGCAGCCTTCCTTCCTTTCTCCCTCCCTTCCTCCCCTCTTCCTTCTCCTTTCCCTTCCATTCCTGCCTCCCTCTCTCCGTCATTTCCTCAGTGCCTGCTGTCTGCCTGGGGCAATGCTGAGTGCTGGGGCAGGGGAGGAGGGAGACCAAGCTTTTGGCTCCCTGGGACTCTCACACAGTTTAATGATGGGAGGGATAAGGTTGCAGGGCCCCAGAGCCCCAGTGTTTGCCTAGAAACTCAGGAAGAAACCTCCAGTGAGAGGCAGAGTGACCCCATTGAGGTGTGTGGGTCACTGGCGCAAAAGAAAAAAAGCCAGCCACAAACACGGAGTACAGAGTCCCCACTGCCCTGTGGTCAGTGAGCACTGCTCCCTAGCTTGGGCTGGGCAGCTGGACCCTCTGGGCTCACTCAGGCCGACTGCACCTGGCCTTGCTCACAGCTGTGCTCCACTGAGCTGGTCCACACCAGCCAGCAACCAGTTCTTATCAGTGCAGCTAGAGCAGACCGTGGCTGCCTGCCTGATTCTCCTCCACCTCTTTTCCCCAACCCAGGGAGAACTTGCAGTCTGGGGACAGATTCTGTACATCAGGGATGGTTTTGACAGACTGAGGAGGGAGAGGAGCTGGAAGACATCCTTGCACCCATGCTGAGGCCTGCCTGTACACGTTTCCCTTCCAGAATTCACAGGCTGCCAGCAAAGAGCTTAAGGTTTCAGCTCTGTGGAAACCATGATCAAGCGCCTTTTTGGGGTCCCGGGATCAATGCACCCCCATTTAACCGTGTCTGTGTATCTTCTACCTTTAGATCTCTGTTCCTGTTCACAGGACCAGAGTATTTCAGTGCTAGAAGGGATCTCACAGCGTATTTAGGCCAGTGGTTGCTAAACCTGATTGTCCTCCAGGAAGCTTTTAAAAATACACATTCCTAGGCTCTGAGCCCAGAAGTTCTGACTCCGTAGGTCTGGCCCTTGTCCCTTCCAGTTATTGAATCTGCAGGTCCCTCGCTCAGAGGGGGTAGGCCCCCCGGGCCTGGGAAGCCGGGGGAGTGCGTCAGTTGCTTTTGCTTGGCGACCACCTTTCCTCATGTGAATTTATTATTCTCATTAAGGAGATGGGTCCTCAAACTTGCTGAGAGGACCCACACTTGTGTATTGTGCTCTGTGAGTGTCTGTGGGCTCCCTGAATGCAGGTCTGGGTTTCTGTGCTGGCTCTGTTCCATTTCATCAAGGAGAAGGAGCCCTTCCCAGGGGCGGGCGAGCATTGTTTTCAAGCCACGGTTGCCCTCCCAAGGCTTCCCCGGAGCCAGGGGAACTGATCAGCCAGGAAGGCACTCACTAGGGCTCAAGTCTGCTCTGGCTGCCTGATGGAGAGGAGGGGCTGCAGGGGAACACTGCTGACCTACACACACACACACACACACACACACACACACACACA
>NW_012118932.1:3966758-3968610 GCF_000951035.1 Colobus angolensis palliatus
TGTGCCCCGATCGCATGTACTTTTCCTTCCACTTATCCCTACAGGTGGGACTGAATTATTTAAAATTTAATGTCAATTTCTCCTGCTGGACTGTAAGCTCTATGAGGGCAGGACCTCTACTGTCTTGCTCCTGGATGTATCCCAAGGGCGTAGCACAGTGACTGGAACGTAGTAGGTGCTCAGTGAATGTCTTCTGAAGGAGTTAATGAATGGAGTGGATGCATGCCAGTGCACGGGCCACAGATGCTCACAGGGGGACACACACATGCACACGTGCTCGTGCTCTGTTTTCTTAGTGAGATTGCTCTGCCACAGGCAGGCTGGGGATGCCAAAATTTGGAGGACAGCTGGCAGGGTGGCATCATGCCTCTGGAAATGACATTCTGGGAACAAATGACATCCTTTGGGAAGCTAGAATGATGCCCCTTCCCAGCCAGTGCTCCCCTCCCCTCCCCACCTCAGGCCCAGAGGCTCTTCCGGGGGAGAAATGATGCTCTTGCAGCAGGTGGCGAAGGGATCCCAGAGCCAGTGGGCTGTCAGTGGGGGCGGGGATGCTGAGTGGAAACTGCTGTC
The DNA here is from genome assembly GCF_000951035.1 of Colobus angolensis palliatus. Lineage (NCBI taxonomy): Eukaryota > Metazoa > Chordata > Mammalia > Primates > Cercopithecidae > Colobus > Colobus angolensis. Next base: position 3,967,332 of record NW_012118932.1, read on the forward strand.
TTTCCGGAGACAAAAGGGCCCTTTAGAGTCACTTGATATCATGTCTTCCTGCCTGGGCCTCTGCCAAGCCTCCCTCTTCCTACTGTGGAACAGCAGGAACAACAGCGGACTGACCTGTTCCTGCTCCTCCTGGGGCACTGCCATGGGGAGCCAGGGCAAGTGCCGAGCAGGGACAGAGGTGCCTGGGCAGGCTACACGTGCCAAGGTGTGCCCATTAACTGAACTTCTGATTTTAATTTTTGAATAAGTGACACATCCACATATTCACAATTCAAAAAGTGTAAACATACATGCTATGAAAAGTCTTCCAACCCGCCCTCCATCCATCCAGTTTCCCCCGCCAATGTTCTCAGTTTCTTAAGAATCCTACAGATAGTCTGTGCCTTTACCGCCAAATATGTGTATTTCCTGTAGTGGTAGAATTCCATATACACTGTTTGTATCTTGCCTTTTTCACTTTGTGATATGTCTTGGTGCTCTTTCTATGGGTCCATAAAAGAGTGTCCTTAGTTTTTTGGTGTTTGGCTACATGGTATTCCATGGTGTCAATGTTCCATATGTCTAAGGAGCATTTTGTGGGAACCTTTTGTTCCTGTAGGAAGTGAAGAGTATTGAGGAGTGATAGAGATGCCAAAGACCTGAGGCCTGCACTACCCCGTACAGTAACCCCTGCCTCCAAATGGCTACTGAGCACTTGAAATGCGGCTAACCAGGCTGGGTGCAGTGGCTCATGCCTGTATGCCCAGTGCTTTGGGAGGTCAAGGAGGGTGGATCACCTGAGGTCAGGAGTTAAAGACCATCCTGGGCAACATGGTGAAACCCTGTCTCTACTAAAAATACAAAAATAAGCTGGGTATGGTGACATGCACCTGTAGTCCCAGCTACTTGGGAGACTGAGGCAGGAATTGCTTGAACCTGGGAGATGTAGTTTGCAATGATCAGAGATTGCACCATTGCACTCTGGCCTGGGGGACACAGCAAAACTCTGTCTCAAAAAAAAAAGTGACTAACTGAATGGAGTCATGCTCTAAAGGCAAAATAGGCACTGGGTTTTGACGATTTAGTTCAAACATATAAAATATATTATTAATTAATAATCGTTATATTATTACAACTTGGAATGATAATATTTGGAATATGTAAGTTAAATAAAATATATCATTGAAATGAATTTCACATGTTTCTATTTCATTTTTAAAAAATGTGGCCAGTAGGAAATGTGAAATGCTCATGTGACTTGCATTTGTGCCCAGTATATTTCTTTTTTGAGACGGAGTCT
>NW_012118932.1:3969305-3990956 GCF_000951035.1 Colobus angolensis palliatus
GGGTGAATGAAGGAAAGTAGAAAATGAAATGGAAAATTAGAGGTTTTCTTTCCGGGAAAGTGTTAGACTCCATCTAAGTACCAGGACTTAGAGGCTCCTACAGATCGCAGGCTGCCTCTCACTACCAAGCCAAGACTCCGAATGCAGACATGGCTTGCCCAAGGTCACTTTGGGTGTAGATGGTAGAACCAGGGCCACCTCTAGTTTTTTTTCACGCCCATGATCAAAGAGCCACCCAGAAAAAAAATGCTGTTATAGATTAGCATCCACTCTTGGAAATGCCCACTCCAAGCGCAGCGTGGCCACATCAGCCCTCCTTCCCTCCCACCCCCTATAAGGGCACATGATGACATTTCTGTCCAGCTCGTCCTGCTCCCACGGGGCAGAAAGCCTGAGGGAGGGTGGGCCCAGGGTGGGCCCAACAGCAACCCAGCAAACCAAGGGCCCAGCGTTTCCCAAGGTCCTTGCTCCACCCGAGAGCCCTAGGGAGAGGCCCGCTAATCTCCCTCCGCCTCCGGGCTCAAGGGCCCCTCTTCCACCCTGGGACGGGGACGAGCCGGCAGGCTGGACTCAGTGCTGAGTGGTCTCTAAATCACTCATGCTGAGGTAGGAGAGCCCGTGGCGGTGGAGGGGATTTTCATAGATTATACTGAAAGAATTACAATGGTGAGGGAAAGGGGCCCGGTTCCCACAGTGTACGGTCACTCCTATGGGGGGCTGCGGGAGCCGGCCCTGGCCGCCTCTTTCTCCCTGGGCAGCAGCACACACAGTTTTTAATAATTAAGTAACTTTAATTGTCCTGGGAAAGCCGAGCTCGCCTTGGGGGACACTGCACAAACTCATAATTAATGTTACCAACAGAGATTAGCAAAGGAGAACTGAGAAATGATTCACTTTTTAAAAAGCGCCTCACTGTTCAGACTTATTATCCTAAGTTTGGAACCTCATTTATCTGCTTTGAGGAAGAAGAAGAAGAAGAAAAAAAAAAAGACTCAAGACCCAGAAACAAATGCATGTGAAATGAAAACTCCATGCCTTTTAATGTAGTTTAAAAACATCAGACAGGAAAATGTTGCCATTTATCGATTCTGCCCTGGTGACGGAGGGCAGATTTCAGACAGAGGAATATAATTAATCAATAATAATAATACATTAATAAAAACTCAAGCTTTTTACTGCTATCTTGTCGCTTAGAAGTTATTCCATTTTAGGATTCTTTAGAGTAACTTTTCCTTTTTAGTTCTTATGAAGGATATACCAAACTCTGTGTAATTTTCAATGATTATTCATATGCAGTGACACTAGTAAAGCGTCTCGCGTGCGAGTGTTCAGTAAACATCTGATTAATTAATAAGCACATCAATAAGTGAGGGAAGGACCTCAAAAAGGAAAGAGTATCCCAGCATAAATATGCGTGGTCAATATGAAGGCAAGCCCAGTCCGGCCTGGGAGAGGTTTGTGATGGTGCCAAAAGGAGGGTAGACAGAAAAATGGGGAATAAGGGCCCAGCGCAGCGACTGTAATCCCAGTACTTTGGGAGGCCGAGGTGGGCAGATCACCTGAGGTCAGGAGTTCAAGACCAGACTGACGAACATGCTGAATGAAACCCTGCCTCTACTGTAAAAAAAAAAAAAAAAAAGCTGGGCGTGGTGGCACACGCCGGTAATCCCCGCTACTCAGGGGGCTGAGGCAGCAGAAACGCTTGAATCCAGGAGGTGGAGGTTGCAGTGAGCCGAGATCACGCCATTACACTCCAGCCTGGGTGACACAGGAAGACTCTGTCTCAAAAAGAAAAAGAAAAATGGGGAATTAAAATGTGGTGGTGGTGGTGATATGGCCGGGAGAGGGAGGCGGGAGGGAGAAGCCTTGAAACTTAGGAGAGGATGTCAGAGTAAGACAGTGAAACAAAGCAAAGAACTCGGGCGGAGTGTGATCCTCGTGTATCATTAATAGTCCATAAATAGTATTACCTGATTACCCTAAACTAGTGGGTGTGTTTCCTTAGAACGTCCTAGTGTCCCCATAACACTGCCCTGTTCTTTCTTCCATCCAGACAACAAATCTTTATATCCTAAATTGTGAGGGTCCCAATCTTTCCAAGCACCATGGTAGATTTTCCTCCATGTAGTCAACTCACATTGACTGGATGCTGCTACTAGTAGTTCCAGATGCCAGTTGACACGGACATGGATGGAAACAGCTGGAATGCAGGCAGGACACTTTGGCTCTAAACCGAGGTACATAATTCCTTTCTCCTCTCTGAGCCTGTTTCCTGGTCCGGACGATGGAAATATGTGCATAGATGTGAACTCCTTGGGAGGTGAAAAATGATATTAGGAGTTCCTGAAGCAACTTTTCCAGGTGACTTGAGGGATGGTGGATGGACTCCGTCCTACCCAGGGGCGCTGTTCTCACCACAGGTCGACCAGATACGGCTCAGATGGTTCCCCCTCCCTGGGCCTGGGGAGCAGTTTGTCCCCTGCAGCCGTCTGGAGGGCAGGCGAGCAATCAGGCCCTCTCCTGAGATCTTTGCTGTTCCCTGGGTGTGAGTTAATACCCAAGGAGAGGCTGGTGGGTAAGTAATGAGGTGGTGACTGATTGAGCTCAAGGTGTGATTCCTCTCAGGGGTCTTTATGTGTGAACAGACAACTCACAGAGAATGAGAGCTTTAAGACACAGAGGCATGAAGCATTTTCTTTCTGGGGCTGTCCGTTTGTGACCTCAGGCAAGCTTCGAAGCTGGGCCTCCGTTGTGTGCCACTAGGGGAAGGGGGCGTAGGGGGTACCAAGGGGCTCCTCCCAGAGCTTTGTTTACACAGAGGTTCCTGAGCACCTGGACACTCAGGCATGGAGAGGCACCGGGGTGGAGGAGGGCTACAGGGAAACGGGGCTGGCCAGGCTCAGTGGCCACGAGTCAGAGGCACTCTTGGAAGCTCGACTCAGGGCACGGGTTGGAAAATGCGCTCTGATAATAACTCACATGGCTAGTGCCAGTCCTTGCACCCCTTTGGAATACTCAGTGTTAGGGAGTGTGTGTGTGTGTCCCTCCACACGGTAGTGCACCACACGTACTGTCTCCATAAGTTGCTTTCTTGCTCTTAAAAACCATTTAAGAGCATTTCGGGAGGCTGAGGCAGGTGGATCATCTGAGATCAGGAGTTCAAGACCAGCCTGGCCAACATGGTGAAACCCCATCTCTACTAAAAATACAAAAATTAGCTGGGCGTGGTGGAGCACGCCTGTAATCCCAGCTACCTGGGAGGCTGAGGCGGAGAATCGCTTGAACCTGGGAGGCAGAGGTTGCAGTGAACCAAGATCATACCATTGCACTCCTGCCTGGGCGACAAGACCAAAACTCCATCTCAACAATGGAAAGCAAATAATAATAACAACAACAACAGCAGCAACAGAACGCATATCCTGGAGATAGCTCCCTATCGGAATGTAAAGCGGTAACAACCTTTTTTAGATGGATGGTTAGCATTTCATTTTATTTGACCACAATTTTCTAAAGTACTTGCCTGCTGCTGGACAACGCGTAGTTTTCACTATGTTACCATTCACAGTCAAGCCTTTACCATTACCTATTAATGTAATTTGGTGTAGTGAAAATTGCTGGGGACAAAAAACTGAGATGAAATTCTATCCTAAGTCTGTTTGCATTAGGTTTGACTCTAGGCAAGTGTCACTGCCTTTGTGGGCCTCAGTTTTAGCACCTGTCATTTAGGGACATAAGACTCTATCTAGTACCTGGTGTCCCTCCCAGGATGTCTGTCTCTGACGCCTTGAGTCTCCCCAAACCGCAGAAGCAGCAGAGCAGCCCACAGAGGGTCAGCCCCAGCTGGGGCTGTGGGTGAGGTCAGCGGAGCTTGGTGCCTGGGCAAGCCTCTCCTTCGCAGATCTCGGTGATGCAATGTTGCACTCAGGCAAGTTTGGCCTTGCCCTCCCCTGGACCCAGCATGACTCAGGGCCTGTAGCGTGGCTTCCCCCTCCAGCAAATGAGCTGCAAGACACCTTTCTTGGCAATGGGCTTAACGAGGGCTCCCGGAATGTCTGATTACTCATCTGTTTTGCAACGGCAGCAAACTCCCAGTGAGAAGAGGCAGCTAGCGTGGCTTCCTTCCTGAATTAATGACTTAAGCATTATGAATGACTAATCAGTTCAGCCCTGAGCAGAATTGGGTGGTTAAGTTGGGGTTGGGGGTGGCAGTGAGGCAGATGCTGCTGGTGTGTGGTGTGCTTTCACCTCTGCTTGAACGCTTCTGGGCCTTGATGCTCTCCTTTTGGGAGTCAGAATTGGGGCGGGATGTCCCAACCAGACACTGACCTCCCGCTTCTCCTAGGGCCTGTCTACCTGCCACTCCTCACTGTCAGCTGATGACAAGCTTCCCTTCCAGCCTAAGGTTGGGTCATGCAGAAGGAAACCTAAATGCTTGTAGGGAAATCCCAGAGTGAGACCCAGGGTGAGAGGGCCAAATGCATTTTGTATGCTACACTCTGCTGTGTACCTCAGAGGGATTTTTGAAATTAGTCTTTTATTTTATTTTAATTAATTAATTAATTTATTTTGAGATGGAGTTTCACTCTGTCTCCCAGGCTGGAGTAAAAGTGACACGATCTCGGCTCACTGCAACCTCTGCCTCCCAGGTTCAAGCGATTCTCCTGCCTCAGTCTCCCAAGTAGCCAGGACTACAGGCATTGCCACCATGCCTGGCTAATTTTTGTATTTTTAGTAGAGATGGGGTTTCACCAAGTTAGAGAGGCTGGTCTCGATTTCCTGACCTCAGGCAATCCACCCACCTCAGCCTCCCAAAGTGCTGGGATTAGAGGCGTGAGCCACCCCGCCCAGCTGAAATTAGTCTTTTATTGGGAGAAAGGCATAAAGGTGGTGGGCAGCTTTCTTTCACTGCCACACATTTGGGATAAGAACTACAGATCACGAACTTCCAGGAATTTTGCAGCTCTTCTCTGGCTGGTTTCTTTGCCCCTCTTATCTCAGACAGCTTATTGCAGACTCTAGGATTAGTGGGGAGCAGGAGGGAATGTGTCTCCTTTAAGGCAAAGTCTCTGGTTTCACTTCCCAAACATCTGCCTCGCTCTTGGGGAGGTCCTCTCTGACTGGCTCTGAGCATATAAAGTTAATTTGTGCAGGGATTCCTGGAGAAAAGCCAACTAGAGTGAATTATTAATGATTCTGTCTTAAGAGATGATTTCCACAGAGGCCGACCCTATCTCCATCTCTTAGGTTGGGAAGCTGATGACCTTGTAAGCAACAAGGCCCCTCTGATGAGATGAACTTTACTACCATTGTTCCAAAGAAGGTTTTCCTGCCTCCCTCTGTTTCTTTTCTCGAGGTTCCCCTTTCGGGTCTGCCCCAGCCCGGCCCTCTGCTTTCCAGCAATTAGGCGACAGTTCTTTGTGGTGGCTTGAGGGTATGTCCAGATGGTCACTGTGCAGCTCAAGTCTCTCACCTGGGCCTCATGCCGCTGGCCTCACCTGGTCCCTGTCCCAGAGGCCCTGACACAAATGCCTTTGTTCTGGGCACTGGGTCCTACCAGGCATTCCCTCCCCTTGGCCCAGGCTCAGGTGAAGAGCCCTCCCCGTGTCCCCAGCTCCTCAGAGAAGCGGGTCCTTTCCTGCTGGCTCCGTCCCCATGGCTTCATTTGGAAACTGCTCTCCTGACGGACCCGTGGGATGTGCTGCCTCAGCCTGTGCCATTTTGGGCTTGGCCCACAGGAAGTTCTCTGAGCATCCAGGGTGTCCTGGACCACCTGCCTCCACCACCACGTGCTGGGCCTTGCCTCTGGGGTTGGTATTGAGATGCTTTCATGGCTCCACCATGGTCAGTCCACTCACGCTCACCGTGGGCTCTCTGAATTTCCTGAGCTTGTCATCGCATCTCCTTTCCAGGGCTTTGTGGGCTTACACGCCCTCTCGAGGTTGAAGGGAATCGCCATTTAATACAGGGCTCTGGCCAACATAAGCATTCAGCTGTTGAATGGATGGATGGATGCATGGCTGTTATCTTGGGCATGCCCACATTGTCTTAAGAACTTTAAAACTGCCTTTTGCTACATCTGCCTGGACCAGCCCCTCAATCCTCAATCACTTTCCTGGGCAGAGGTTCGCCTTCTTTGGAACAATGGGAGCAAAGTTCATCTCATCAGAGGGCCCTTACTGCTTACAAGGTCATCAGCTTCCCAACCTGAGAGACGAGAATACAGTTGGCCTTTGTGGAAATCGTCTCATAAGACAGAAACTTTAATGATTCAGGACAAGTCGCCCTGGTTGGCTTTTCTCCAGGAATTCTTTCATAAATTTACTTTAAATGCTCAGAGCAGATCAGAGAGGACCTCCCCAACAGTGAGGCAGATCTTTGGGAAGCAGGACTTCCCAAATATGAGATCAAATGTATTTTTTCTCTTCCAAATTCAGAGTCCCTTAGCATTGGTACAAGACTAAGTCCCAGTGTAAAATGCTCCAAAGAGAGAAACCCTGTGTTTCTCTCCTCTGCCCAATGCTTCTCTGGGCCTTGGGCTTTTGCCCCTTTCCCCATTGACTATCCCCCAATCCACGGCCTAGGGGAGCACAGGCTCTGCTCTTAGTGCAGAAATCATGCCTTTTTGAGTAGAGCATGAACATGTCTATTTCTGGAGACTAGAGACAAAGCTAATGCACTGTCCACTTTAAGATCAACAATCTATTTGACTAAAGAGGATTTTTTTTCTTTTCTGTTCTTTACCCTATCACCTTCCTTTGGGTGCTTTTCACACTAAGTGCCTGAAATCACAGGGCATGGGCAGTATTTTTCTTTTTAGAAATCCTTTTCAGGCAACTATGTCAAGAATGTTTTCCCACTTTGGGCTGGATGGGGTAGGGGGGAGCAGAAGAAAGAGGATTAATCCCCCAACATGGGTGTTTCTCTGAAAACAGACATGCAAATGTTGGGCTTGTCAGACTCTAAAATGTTTTCTTTATTCTTGAGAATTATGGCATCCTGCCTGCTGAGCCTGGGAGGCCTGACAAACTGAGCACAGGAGCCCCAGTAGCAAAGCAGCAGAGTGTGGGAACGGGAGGCAGAGGCACGCGCTGGGTAATCGGGACAGAGCGGGACAACTGCCTTCCACATCAAGCCACCCCTCCCTTGCACCGTTAGGTTGTAGCTGCCCTTCCAGGAACTGGAGATGGGGAACGGGGAACTGTCAGATGCCAGTTCACAGACATCCTCATGATCACTCTGTAGGTTGGGGACCAGCTGGTGTCACTTGGATCCTTGGGCCAGCTGGCTGAAGCTTATTCCTGTCAAGTTGAATATAACAGTAGAACCTTCCAGAGACTGTCTTTCATGGGATAGCCACCTGAGACTTCTGGAGAGGACTCTCTAGGGTTCTCTCCCACTAAAAGACTGGGATAGGTGAGGGAGTTGGATTTAGGAAGTGCTTCCCAAGGGCTGCTAAATAATTGCAAAGTTCCTCCTTAGGTCTTGCTATGGGGGCCTCCTGAGTAAGACCCTCTACCCCTAGGTGATGAGTTCACAGCTTTGTGGGAGAGAGAGACAGGAAAACATGGAGCTAACAGCCTGGGCTAAATGCAAAAAGAGAAGTGCAAACACGCTCCTCACCCTCCTCCACCCCCAAATATGGTTAAAACGTTTATGCCAGGTGAGAACATGGGATAAATATGTTACTGCATCTGCAGTGCTAGAGAAGAGCCATTTAATCATGTGTGTGTGGTTTTTTTTTTTAGTTTTTGGTTTCTTATTCTTAACCCGAAAGGATGGAAACAGAACAGGAGGTGACCTGCTGTGCATGACTGAGGTGCTTGGATTGGGCACAGGGTTTCACTGTGGGCACAAGAAGGCCCATGGAGGGGCTGCTCTCTGCCCCATCCCTGGATTATTGTTGGGAGGATCAAGTTGAATAAGGGTCATGCTTAACTTTGTATGTTATAAATCAATAAATAACTAAAACGTAGCATTATTTTCTTGAGAATTGCAGGCTTGAGAGCTCAAAAGATGTTTTCAATTTATTGCATACCTGTGTTCCCGGGACTGTCTATGGACTTCCCACATGTTAGACCCAACTAAAATCCAAGCTTGATGAGGGTAGGGAGTTAGCCTTGTGCCAGTCACAGGGTGAGACTTCAACAATTTTTTTCTTAATGGTAAAAAAAGTGATTTCTAATCCTGACCGCCCCCTAGGGCATCAGCCTTGCTGTACAGATGGGAGTATGGAGGCTCAGAAAGGTTGAGTGACCTGCTCTAGGTCTCATCACTAGCTCGTTAGTGAGTTGGGGCAGGAGCTCAGCTTCTCCTTCTGTGAACTTCAGGCTCTTCCCATGATGCCCAAGCTGACCTGGAGCTTTACTGGGCTTAGATGCCCTTGACAGAGCAGGCTGCTGTGCCCAGAGCATGTGGGATCCTAGGGACAGTTTCAGGGACAAGCAGGTTCTCCCTTCCTGGCTCCAAGGACAGTGTAAAAAGTCAACCCTGATAAACTGTGTATATGATGAGCTCTTCTTTTCAAAGAAGGGCAGAACAGTATCTGTGGCAGGCAGAATAATGGTAACTCAAAAGACATCCACATCCCAATCCCTGCAGCCGATGAATGTGCTATGTTATTGGCAAAAAGGAATTAAGATTGCAGGCAGAATTAAGTTGGCTAATCAGCTGACCTCAAGATGGGGAAACTATCCTGGATTATTAAGGTGGCCCAGTGTAATCACAAGGGTCCTTATAATAAAAGAGGAAGGCAGAAGAGGCAGAGTGATGTAATGTGAGAAAGACGCAAGTGGCCATTGCTGGCTTTGAAGACAGAGAAAGGGGCCACAAACCAAGAAGTGCAGGCAGCTTCTAGAGGCTGGAAAAGGCAAGAAAACAGATTCTCTCCTGGATCCTCCAGAAAGGAAATACAGCCTGGCCAATACGTTAATTTTAGCGCAGTGAGACCTGTGTTGGACTTCTGACCCCGGTACTGTAGAATAATATATTAATGTTGTTTTAAGCCACCGATTTTCTGGTAATTTCTTAAGGCAGCAATCAGAAACTAATACAGATTTGGCAAAGCAGCAGGTCTCAAGCAGGCTTAGCCTGTGTCTGGACTCCAGGGAGAGACATGGTGGAAGCAGACGCAACACTCCAAAGCTTTCCGGAAAGCCCCTCTTTAGGCTGCCTCTTACTCCAGCCAGGATACACATCCCAGGGGGGTCACAGACTTTGAATAGCTTCACGGATGTGCAGTGGCAGCACCCTAACCTGGGCCCATACTGCATACCTCTCGCTTCCTGTCCTGGGCCTTTCTGCCCCTGCGATATTGACACTTACCACTGTGCATCCTAGAACTGTGCAGCGTTGTCATCCACAGAGCCACCCTTGACCAACAGAGGGCAGGAACCTATGACCAAGTGCTTTCCTCTTTCAACTGACGGGCGGGCAGTTCTGAGATGTGTTCCACACGTTCTTTAGAAGTTTCCAAGGAATTGAGCACTTGTTTCTCCTGTGGTAGCTACATCAGGAATGCATCCTTTTATTGGCTCTCCCTTCTTCCTGGTTTCCCTCTTAAACTGTAACTCACTCCTGCTCCTTGGGGTCACCACCTGAATCAACACCCCCTGTAAGTGAACCTTTGCCTCCAGCCCTCCTTTAGGAGGAAGCCGTGCTTGAGTACAACAGCTGCTCATCTAGTATTTGCCTGAAATGATATCCCCTGTCCATTCTCACATTGCTGTGGGGAGCTCACGAGGGGTTCTGGGGGCAGTGAGCCCTCGGGCTTGTGAAGACCTGCACGTCCCTGAACGAGCTTCCGTCCTGAGGTCTTGGCTGAGGGCTCAGAGGAGACTTGCTGGTCTAGTTCAAGATGGTTGGATAAGGTCCCAAGGGGTAGTTTTGAGGCTCTTGGGAACATCAAGAGTCCCGGTTGCTTAGTCACCCGCGTCCCCCGACTCTGGCGAGCTTCTCTCAGAGTATACCCATACTTCTTTCAGAACAGTGTGCCTATCATTCAGAACAGATGCTTTCTGATGAACTTAATTGCATCATTAGCAGCCAGGCTACAAAATGGGTGATTTGAGAGTTGCTGGGAAGCGGGGAGCCTCCTGGCCCCACGGCTGGGCAGCTGTTCCCAGGACTGGCTGAACATGCCTTTGCAGTGGGCTCTTACCCTGCCCCCTCCCTGGGCTGGCCTTTCGAATCCTGAGGCTTTCTCACCAGCCGTGCCCAGAGCAGATGGAAACAGATCTCTTGGGCATCTCCAGCTGATGTGGATTTCACAGCAGGCGGAAGAGAGTGAGGGCAGCAGACAGCCCAGCCCTTCCCACGGCCACTTGGGAGGCCACACTGGTTGTCCAGCTGTCCACCCTCACTCCTTGTGAAAGGGGTAGGACTGGGGGATCTGTTGCAGGTGGCAGGGAAAAGGACTAGAAATACAAAATGTTCCAGTTCCTTAGTTTTTAAACCTGAACTCCACGGAGCTGGGGGGTGGGGGGGAGTGTGGGGGGGCACGGCACGAGGTAGTAGGGACCCTTAGTATTTGTGCTTCGGCCAGAGCAGAGCTTCTTCCCAGCTTCATTGTACAGCAGTGCTGCTGTGTAAAAGGCTGGACTTGTCCCTGTCCCCAGACACCTCCTCTCCTTCCCTCCACTTCCTGCCCGCCAGCCTCTGCTCTTTGCTCTCATCCCAGTCTCCTTTCTATATAGGCACATCCACCCGATTCCTCCAGGCCTGGCTCAGATGCTCCACTTTCTCCAGGAAGCTGTCCCCTCCTGCTTCCTCCCCTACTAATTTTAGCAGTGACCCATCCCTTTTCTCTGAAGTTTCCAAGGGCTCCATCTGCATTGCTCAAATGGAACAGATCACTTTCTGTCTGGAGTTATAATTACTTCTGTACTTGGTCATTTCTCACACTGTGGTGGTTCCCCCTGAGAGCAGAGACGGACTCTTTCTTGGTCCCGCAGTTCCCATGGGAAGTACTTGGTACAATCTCTTTTTTTGGTTTTTAAAAAAATCTTTAATGAGTGCATGTGAAAAAGCTGATGTCAAAAACTGCTGCTTTCAAAGATCCTAGTTTAGTTAGCTCAGGCTGTTATAACAAAAGATCCTAGCTTAAACAGCAAACATTTATTTCTGACGGTTCTGGAGGCAAGAAGGTCCCAGATCAAGGTGCTAATTTGGTGTTGGAGGAGGGGTCTCTTCCTGGTGTGCAGAAAGCTGCGTTTTAACTGTGTCCTCACACAGCAGAGAGACGGAGGGTCTGGTCTCTTCCTCTTCTTGTAGGAACACTCACCCTATCGCGGGAGCTCTAGCCTCATGAACTCCTTTAAACCTGGCTGCCTCCCAAAGGCCCCGCCTGCAAATGTCATCACACTGGGGTTTAGGCTTCAACATACGAGGGGGACATAGACATTCAGTCCATAGGAAACTCCATCTGATGATCATAACAACCTCTGAATTAAATGTTGGGGATTCGGTTCAAAACCACCCTCTTTTGGGCACCTGCTGTGTGACTGGCATTCAGCTGGGAGTTGGAGGGAGGGAGGTATTCAATGATAGGTAAAGCCAGTCTCTGTGCCCTGGGAGCTCACAGTCTGGCAGAGCTGCTGTGCACAAGCCTTGTCATCAGTGCCAGGGTGGGGGCTCCTCAGGGGTGTGCATGCCAGGGTGCGCTGGATGGGGAGAGGCATCCCTGTGGGGGCACGGGGGGCTACCTCAGGGTTGGCTCTACCACCAGCTCTGGGCAGATGCCAATAGACTTTGAAAATACAGTCCTGGGTGGTCTCCAAGTGAGAGTGAAGAGGCCTCTTTCTCTTTTGAGTTGGTTTGTCTGTTGTCTTGTTTAGATTTTTCAAGGCTTTATCAAGTCCCCCAATACCTTAAGTTTTACACATTTTTTTTAGATGATGAGGATGAGTTTAGAGCTGTGGTGTCTGTCACAGTGGCAACCAGAAGACACATGCAGCCGTTTAAATTTGTTTAAATTAATTAGAATGTAATAAAATGAATTCAGTTCTTCGGCGGCAGCAGCCATAGCCATATTCCAAGTGCCCTGCAGCCACCTAGCTGCCCTAGGGCTGGTACTCCTTGCCCTTTTGTCCCTCAAGCCACTGTGAGAGCAAATGAAAGGGTTTTGAGCCGGCCAGATGGAAAAGTGGCCAAGAGGCCAAGGTAATCATGGTCCTTTTGTACCTAGGGAAAGCCTGTCCTTACCCAGAATGGGTCACACTAACTGGTGCCTCTTCCTCATGTAGAGGTTGCAAAGGAAGCGCAGGTTTTTGGGAGCCAGCTTCCTGAGTCCAGCCCGATGCTATAAAACACAGCACGTATCCAAAGAGAGAGAACACCAAGATAAGCTTCTCCTTAGTTATAAGCATATTATTGTGATAGTAAATTTATATTCTACTTTTCCTCTAGATAAGTGTAATTCCCTTTTCCTATTTACTAGTATCTTTATCTTTCTGATATTCCAAGAGTGATGGGGGGCTCTTTGCTGTGACAGCCAATGCAGCGTACGGGGTGTTTTGCACATGTGCCACGTGCATGCAACACCCCTGCTGTACCATGTGGAGAATGTCACTCATCTCAGGGTATTGGAGTGCCACACTGACAGGTGTTCTGGGGGCAGTCACTATATACACCAGCCCCTATGCTGAAGGCCAGGTGACAGACTCAGGAGGAAGACCTCAGTGTGTGACATCATCCATTCCTTCCCTCAAACTTCATTGGTGTGTACACCCTGTCACTGTGCTAGTAGTAGGCATAGAGAGATGACAGAACTGTGTTCTTGTCCTCCGGGAGTAAAACTCGTTACCTAGGACTCAGGGAAGGGACTGGTTTGCTGAAATAAAACTCTCAGGTTTATGCGAAAGTGATGCACTGAGGCACCCAGTGAGAACAAGCTTCCTTCTCCCTGCCGTATCGTTAAAGTCAGATGTTGGCTTAATAAACATTCACCGAACTCCTCTTGTGTGGGGCGCAGGCTTGCTGCTGGCCCTGGGAGGGATGCCGGGACCATCAGCGAGGGCCGTGGTCCAGGGAGTTCCCAGTCTAGTGTGGACGAGTGGCTTGCATTCATTTGCAAAGCAGACTGTGCTCAGCCCTCTGAGTTGAGCCCCACAGACAAGTACCACAGGGGAAGGATGCAGACTCGCCAAAGAACCATCAGGGGCAGAGCTGGCAAAGCACCTCTGGAGGTTTCCTCTCTCCAGTGGGTTGGTCTGACCTTCTCCGAGTGGCCTTCGTTGCTGGTATTTCATAAGCATGGGTGGGGAGGCCACTTCTGCTCACCTGGTGCTCTACGTTCCTCTGGTTTCTGGGTCAGAAGAAAAAACCGTTTCTCGTGGTCTTAGTGAATGCCAGCCCTGGAAACAGCTCCAGAGTGGGTTTAGTACAATTTCCCTCATTTAGGGAAACTGAGGCCCTTGGAAGGAAGGCGGCCCCCTTTAGAGCCCCATGCAGCCAAGCATTGACTCGGCCTGTCATGTAGACCCCAGGCTTTGCATTCAAGTTCTTAAGGTATCCGAAGAAGAACAGAGAGGGAGGGGTGCCCTGCTGCCTACGCCACATTCACAGAGATAATCTGTCAAGGGAAGGAAGAAAAAAACTCCACGGCGAACAAGCCATCTATTCTTGTCTGCGCCATTTTCCCATGTCAGGGGCAGACTGTGCTGAAAAATTTAGGTTTCTCCTTTCATGTTTCCTTTCACTGCACTCTGGACAAAATGCCTTTCTTCTCCCGCTTTTCTTTGGCAGGATCCTGACCAAGGCTGTAGAAAAAGAATCTTTTAAGAACATATATATCTATCTATCGATATACATTCAGCCCCTGACAGTGACACGGAACTGTAGTGCCTCTTAATTACCCAGGAAGTGACAGGGTCAAGAGGTGTCTGAAAGCTGCCTTGTGGTTCTGGGCATTGATTTCTCACCATTGTCGCTGCTTCACAGGCTGGAGTGGGAGCCACGGTTGCCTTGTTTTTGTCCACTGTTTGGATTTCTTCCTTTCTTCCTCCCTCACGCTCTCTCTCTCTCTTTTTAATTTGAAAAGAAATTTCTGGCATTTTGGGTATTGATTGGAAATTCATAAAAGCCGGACACATTTTTGGTTGGCTGACCACTCTTAATTGCTGCTTGGGCACTGGGGGAAGAGAACCAGTTCTTGCAGAGATGCCCTCCCGTGTGCCCCCATTCTCTGGCTACTTTTCTGCTTTCTTCCTACAATCTGTGAATTTGTGAGGGGAAAGTAACAATCTAAAAAACTGTTTAGTGCCCATAAGTAGTTGCTAGCTGCATTTATGATGCATAGATAAGCTGTGCCCTTTGTTATTCAGAGTTTCGAGACAGATATTAGTTTTTTTTTCTCTTTTTCTTTTTCGAGACGGAGTTTTACTCTTGTTGCCCAGGCTGGAGTGCAGTGGCATGATCTCGGCTTACTGTAACCTCTGCCTCCCAGGTTCAAGCGATTCTCCCGAGTAGCGCGGATTTCAGGTGCCCGCCACCATGTCCGGCTAATTTTTGCATTTTTGATAGAGACACGGTTTCACTATGTTGGCCGGACTGGTCTCAAACTCCTGATTTCAGGTGATCCACCCCGTTCGGCCTCCCAAAGTGCTGGGATTACAGGCGTGAGCCACTGTGCCTGGGCTGATAATGGTATTTTTTTAAAGGAGTAAGCTAAGGTTTTGAACCATGGTCATCAAGAAATTATCATACACAAACAGAACTGTAGGTATTTCTGGAAACCTTGGATCAAAGAAATTTTAGAAATTTCTGGAAAGCGTTTTTGAGTTGTATTTTGGGACAGAGAAGTCAGAGCTAGGGTGTCAGATAAATTACTCGTGCACAGAGGTTTTGTGGGCATTTTGTTCTTCCATAAAAACTGTGGAAAGTAGTTACATCAGCAGAGCAGAGAAAGGGTTAATTCTTGGTTTGGTACCAGAGGAGTTCTTCAAGCTGTTGTCACGTCCTAGCGGACCTTAGAAGTTTTACTAAGAAGGGAAGTCAGAGCCAACACCACAAAAGTCTTCAATTCTTTTCCCAAATCAGAGCAGAGCTAACTGTGGAAATACAATTCTAGAATGTTTCAGAGGCCCTTGGAAGGAGTCAGGGGCATAGCAGTTTTCTCTTCATTGTACAAATGAGACCTTGGAACGTGAAGGTCTTATACGTAATGATGTAAAACAAAGAAAGAATCTGTAATACAGAAATCTTACCTCTCTCCAGAGAAGTCTTGGGTTTTCTTCCCAAACTTCTCTGCTTTTCGTCAAAGTTTGAAACATATCTATAATGGATAAGCCAGCTCTTTGACTTTAAGTTTTAAGGTGTCAAGGACAGAGCAAGGAGTTGAGAGTCAAAACCCAGAGTTTTAATCTCCCTCTACCTCTGACCTTGGGCAAGCCACATTCCCTCTCCAGACCTTGCTCTCCTCTTCTGAAATATGAGCAGTTGGACTAGTTGACCTTCCACTCAGCTGGGAACCAAAAAACAGAAACAAGAAATATATTGACGTCCACTTTTGAATACTAGTAAAAACTCATCAGGCTTCACCTTGGGAACAAATTAAAATGTATTTAGCTCTTCGTTATCCATAAACATTGACTGCACACGATTTAGGATCGAGCCTGAATTAAATATTCCCAAGCGCCTGTCCACTGCATCAGACATAGATTGGGGATGGATGGAAAAGAAAAAAAAAAACTATTGAATAAACATTGAACAAGTAAATATATTAACACGATGCTGAAACTCCAAGTGTGAGTATGTCTTATATAATAGCTCTAGAAAATGTTGCCTGCCTGTTATCTATCTATTCACTCAACAATTCATATACATTTCATGCATGTGTGGCTGAGTCTCTCCATCCATCCATCCCTCCATCCCTCCACCCATTCATCCATCCCTCCATCCTTCCATTCCTCCAACCATTCACCCATCCCTCCCTCTATCCAGCTACCCATCAACTCAACAACTTCCCAGACTATGTACAAGGGAGGGAGACAGGGATGGTGTCACAACAAAGAGGCTTAGAAAAGTGGCATAGGGCTCAGAGGAGGGGAGAGCACACTTCTCACGGGAGACATGGGGAAGGCTTCATGGAGGAGCTGGCCTTTGAGCTGAGTTCTGAAGGGCAGATACTGTGTGAAGGATAAGGGGATACGGGGGAGACAGCAGGAGCAACGCACAGAGACAAAAAAGTACTGTTTCCAGTTCCCCGGTACTGTTGCCTGGGGAACACCGAAGAGTCAAACAAGAAGGGCAGGTCGGGTGTGTTGGCTCATGTCTGTAATTCCAGCACTTTGGGAGGCTGAGGCAGGAGGATCCTTTGAGCCAGGAGTTCGAGACCAGCCTGGGCAACATAGTACAACCCTGTCTCTACAAAAAAAATAAAAATAAAAAGATTAGCCAGATGTGGAGGCGTGCTCCTGTAGTCCTAGCTACTCATGAGCTCTAAGGTGGGGGGATCACGTGAGCCCAGGACGTCCAGGCTACAGTGAGCTATGATGGCACCACTGCACTCCCGCCTGGGCAGCAGAGTGAGACCCTGCCTCAAGTAAGAAGACTGAAGGCACATTAACTCTGAGGAGCAAGGCAATTAAGGAGAGCGGCTCGAAATGTTTTGGAGGGCCTTGGAAGCAGCCATTTTTCTGGCAGAAAGTGTGAAGGAAAATGAAGTTACGGGGGTGGGAGGGGTGGGGAGCGGCTGGAGAATGACTGGCACATGTTGTTACAGGAAAGTGTGTGTGAATAAAATACGGAAAGGCAAAAGGAAACTCTGCGTATTATGTGAAGTTTTACAAGTGCCTCACACTTGGTCTCCAAGAGTTCTACAAGTAATTCTTTATAAAACTTTGAAAAGTCAAGGAGACTTTATGCTCATAAGAGACTAATTAAAGGGTGGGAGGTAGAAGGGTGTGAAAGGAATTTTACTGTTTTTGTGTGAGACAACAGCCTTTCGACCTTCCTGCACCTGGCTCTCTGTGCTATTTTTCTAGAATTGCAGAGATGGAAACGTGAGTAGGTGGAGTCCGCTGCAGTGCCCTGGGCCAGCTGGCTTTCCACCTGGGAAAGCACGGAGCTGAGTGCAGAGCAGAGACCCAGGCTGGGATCCTGGCTTTGCTCCTCATTCTGTGCAGGACTTGGGAGAGCTGCACCCCTTCTTTAGAATGGCCTGAAAATGCTTACAGTAACGATTAATTACAATAAAATATAAAAAGAGAAACTAGCCATAAACTTGAAATCCCTCAAACTGGCTGATGTTTTCACAGGTTCTTGTTTTATCCCTAAAATAGACTGCTGAGAATTATTTCCCTTATTTTGCAAATTTAAAAAAAGTGAGGCTCAGAGAGTGAGTAAGTGAAAGTCAACACATGGGGTAACCTTTGACAAGTTACTAACCAATTTTTGTGCTTGAGTGACTAGCAGAACTTTTGGAATCAGGGGTTCCTGACTGCCCTGGGCTCTTAAATCATTAGCATATAGCTCTTTAAGGGTATTTAAGTACAAGAGGGATGGAAGGTTGTGGATGAGGGGAGAAGGAGTGGAGGAAAACAGGAGAAACTGAAGGTAACTGGGGACGGAGTAACTTTGCAAGTTTCTCAAAAATGGCTTCCTCGACAATAGAGGAGGGGATGGAGGAATGAGAGTGGGCCGTGGGCAGGACCAGGCCAGGCTGGCCTCAGTGCCCTCTGCCTGCTCAGCCCATACTCGGTCCTGTGGCTGGAGACCTGGTAACCACAGTGGCCAACAAAGCAAATAATGCTTTGTTGGTTTTGCTAAAAGAAAGTAAGAGGAATACAGCTTACTCCCCGAGCCCATGGGCTGAGGCAGCGGTTTTGCAGCGCCTAAGCTGGTCTGTGATCCTCTGCTTCTAAGTTATCTTGAGTATCCAAGTAAAGGGAAATCCAGGCTTTTTAGGTGTGATGCCTTTTTCTTTTACACACATAATTTATATACAGGGAAATGCTCCGATCGTAAGCATTCCATTTGGATCAAGGCATATTAGGGTCCAGAACATTTCTATCACCCCAGACAGTCCTTCCTTCCCAGTGAACGCCCACCACCACCACCCGGCAACCATGATCTGTTTTCTATCACCATTGGTTAGTTTCAGCTATTCCAGGTTTCCTATAAAGACAAACCGGAGGCGCTTCTCATGTTTGCCTTCCTTCACACAGCTTGGCATTTCTGAGATTCACCTGAGTTGCTGCATGTCTCCGTAGATCATTCACTCCTGTTGCTAAGTAGTATCCCAGTGTGCAAATACATCTGTTCTCTTGTGATGGTCACCTAGGTTGCTTCCAGTTTGGAGCTATGAGTAAAGCTGCTACAAACATTCTTGCAGGAGACATTTTGTGGACACGTGCTTTCATTTCTCTTAGGTAAATGCCTATGAATCAGTAGGCTGCTAGGTCGTGGAGTAGATATAGTGGTGTGCTGGAGTGGACCAGGACAAGTGAGCAAGAGCCACTTGTGGTCATCTCTTCCCAGTGCTGCAAAATCAGGCTTTGTAGCATTTGCTTTTCTTCTGGAGAGTCCATCAGTATTTTATTTTATTTATTTTACTTTATTTTTTAGTCAGGGTTTCCCTCTGTCACCTGGGCTGGAGTACAGTGGCATAATCACAGCTCACTACAGCCTCAACTTCCCTGTGGAGAGGTCATTGTTAAAAATTTACCAGTATCCCACTGGGTCAGTATATATTCACCTTTTAAAGAAACTCTGTTTTCTAAAGTGACTGTACCATTTAACACTCTTATTAGTGAGGTATGAGAGTTCCAGTT
This sequence comes from Colobus angolensis palliatus, assembly GCF_000951035.1. Lineage (NCBI taxonomy): Eukaryota > Metazoa > Chordata > Mammalia > Primates > Cercopithecidae > Colobus > Colobus angolensis. The sequence goes on from NW_012118932.1 coordinate 3,988,073, forward strand.
GCTCCACATTCTCTCCAATACCTGGCATTGTCAGTTTTTAATTCTAGCCATTCTAGCAGGTGTGTAGGGGTGTCTTGTAGTTTTAATTTGCATTCTCTGGTGACTGATGATGTTGAGTGCTTCACATGTGCTTATTGTGGTTATTTGTATATCTTCTTTTGTAAAGTGTCTTTTCAGTCTTTGGCTCTTATAAAAAACTAGATTGTCTTCTACTATCGAGTGACAGAAGTTCTTTATATGTTTTATATGTATGCCCTTTGTCAGACACATGTTTTGTGAATATTTTCTCCTGGTTTATGCTTTATCTGTTTGTTTTCTTGATGGTGGATTTTTTGCAAGCAGACATTTTACATTTTGATGACATAAAATTCTCAGTTTTAAATTTATGGTTCATGTTTTCTGTGTCCTTTCCAAGGTATTGCATTGTGTTTCCTCTACTTGCAGTGACCTTCCCCATTACCTTCATCTGGAGAACTATTCATTCTCCAAGGGTGCCATAGTTTCAATGTGTACCCCAGAAAGCATGTGTTGGAAACTAAATCCCAAAGCCAACAGTGTTGGGAAGTGGGCCTAATGAAAGGTAATTAGGCCATGAAGGTGGAGTGAATGGATTAATGCTGTTATCACTGGAGTAGTTTGTTACAAATGGTGAAGTTCAGCGCCCTTTTATCCTCTCTTTCTCTCTCTCTCTCCCTCCCCTCCTCCTCCTCTCTTTGCCCTTCTGACATGGGATGATGCAACAAGAGGGCCCTCGGCAGATGTCAGCTCCTGGATCTTGGACTTCCCAGCCTCTAGAACTATGAGTCAATAAATTCCTACTTATTAAATTATCCAAAGCAGGTGGGGTGTAGTGGCTCACTCCAGTAATCCCAGCACTTTCGGAGGCCGAGACAGATGCATCACCTGAGGTCAGGAGTTCCAGACCAGCCTGGCCAACATGGTGAAACCCCCTCTCTACTAAAAATACAAATACTAGCTGGGTGTGGTGGCGTGTGCCTGTAATCCCAGCTACTTGTGAGGCTGAGGCAGAAGAATCGCTTGAACCCAGGAGGTGGATACTGCAGTGAGCCAAGATCGCACCACTGTACTCCAGCCTGGGCAACAGAGTGAGACTCCATCTCAAAAAACAAAAAAAATTATCCAAAGCAGGGCATGGTGTTGCATGCCTGTGGTTCCAGGCTCAAGAGTTTGAGGCTGTGGTGAGCTATGAATGTGCCTGTGATTGGTCACTGCACTCTAGCCTGGGCAACACAGTGGGACTCTGTCATTAAAAATAAGTAAATATTTTTTCTGAAAGATTTTATGTATAAATAAATAAATAAAATCGATAGATACCCAGTCTGTGATATTCTAAGAGCACAAAAATGAACTAAGATAAAGACCCAACATAAATGTCACCTGTTTAGAGAACTTCCTCTAGGTGCATTCTCACCTCTATCCTGCCACTTAGTTGATTTGTCTCTTAGCAGACTACAATCTAATTGTCTCTTTATGAATCTTTCCAATCCGAGTGATTGGGAGCCCCAAGTGGGGCACGTGGGTCTTCTGGATTGTTTTATCCTTTTTATCTCCTCTAGATCCTTCTCTTTTCCTAGTCCCCTTTCTCATCTCCATGAGCACCCATGTTATGTGTCTGGTAATAGTAGGTTCACAGTGAATGCTAATCGACTGAGTTACCTTGAATCTGACCAGCTGGTCACGAATCTCCAGGGCTGACATCTTTGTCTTTTGATTATGTTGTAATGATTGGAGAACATATTGATTATGGAGTCAGAGGGTGGAGGTAGTTTACTTCATAGACCAAAAGTGAGTTTGAAAAGTTCTACCAGGTTCTACCAAAGTCAGAGCCATTGACGATCCAAGTGAGATTCTCTGAATACTTGGAGAAGGTAAAGGTCGGGCAGGTCTGTGTGTATGCATGTGCTATGAGGGGGTGAGAGGAGAGGGTGTGTATGCGGAGTGTAATCTGAATTACATCTAAACTTTGAGACCTGGTTGACAAAGCACTGGCTGGTGGTTAGGCAAACGTGAGGTCAAGTACATTTATAGCCCTGTGACCTCAGGCAAGTGATTTCACCTCTTCAAATCTCAGTACTCTTAGCTATAAGCCAGGGCAATAATACCACCCCTCTCATTAGGGTGTTGTGAGAATGAAAGGCAATGTACGTAAGGCAGTTCTGGAAACATCACAGTGTTTCTAGAGCCCTTCCTGTGCCCTGGGGTCTGGGCAGCTTCTTTGCGGGATGATTTGCCGGTTCCTCGGTTTGTGGGATTTGGAGTGAAGGGTCCTTGTTTCAGTGTAGTCTCTGCCCCCGGCAGTTAGATGCAGTAATGGAGCGGAAGGTCCTGAGGAGTGACACAAAAACCCAAGGGAAGCAGAATACAGGAATGGTGCCATCTCATAGGAACAGATCTTCACCCCAGAATCGGAAGGTCTATTTTTTTTTTTTTAAGCAGTTTTCAAATTGTTTTTCTTTCTGTCAAATGGTTGCCAGAATGGGCTTTGATCAAGGTTTCCATTGCCCGTCAGTGAACGGAGAGTTGTGGGGAGGAGTCCTGCCAGAGACTGGCAAACGCCCTCATCACAGACTCGGAGGCGAATGGGTGATTTCTGAGCACAGGTGATGCTCCCTCACACCAGGCTGTGGGCTGGAGTCCAGGCATGAGTGCTGTCTTGACTCCCGCTGGGCCTGCCACGTCCAGTGGTGGAAGGGGAGATGATGGGGAATGTCCCCCCTTCCCCATCTCTTTGATGGTTCCTATCTGAATCTAGAAGTGCAAAGCCACCCCTAGCAAGCCACTTCTCCTAGTCGTTTTCCCCATCGTAAACTGGGGGTGCCAACATCCCTCCTCATTCAGGGTCCTTTCAAGAATGTACAGAGTG
>NW_012118932.1:3992061-4015463 GCF_000951035.1 Colobus angolensis palliatus
CGGGCCGGGGCGAGTGGCTGCGAGAAGCTGCGGTTTGGCCCGCGGGAGAGGGGGCTTCCCCGCTGGGGATGACTGACGCGAACGCCTTCCTGGCCCCAGCCGGGCCCGCTGAGGTCAGGCCCAGTGGTGGTGAGAGAGCTCTGGACAGGAGGCCCCACGCTGCCTGCTCCCCCAAATCAGAAGCAGTCTCCCCCGGGGCGAGGCGAGGGATCTGCACCACCCCACGCGCTCCCGCCTGCCGGCTGCCTAGAGCCTGGTGTGAGCGGGAATCACGTGTGTTCACACATCACGCAGGCAAGGTCTTTGAAGCCCAGCCATGTGGGCAGATGTATTCAAGGTCACCCTGCTGGGTGGCGGCAGAGCTCCTGTTGGAATCCACGCTCAGCGCACCTTCGGCCGAGTCCCAGCCCCAAAGGCATGGTGCCCTTTCTCTGCAGCCTGGTGTCCCTCGTTAAGTTCCTGCCTCATAGAGAAGTTGGGGATGGGGCAGACGGAGGTGGGGGCAAATCATGGGTCCTGGGACCCCGATAGCTTTACCTAAACTCAGCCTCATGCTGCGAGAGGTCCCAGTGCGTCACCTCAGCCTGATTTTCTGAGGGTGCCCCGCCTGAGAGGTCTGGTTAGTGAAGCCTCCATTGTATCCAGCCCTCTACCGGCACCTGTCATTTGTGCACCTTGTTCCGGCTTGCCACCTCCTCTGTGGAAGCCTTCCCAGATTGGCCCAGTCATTGCTTCCCGGTTCTCCGGAGGCCTTTGACTGTGGTTCCTGTTTATGGCACTTGTGGCCCCCTGTAACTCATGGCCTACTTGTCCTCTCCTCCCTCCCGGAGTTTCCTGAGGACAGAGACTGTGTTGCTCTCCTCTTTATATTCCACAGAAATAGGAATTTGAGGGCTCTGCTTGAGGCAGCTGCTCTGTTTGTTGGCTGAATGTTATGCAATTTACCACTGGCTAGAAATCTCACCAGATGTGTGACTTTGGGCAAGTTACTTAATCTAAGCTTCAGTTTTCTCATCTGTAAAATGGAGATCAACTGCTATTGCGTCTAAAGTGACTTGTATAGTGGCTGGCACAAAGCAGATGCTATGTGTGTGTGTGTGTGTGTGTGTATGTGTGTGTGTATGTGTGTGTGTGTATTAATGATTGATTGCTAAAGTACCATAGACTGGTGACTTAAACAACAGTCATTTATTTTCTCCTGACTCTGGAGGCTGGGAAATCCAAGATCAAGATGATGGTGGATTAGGTTGTTAGTGAGGGTGCTCTTCCTGGCTTGCAGAAGGCTGTCTGCTCACTGTGTTGCAGTGTGACCACAGAGAGAGAGCAAGTCTGTTCTTATGAAGACACAAATCCTATCAGATTAGGGCCCCACCCTTATGATCTCAGTTAACCTTTATTACTTCTATGAAGGCCATGTCGCCAAATACAGTCACACAGGGAGCTAGGGCTTCAACCTATGGCTTTTGGGGGACACAGTTCAGTCCATAGCAGTGGGGGGAAAGGATGTGACTCAGCCTAGGGAGACTCAAGGAGGGAATGCTTAGATAGGAGCGTGGAGGGCGTGCCTGCTGAAGGGAACAGCATTGCACAGCTTCAGAGGCAGGGGTGAGCCAGCAGCAAGAGGCTGGGTGTGGCCGGTACAAAAAGCATGTGCTGGGTAGGAAATAGGTGTGAGAAGCTTGTGGGTATCGCCAGATTGTGGAGGATTCTGAATGCTGGGTGTGTTGGAAGGGTTTTGAATGCTGAGTTTTTACTTGATGTGCCTGGAAGTAGTTGCTGAAGGTGGTTTGGGAGTGGAGGAATATATCCTTTAAAAAACAATTTAATTTATTTTAATTTTTAATTTTTGGGGCTACATAGTAGGTGGTATATATTTATGGAGTACATGAGGTATTTTGATACAGGCATGCAATGCATAATAATCACATCAGGGTAAATGGAGTATTCATCACATCAAGCATTTAGCCTTTGTGTTACAAACAATCCAATTATACTCTTTTAGTTATTTTTAAATGTATGATTAAATTATTTTTTACGAGACCAGGCGTGGTGACTCAGTCGTGTAATCCCAACACTTTGGGAGGCCGAGGTGGGCGAATCACCTGAGGTTGGGAGTTCAAGACCAGTCTGACCAACATGGAGAAACCCTGTCTCTACTAAAAATACAAAATTAGCCGGGCATGGTGGTGCATGCCTATAATCCCAGCCACTCCGGAGGCTCAGGCAGGAGAATTTCTTGAACCTGGGAGGCGGAGACTGCAGTGAGCTGAGATTGTGCCATTGCACTCCAGCCTGGGCAACAAGAGCAAAACTCCATCCCCCCCAAAAATATATATACATATATAGTCACTCTGTTATGCTCACAGATACTAGGTATTATTCATTCTTCCTATTTTTTTGTGCCCATGAACCATCCCCACTCTCCTATCAACCCCCTCATTACCCTTCTCAGCCTCTAATAACTATCCGTATATTTTCTCTCTCCATGAGTTCAATTATTTTAAATTTTAGCTCCCACAAATAAGTGAGAATGTGAAGTTTGTCTTTCTGTGCCTGGCTTATTTCACTTAACATAATGTCCTCCAGTTCCATTCATGTTGCTGGAAATGACAGGATCTCTTTCTTTTTCACGGCAGAATAGTATTGGGTTGCATATATTATATGTACCATATTTTGTTTATCCATTTAGCCATGACGGACACTTAGGTTGCCTCCAAAGCTTGGCTATTGTAACTAGTGCTGCAATAAACACGTGCGTGAAGATGTCTCTTTGATAGACTCATTTCCTTTCTTTTGGGTACATACCTAAGAGTGGGTTTGCTGAATCATATAATAGCTCTATTTTTAGCTTTTTGAGGAACCTAAACTGTTCTCCAAAGTGGTTGTACTAATTTACATTCCCACAAACAGTGTACTAAGATTCCCTTTTCTCCACATCCTCGCCAGCATTTGTTATTGCCTGACTTTTGGATAAAAGCCAATTTAACTGGGGTGATATGATATCTCATTGTAGTCTTGATTTGCTCCTTTGCTGTGCAGAAGCTTTTTAATGTGATGTGATTCCATTTGTCCATTTTTGCTTTGGTTGCCTTGTTTGTGAGGTATTAGTCAAGAAATCTTTGCCCAGTCCAGTGTCTTGGAGAGTTTCCCCCATGTTTCCTTTTGGTAGTTTCATAGTTTGAGGCCTTAGATTTAAGTCTTTAATCCATTTTGTTTGATTTTTGTATATGGTAAGAGACAAGGGTCTAGTTTCTTTTGCATATGGATGTCCAGTTTTCCCAGCACCATCTATTGAAGAGAATATCCTTTCCCTAATGTATGTTCTTAGCACCTTTGTCAAAAATGAGTTCACTGTGTATGTATGGATTTGTTTCTGGGTTCTCTGTTCTGTTCCATTGGTCTGTGTGTGTCTGTTTTTAGGCCAGTACCATGCTGTTTTGGTTAATATAGCTCTGTAGTATAATTTAAAGTCAGGTAAAGTTACTCCTCCAGTTTAGTTCTTTTTGCTAAGGATAGCTTTGGCTATTCTGGGTCTTTTGTGGTTCCATATAAATTTTAGAATTGTTCTTTCTGTTTCTGCAAAGAATGTCATTGGTATGTTGATAGGGATTGTCTTTAAGTCTATAGATTGCTTCGGATAGTATGGACATTTTAACAATATAGATTCTTCCCATCAACGAACATGGAATATCTTTCCATTTTTTGTGTGTCTTCTTCAATTTCTTGCATCAATGTTTTACGGTTTTCATTATAGAGATCTTTCACTACTTTAGTTAATTCCTAGGTGTTTTATTTTATTTGTAGCTATTGTAAATGGGATTACTTTCTTGATTTTTTTTTCAAATTGTTTCCTGTTGGCATATAGAAATATTACTGATTTTTGTATGTTGATTTTGTATCCTGCAACTTTACTAAATTTGTTGATCAGTTCTAATAGTTTTTTGATGGAGTCTTCAGTTTTTCCAAATATAAGATCATATCATCTGCAAACAAGTTTGACATGATCCCTTCCAATTGGAAACTCTATATTTCTTCCTTCTGTCTGATTGATCTAGCTAACACTTCCAGGACTATGTTGAATGACAGTAGTGAAAGTGGGTATCCTTGTCATGTTCCCAATCTTAGAGGGAAGGCTGTCAGTTTCTTCCCATTCAGTGTGGGTCTGTTGTGTACGGTTTTTATTATGTTGAAGTATGTTCCTTCTACACCCAGTTTTTTTTTTTTTTGAGGGTTTTTATCATGAAGAGATGTTGAATTTTATCAAATGATTTTTCAGTACCAGTTGAAATGATTGTATGGCTTTTGTCCTTCTTTCTGGTGATACATGATGTAGCACATTAGTGGATTTGTGTATGTTGAACCATCCTTGCATCCCAGGGATAAATCCCACTTGGTCATCATGAATGATATTTTTAATTTGTTGTTGAATTTGCTTTTCTAGTATTTTGTTAAGGATTTTTACACCAATATTCATCAGAAATATTGGTCTTCTGTTTTCTTTTTTCAATGAGTTTTTGTCTGGCTTTTGGTATCAGGGTTATACTGGCCTCACAGAATGAGTTTGGAAGTATTCCCCCCTCCCTTATTTTTTGGAATAGTTTGAGTAGGAATGGTATTAGTTCTTCTTTAAATGTTTGGTAGAATTCAGCTGTGAATCCATCAGATCCTGGGCTTTTCTTTGCTGGGAAGCTTTTTATACAGCTTCGATCTCATTGTTTGTGGTTGGTCTGTTCAGGTTTTGGATTTCTTCATGGTTCAGTCTTGGTGGGTTGTATGTGTCTAGGAATATATCCATTTCTTCTAGATTTTCCAATTTATTGGCGTATAGTTGCTCATAGTAGCCACTAATGATCCTTTCAATTTCTGAGGTAACAGTTATAAGTAAATCCTTTACAATAACATGGCAATAGTAAGGCTTTGAAAATGCTTCTCATGGGTGCAAGATATAGGAAATTTAACTCTAGTTTTCAGATGAGGATACTGAGGTTGGGAAAATCAAGTGACCAGCCCAAAGTCACACAGCAGGTTAGTGGGGACCAGGATCAGATAGAGCACTTTCTGTCTTCACAGTGGACCCCCCCCAACCCCACCTTCCATTGCCCACCTTGGCCTTTGAGTACTAGGTGGGGAAAGGAGCTCAAGGAAGGTTCACTTGTTGGAGCTGTGGCCAGTGGACTACAGGGCATGAGAGCAGAAGCAAAAGCCACCTGGAGCCTACAGCAACATCCAGATGAGAACCCTGACCCCATTGGGACAGGATCAGTCCACAGGAAACTGTTAGGGGACAGTGAGTAGTGGATATGAATGGATTCCTGAGGCATTAGAATACACGGGCAGGAAGAAATAAGAATATTTTATATCTGTTCGGGTATTTTGGTTACCATTATCATGGCTGTTTAAGATGCTCCCTGAACCATACATTTAAGTTAATGTTTTAAATAGTAATGCATCAAATTTGACCAAAATCTGAAGTACTACAAACAATATGACAGTACAGACAGAATGGCTGGAAGATATTAAGTGTCTAGGAGCACTGGTTTTGCTGATAAGACAAGTTCTATGGAGTTGACTTATTGGTTAACTAGCCATTGTCTAGACGAAGAAACTGAGGCTTGGAAAGAATAAAAACTGCCTGAAGCCACACAGACGGTAAGTGGCAGAGCTGGTTGACTGCAGCTCCATCGGGCTTCACTGTCTGTACTCTTCCCACCCCTGATGCTGACACTGGGTCTGTGTGACACTTGGATATCGGGTATCCACGTGGTAGCTATATTTTCCAAGCCCCAAATAGGGACACATGGTCTGACAAGTGTGAAGGTACTTATGGGGCAAGAGACTAGAAGGTTTTAAATTAGGCCCGTCCCAGCAAATCCAGGACATCTGGTCATCATAGATATCTAGGGGCTGCCCACACCCCTGGCACGAGGCAGGCTTTTGCCATTTAATACTCTTTCCCATCTTGAATGCCTGAGGTCTATTTTTTGGTTTAAGCACATGCCACAGACAAGTGAGGGGCATTTACAAAGATCAAACAGCTGGAGAGAAATTGCAAGAGACATTCTTTTTAGGGAAGTCATAGCAGGGGAGAGGGCAGGAGAGGGCAAGGAAGCGGCAGAGGGTCAGAAGAATAACTCACGGGTTCTAAATCCCAGGAGATGTAGGGCATTGTGAGCTGAGGTCAGGTTAAGGCTGGGGACTTTTCGTCAGTATCAGGCCCGTAGCTACCCACTTCTCCTCTCCCTTCCTCTTTCCCCATCCCTTCTCCTTGTTCTTTTCTCATTGTGAACTCTTAACTACTCCCTCCAGACTCTGGCTTAGAGCAGAAGGAGCTGCAGCTGGTCCGAGGCACCTCAAGGAGGGGGTGGTTGCTTTCTGTACAGTGGAGACAACTTCCTGAAGAGCTATGTGACTGTGCTGAACCCGCTTCTGTAAAATGGGTCCACCAATAACAGGTTACTGTAGAATTGGAGAGGATAGGATGTAAAACTGTCCTATAAATGGTAAAGAATTGGACACATGTGGTGCTCAGTTTTGTATTCAGTGGGAGTTGGTGTTGCTGTTATGTTGATATGGTTAGAATAACTGCCAGTCTTAGGAGCATTTATCAGAAGAGGCCTAACAGCAATAATGTGAGGTTGTGTGTTTGCTTCATTTGAAATGGTACAGTTGCCTGCTACTTCACAAACACAGGGAGAAGAAAGGAGAAGTGAGGTGCAAGGTGGGTATGTGTGCGTGTTTCAGTGTGTGTGTGTGTGTGTGTGTAGAGAGAGAGAGAGAAAGGGAGGTACAATTTGGCATTTGTTAGGAATCGCACAATCATGGAATATTAGCGATGGGCCTTAAAGAATCTGTCCTCTTCATTCCTTGTATGGATAGGGACACAAAAACTCAGACAGAAAAAAGCTAATTTTCCAAGGTCAGTCACTAGTCAGTCGGGGGCCACACGGGCCATGGTCTCCAGGTCTTCTGGTCCAAGTCCAAGGCTTCCACTGTCAGACCATGCTCAGTCCCTATCATACAAACCACGATATACAAGGAGCAGTTGTGGGGGTCAGAGGGACAGATGTGACCTTTTGTGTCAGGGTTTCCCAGATTATTTGGGAAGGCCACACTTACAACCATGACCCAATCAAAGAAGAGCCTGAAACAGTATTGACTGGGATGTGAGAGCCAGGCATACAGCTTAGGGACCTGGAAGAATGTAGGTGCAGAAACAGCCATCCAGGCCTGGGTGTTTGGGGAAGGCTTGAGGAAATAGCTGAAGGAGTGGACATGGACCGTTAGAATAATAAAAAGCAAGGAATTAAGTAATATTTCCTTCAAATGATGCTTTTTCCTCCAATTCTTGCCTAGAGGTGATGGTTGGGGATTTTACCAGCATCTCTCTTTGGAATTCAAATGTACCAGTATTTTGCTTTCCCTGAAAAGCCTAAGTTACAAGTTGATAGCTTCTAAAACCTCTCTGCAGAGGGTTAAATGTCTGTGTTGGAAAAGAGAAACTCATCAGTTAATATCTACTTCTTAATCAGCCCAAGGTGCTGGAAAAAAAGGCCATTTACCAAGTGGTTAGCAAAGCTAATTTGTCATTCTGGCATTTTGACCTACTGTGCTTTTAAGGCATTATTCTTCCACACCGTTTCAAAACTATTATTCTTCCACACTGTAGTTTCTCCTGGAGAGAACCAATTACATCTTTCCCTACCACATGCAATGGGATGTCCTTGACATTACTTATTGGGTTTCCTTCCTATCTGGAAACTTGGTTGGAAACTCTGGAGTAACGGGGGACCTTCCTTTATTCATCTCTCCACCCTCCGTAGCAGTAGCACCTCCCGTGAATCCTTGCCCAGGGCTGGCTCTGAGGAACCTTTTGTTGGATTTGAAATGATGATCACATCGGGTTAATTTCTGACATTAGCCATAAAAATTGGCTAGAGTTCAAAGCTGGTGGCATGTTCAAGTTACTGCCAAACCTCTTGCTCATTCCCTCCCACCCCCCAGCCTCAAGTTGTGAGCAACTGAATTTATCAGCTGTGAAACTGGTTGCGCTAATACCTCAGATGAATCTTCAATATAAGCTATATCCCCGCTGGGGCTTCTTGAGGAAGGTGACTGGGTCTCACCCATCTTGGAACCTTTACGCTTAGTCCGGTGACTGCCTGGTACGTAGAAAGCGCTCAGTACATGTTTATTGGATTAGACAGAAATGTTCTAATGCCTTAGAAATTAGAAAAAACATTTTCATTAGGTTACTTTTCCCCTCAAACTCAGACTACATATCATTATAGAAAAGAGAAAGGCGAGGGGGTGGGGACAGAAAACACTTCCTGCTCTGGAAACGATACCGTTAGCTCCTTTTTTCAAGCCAGCATTTGTGATCTGATACCTGTATTTCACACAAGAAATGATAACTTCCCTGATACTTCGGAGTCCTTTCTCTTATCTAGGCTGATTTTTTTTTAATTTAATTTTTTAAAGCACAGACCCATCTTTGATCTATGCAGGGCAATGTATTTGGGTTGACAAGATGGTTTCCCTGTTTCTTCCTTTAGGAACACTTTCATCAGTATGTTCCTGTCTTGGTTTAGTCCTCAGATGATTTTTTTTTGGCCCAGAGTTTATCATGGACATTTACATTAGAGAGTATTTCTGCATCTTTCTGTGATTTCCATCTTTAGTTTATTAGAATAAGTCCCCCTGCCTTCTTTGGATGTTAATTTTATTTAAGAACATGATCTGGGGCTGCATATTCATTCATGTGAATATTAACTAATCCAGATGAACTTTACTGGAATGTAAATACTGTGACTGGAAGGCAAGATCAAAACCATTCCCCAAACAGAAATGTTAATCTTTCTATGGCCAAGGGGAAATGCAGCAGTTTAACATGCAAGCAATTTCATGCATTTTTACATTAAGTCATTAAGTAGAATCTTCTGTCTGTTTTGTATGGTTGAAATTATTTATGAATAGCAGGTAAAGGCCAAAGGTCACCAGCGTTGCTTGACCTGTTTGAATATCAGTCCATACCAAAGATGTTTGGAGAAATCACTGTTCTGACCACAGTGTCAACTAACACCAAAGGTGGTGTTTCGTCCACCTTAAACATGTCACCAGAGGTTGAGTGAAACTACATACTCGCTTCCATTTATATACATGGTCATTCACCACTTAAGGATGGGGCTACATCCTGGGGAAATGCATTGCTAGGTGATTTCATCGTTGTGTGAACACACCATAGAGGGCACTTACACATACCTAGATGATATGGCCTACTGCACACCTAGGCTATATGGTATAGCCTATTGCTCCCGGGCCACAAACTTGTACAGCATGTCATCTACTGAATGCTACAGACACTTATAACTCAATGGTAAGTATTTGTGTATCTTAACATATGTAAACATGGAAAAGGTACACTAAAAATATGGTGTTACAAGACTGTCATCATATATGAAGTTCATCGTTGACTGAAACGGTGTTATGCACCACATGACACTGTGTGTGTGGGTGTGTGTGTATGAGTACATGTATATGCATATGTAAAACCCAAGACTTCAGTGCAGTGTGTATGTGAGGCATGTGTGTGCATGATGTGGTAGTGGGGAGATGGGTCTTGTAGGTTCATGCAGGCTAGCAAAGCAGAAGCTTAAGTTTAATGAATATTTAAAATATTATAGGCATTTACTTACAAAACAAATTATAGATTTCTTCTGTATATCAAGAAATCAGTAGATCTTTCTATAAAGGAAAACTAAATCTTTTGATTGATAAGAGTGGGCTTTCCCTGAGTACTGATGTCACTGAATCACATTTAGATGGAGTGCCTTGGAAAGTCTGACATCTCTCATAGATGCCATCATGAGAGACTAATCGTACACAAAATAGCCCAGAGCCATTGGGGATTCAAATGGCTGCGCCCTGCCCTCTTACCCTGACTTTCATACTTCTGCCACCTCCAGCTCAGACCAGTCTCTTAGGCTAGGTCTAACACAAGCCAGTTCCAAAGAACGGGTATTACCCCTGGGTTAAATAAATATGTCATGTGATTTCTTTCACTTGGCCAATCAATTATTGGATCAGATTGACCTAGAACCTTCTGGTTATTATAGTACTATTCTGTCTCTGTCCCTTAGGAAAGGATCAGCAACAACACACACACACACACACACACACCCCACACTTTTTCTTACAGCATTTCGAAGCTTTGGTGAGACACCTTAACTTATTTAAACAAAATATACAATTAAATAAGTGAAAGCTCACATCTGTTTTGAGATTGACTCTGGTAGCACTAGTCTTACTGGATTTTATTAACAGGAATTCCAGTTATGGTAACTACATTTATAAAAGCACAACTGGGGTGGATGAAATTGGAGTCGTTCACTAGGTTAGATCAATATTCAACCCTGGCTACACATTCACCTGGGGAGCTTTTGAAAAATACTGAGGCCTGGGCCATACTTCAAGCCAATTAAAGCACAATCTCTGACTGTGAGGCCTGGGCATCTGTATTTTTAAAAGCTCCTCCAGGAGATTTTAATGTTGAGAACCACAGAGTTAGATGAATGGAACCAAGGAGTCAGGAAAGGGGTGATTAATACTATGCCATGCCAGTGACGGACCAAAGAGGCTAAGCATTTTTTTTTTGTTAGATGGAGTTTTGCTCTTGTCACCTAGGCTGGAGTGCAATGGTGGGATCTCGGCTCACCACAACCTCTGCCTCCCAGGTTCAAGCGATTCTCCTGAGTAGCTGGGATTATAGGCGCCCGCCACCATGCCCAGCTAATTTTTGTATTTTTAGTAGAAACGGGGTTTCACCATGTTGGCCAGGCTGGTCTCAAATTCCTGACCTCAGGTGATCCACCTACCTTGGCCTTCCAGAGTGCTGGGATTACAGGCACGAGCCACCACGCCCGGCCTGAGCCTAAGCTTTTCATTTAGAGTAAGTCTCTGGATGTCAGAGCTGGATATATGCCTTAAATATATGTCTCATTTTGGAAGAGGGAAACTGAGGCTCAGAGGCTTAGTAATGCTATATAGTATTATCCTGGCCAGAAAGTGCCTTTCACTGTGTGCCTCTCCCCTAAAGAGCAACCTTGAGAATTGAAAGAACAAACTCCTGTCTATGTATCTAACCATCTATTTATTTAGTAATATTTAAACAGTGGAAATGGTTTATGGTGGCGTTATCAGCACAGCTTTGTAGCTCTCAGATGTAAAGGCTGTGTCTCTTATTAGCTACTGCTTATTTTTTCTAAGCCTGTCTTCTTATCTGGCAAATAAGAATTAAGAATAACTACTCCCCAAGTGTTATCACAAATGAGATGACAGCAGGTAAAGCATGTAGTATGTGCTTGGAAAACTAAACGAATTATAATTATTAACTGCATTAAAAAAAAATCTTGGGATTTATGTAGAAATAGCTGCAGAGGGGATAAAAAGAGCTTCTTGGAGCTTCTTTGCACGAAATAACATAACCGTGCAAAGGCTGTTTTTGGTTTCCATTGATTGAAAACACAAATAAACCCCAACTGAAGCTCATCTTATGAAGGAATGAATGGATTTCCAATGTGTGTTTTCTTGTTTACGGTGGAAAGTATGCGATCCAAGGAAAACACGGGGGGTTAAACTGTTCAGTGTCTCTATTTTCATAAGCAGAGGGCTCTACGCATTCAAACCCGAATATTTTACTTAATAGAAAATGAAGACGAACTTCTCAAGGTTAACTGGCTGCAGGTTTCCTGTGGCCAAATTTAGATTTTCTCTTTCAGCCATCAGTTGAAATTCCACAACAATAATAAAAAGCTCACAATTAGCATTTTTAAAGAAGCATTTTCTTTTCATTTAGGAGCTTTTTCTTTTTTGGCATCCCTTTTGTTTTGCAAAAATAAAATCCTAGGAGGGAGAGGAAAGCCACCTCCCCGCGTTGGATGCTTGCGAGGTGAAGATGGGAGCCGGCTCCGCAGGGCCCTGGAGAAGGTGGCGCCCCTCCCCTGCCCCCCAACCCCCGCCCCCACTACCCACCTTCTCTCCCCGCTGCCCGCCCCGCCACCGGGGCTTGTGCGGACGCGCCTCGGGCGTGACCTTTGAGCAGCTGCGCCACCGGCTCAGCCTCGCGGCGGGGGAAACCCGAGCTCCCAACAAAACAGTTCCCTCTTTGGCTAGGCCTGTGGTATTTCCAGGCGCTGCCGGTGGGGAGAGATGCCGCGTGCCTGAGAGGCTCCGGGAGGTCGCCGCGGCTTTCGCTTCCCGGGTTTTCCATTTCCGAAGGGGCTGAGTGTCTGCAGAGGAACCCGAGCTGATGCTGGGGCTGGGGCCGGGGCGGGAATCTAACGAATGCCCCTCTGGGGAGGCTAGAGGGAGCGTGGCTCATCCTCCTCCCGGGATGGGCCCTTCAGCGCGCTTTCCTTCTTTTTTCCTTTTTGCAGGTGTTATGTGCTCAACAGGGACTGAGACTCTTTAAGCCCTTACATCTCTAAGGGCTAAATCTCCTTCCTGATGTTCGTCCCTCCTCCAAAGCGGTAACAGTTTTCACATGATTCAGTTGCCTCTACCTGCCTGAAGGACTGGAGTGCAAAGTTGAACTTGACTCCGGCAAGTGAATTGATCCTTCCCTGGGGAAAAAAGTTTAGACATCACTAATAGTAGCTAACTTTTGAGTGCTTCCTCTGTGCTAAGCACGGTTCTAATCACTTAAATGTAATAACTCATTTAATCATCACAATTGTATGACATAGGAATTATTATTTCTGCTTTACAGGCCCCAGAGAAGGCCAGGGGAGGTTTAACAACTTCTTCAGAATCACACAGCTTGCAAATGGTTGGGCTGGGTTTACATTAAGTGGTCTTGCTCTAGAGTCAGCGCTCCTAACCATTGCAAGCAACAAATCTCAACAAAGTGAAGAAGGAAACCCTGGGAAATTTGGAAGTCAGACATGGCAGGTGAGGACTTTCTTTTTTCTTTCTCTCTCTCTCTTTTTTTTTTTTTGAGATGGAGTTTTGCTCTTGTTGCCCAGGCTGGAGTGCAGTGGCACGATCTTGGCTCACCACAACCTCTGCCTCCCCGGTTCAAGTGATTCTCCTGCCTCAGCCTCCCCAGTAGCTGGGATTACAGACATGCACCACTACGCTCGGCTAATTTTTTTTGTATTTTCGGTAGAGACAGGGTTTCTTCATGTTGGTCAGGCTGGTCTCAAACTCCCAACCTCAGGTGATCTGCCCGCCTCGACCTCCCAAAGTGCTGGGATACAGGCATGAGCCATCGCACCCAGCCAGGACCTTCTTAAATGCTCTGTTTTGGTCAGAAAGTGCTGGGACCCCGGGGCGGCACACCCAGCACTCACCAGGAACTAAGTACCTGCTGCCCGTTTTGGACACGTGCTGGCAGCCTGTTAATTCTCATGCCGCCATTCTCAAGAGGGGCTCCCTGGCAATCTGATCTATTGCCTGTTGGAAAGGGACAGGGCAGGCAGGGACAGGAGATGCTGACGGCAGGCAGTTGGCTCCCAGGGTCGGTCTGAAGAGAGAGGAGAGAGGTGTGAGAAAGAGAGGGACCCACGGCATGAGGGCCGAGGCAGGGGCCAGGTCTTGCCTTCGATGCCCCAGGAAGTATGCCAGGCACTTGGGAGAACTTCTGTCCTGAAATGGTGACATCTGCATCCAGCAGGCCAATTTGTTGATGAAGTTTGGCTGGACTGTCAAGGAGTCAGAATTTGTCCCTTTCTAGTTTGTTCCCCCCTATGGAGGTAAGAGCACAGAATGAGTCCTTAGAGGATGCTTCTGGGGAGAGAGCAGTGAAGACCACAGTTCTAGGGTGGTTTGAGAGCTCCCTTCTCTGGCATATGGAAGAGCAAGATGTGTGCCCTCCCCCAAACACGCGCCACACCAGGTTCGCTTCCCGCTGGTCTAAATGTCTCCCCTGGCTAATTCTTACTCTTGGATTCCATTACCTTTGAGCTAACAGCTCCTACAGTGCAATTTTATATCAGCAAACAGTACCCAGCACAGTTGCCTGAGTCAGGCAGGAAAGGCTTTGTGCCCCTCCCGCTGCCCACTCAGTACCCACCCACACAGCACACAGCAGGAGTACTGAAAATGCACCCAGGCCAGGCGCTGTGGCTCATGCCTGTAATCCCAGTACTTTGAGAAGCTGAGGTGGGCGGATCACAAGGTCAAGAGATCGAGACCATCCTGGCCAACATGGTGAAACCCTGTCTCCACTAAAAATACAAAAGTTAGCTGGGCCTGGTGGCACACGCCTGTAGTCCCAGCTACTTGGGAGGCTGAGGCAGGAGAATCGCTTGAACCCGAAAGGCAGAGGTTGCAGTGAACTGAGATTGTGCCACTGCACTCCAGCCTGGCAACAGAGCGAGACTCTGTCTCACAAAAAAAAAAAAAAAAAAAAAAAAAGGTAGTACACCCACAGGGTGTCCTGGAGGTACCCCTGCGTCACCCCGACTGTCTGAGTGTCCCCAGGCCAACCTGCAGAGTACAGTATTTCTTCAGGCGGATAAACTGGTATGGTGAGACCCTTTGTGGGTTCCTATATGGCTCTGCCACTTATTTGCTGTGTGACCTTGGGCAAGTTACTTAACTTTTCTATGCTTCTGTCTTGTCATCAGCAAAATGGTGATAATACTAATACCTACTTCAAAAGGTGTTGTAAGAACTTAAATGAGTTAGCAAAAAAGTCTAAAATGCCTGGCCCATGGCAAGTGCTCAATAAATATTAGTTTCTGCTTTTACTGTTGTCACAACCATTATTAGGTTGGTGCAAAAGTAATCATGGTTTTTGCCATTGAAAGTAATGCCAAAACGCGATGACTTTTGCACTAACCTAATATTATTATGCAACTCTAGGCAACTAACTTTACCTCTCTGAATCTCATTGTCCTCACGATGAGTGTAATAGTATCTGTTTTACAGGATTGTTGTGAGAATTAAACAGTGTTAATTACTATTGTAAAGTTTGCAATAAATAATTATTATTTATGTGTTGCTTTAGCCTGGTTTATCTCCCGGGAGATGACTTTATTTCTAAATATACAGGGGTTCCTTAGAAGAGCTTCAGAATACTAATCATCGCTAGTGAGGGCACTTGGACACTTTGCTTAAGCTCAGCCAGCACCTCTTTTCCCAGCTGTAAAATGGTATGATAATAAGCACCCCCAGGAATCTCAAGGATGTTATGAGGGGAAAATACACAATAATATACAAAGCACTTTGAGCTTCTCTGAAGAGAGACGCATATAAATGGAAGGTGGTGTTAGAAGGTGGGGTAATCACTGGTTACCTCCCCCCCTTTTTTATTTAATTAGGAGAAAACTAGTAATTAGGAAGCATGGCCTTGTTAAAGCTGTGGCCTGGGAAATAGTTCTCTTGGCACTTAATCAGAACTGTGACATGGCGCAAGGTTTTGCAAAATGTGGGCAGCAGGGGACCTTTCCCCAGGCTCAGATTGTGAGAAATTTGCTGTCTAGGGGCCAGATCCTGAGGTGGCTCAGCTGGCTGGGGAGCCTCCTAAGGAGATCTTCACTCAGGTCTGCAAAGGGACTCTGCCCTGCCTCAGTAGCCCTAATCTCTGGGGGCCTCACAGTCATTCTCATCTGCAGGTTACAGCTTGCTGCAGGCCCAGAACCAAGCTTTTCTACCACATTGAACCCACTGGGATGACTTCAGCCTTCTGAAAAGCACCTCAGATCTAGTCTGGTCTCTGATTCAGTAGCAGAGACAAAGAAATCCCCTGCCTGTTCCCCTTAAAATGGGCCATTGTGGAGTAGGTGCTGGGGCCCTAGCTTGCTCCCCACTGTGCCTTTGTTAGAGCAGTAGCCTCCAGCAGAACCCACTGTCTCTCTCCCTGCGTGTCCCAGTTTGCCCGTTCTCCTGGACTCTGCTTAAAGGCCGCCTCTGCCAGGAGACCTTCCCAGGTCTTCCCAGTTACCGTCACTCTCTTCCTCCCCTAGACTCTGTGTTTGGTACAGTGTGGCTTTTGTGTTTGTCCTGTCTTCTCTCACATTTGACTCTGAGCCACTGGAAGAAAGGGAAGGAAAGTAAGTCAGAGAAATGAAATGTTCCCATCCCCAGGCACCTGACCAGATGTTGCAGACAGACTGACCAGCACAATTGTATTGATTCTCCCTCAATACATTGAAAAAGCAAACAGGAGGAATCTGGAAAATCTTGAGATAGGCAGTTCCATTTTCAATGATGAATCTCTTAAAATACACAGAAATGGTATAACAATCATGTATCCACCATTTAGACTACCAATTGTTACTCTTTTGTCATACTCATTTTAAATGTATTTTTATTATATATTTAAAAGAAGTGAAACTTGTAGATACAGCTAGGGTTCCCCGTGTCCACTCACTGAAGTCCCTTCCCTCTCCCTGCTAGGGTCCACACTTTTCTTGTGATTTGATAAAGGACCCTGCATCCATGGATGGACAGAAGGATTTGCTAAAGTGCTGAGTTATGTGTGAAATTCTACGTGTGCATCTTTCTTACACATGCCACGTCCATTGCAGAGCTGCTCTTGACTCAACCTTCCAGCGGTCTCCACTGCAACCACTCTGGGCCAGGCCACCATTTTCTATTCTTTTTTTTCTCTCTCGCCAGGTTTGGAGTGCAGTGATGTGATCCAGGCTCACTGCAACCTCTGTCGCCGGAGTTCAAGCGATTCTCCTGCCTCAGCCTCCCGAGTAGCTGAGATTATAGGTCCACACCACCACGCCCAGCTAATTTTTGTATTTCTTAGTAGAGATGGGGGTTTCACCATGTCAGCCATGCTGGTCTTGAACTCCTGACCTGGTGATCCACCTGCTTCAGCCTCCCAAAGTGCTGGGATTACAGGTGTGAGCCACTGCACCTGACCCAGGCTACCATTTTCTGACATTTAAATCTTTTGCTCCCCGTAGCAGCCTCAGACAGACATTCTAAAGTCTTAGATCATATTTCCCCTTTGCTCAAAGTCCACTCATGGTTTTAGATTTAACTCAGTAAAATTCCTATGTGGTATGTGTCTCCCGACCTCTGCCCCTCTGACCTCATCTCTCTCACTGAGGCAGCCTTCCTCCCACTTCCCGAGGTCCAGCCATTCTGCTCTTTTCGCTTGTCTTCATTCACACTGGGCGTGGCCTCAGGCTGTTCACGCTCTTGTTGCTGGGCTCTTTCCCCAGTTAACCACATGATGAAACCTCTTATGTTCTTTGGTTCTTTGCTCACATTCACTTCTCAGTGAAGATTCTCTGACACATCCTGTTTAAAAACGTGACATCATGCCCACCGGTCTCTCTCTTACCCTGCTGTAATTCTCCTTTTTCCATAGCACTCTTTACCGAGACAGGGCCTCACTCTGTTGCCCGGCTGGAGTATAGTGGAGTGATCATGGCTTACTGCGGCCTCAACCTCCTGGGCTCAAGTGATCCTCCTACCTCAACTTCCCGGCTGGCTGGGACTATAGGCACATTCTACCACGCCTGGCTAATTCTTCGTATTTTTTTTCTTTGTAGAGATGGGTTTTTGCCTTGTTGTCCAGGCTGGTCTCGAACTCCTGGGTTCAAGTGATCTGCCCGCCTTGGCCTCCCAAAGTGCTGGGATTACAGGTGGGCACCACCATGCCTGGCCCATAGCACTTGTTTTCTAGCAAATTATGTATTTTACTTATTTATTACATTCATTTTTTATTGCCTATTTTTCTCTGTTACAATATAAGCTCCACGAGAGCAGGAAATTCTCTCTGTTTGTCCACTGATGTTTCTGAGTCCCTGCAATAGTGCCTGGCACACAGGTGCTCCATCAATATTTACTGAATGATTACATAAATAAATGGATGAATGGATATGAGCACTTCTCACTGGAGAGGGTCCAGAACTTTCATTAGATTTTCCAAGGTGTCTGTGTGACACAAAAAAGGGTGGGAACCATTGACATAGTAACCCATCAAAAAGTTTGCTGGAAATTCTTTGCTTGCCTAATGAAGCAGGAGATCCTGAGGGATTTTTCTCCTTTTTTGATTTGTGTCTTTCCAGAGAGCTAATGCTGGCAGCTATTGGGACGTCCTCTTCCAGGACTGGGGATGAGTTTCCTGGTATCCAGCCCTGGCCGGACTGAGGTAGGGAACCAGGGAGGCATTGACGGAGACCATGGGCAGGAGCCCTGGCAGTGGGCCAGCTCCAGAGAAGCTGTAATTTTCCTTGCTCCTTGTGTGGAGTCTGTCTGGGAGCAGAGGCTGAATGTGGCCACAGCCTCCTGAGCTTCCTTGGGGAGCTAGGCAAAATGCCCAGACCAACAGGAGCTGCTTCCTGCCTTACAGGCTCCAAGCACAGGCAAGGAGTAAGATCAGGACTTCTTGTAGGAACCTTAGCCTGGGTGACCAGACAGTGGCCTGTGATGCAGAGAGAGATAATAGTCAAGTAGGGGGAGCTTGGAAACAAAAGACACCAAAGGCCATCTGGAGTGGATAGTGGAGTGAATTGGAGGTGAGTCAGCCAGCTCACAGGGCAGTTAAAAAGACAAGTGGGTAATTGTGGGTGCAGTCCGCCGGTCATACACCGAAAATGAGGAACAAGTGGTTAATTGGGCCCACAAGCCCAGGATCCCGCCTATAATTAGCAAATTGCAGGGCTTTGATATTTACTTTGGTAACAACTTGTGTAGTAAATTGCAGGGAGGAAAACTGTACCCCCAGCCTGGGGGGTGACTCTGTGTCACCATTCTCTCACAAACACTTGTAGGCAGCACACACATGAATATACTCCCAGCAATGGCAGTGGGACTTGCACCTTTCTGCAGGCTGACAGCCTCCTGTGATGCTTTCTGTTTCCGTTTGCCCCTTGCTTAAGTTTTTGCCAATCAGGGCTAAAGCTGAGGGCTGGTTTCCCGGTGCATGCTCCTATTGTTCACACACTGATTTTCATGTTCCCTTAAGCTGCAGCCCTTGGGGAGGAGAGATCTTCTGGCCGAGATGTGACCAGGAGTGGCCATGTGGTAATGGCCATGGGTAATTCCCATGCAAGTTCTATAGTGGGGGAAGGGGAAGAGACACAACTGAGTTCTGTTTCAGGATTGTCAAAATTTTGTCTATGAGGATGGTCAGTGCTTGTTCCTGATCAGAGACTGGCCTTTGTAGTTTCATATCTGTGGCTACCTCTTCAGGCTTCTCAGCCATTGTAACCAAAGTGCAGACCAGAAGCATAGGAAAATTGCACTGGGATTGTCATGGTAAAACCCTATAAATGTCCACACATGCAGCGAGACTGGTGAGCACAGGCAATGAAAAGAGCACTAAATGAAAGTGCCAGGAGACCTGGGTTTGAATTTGCGCTCCCTACTGATGGGTCTTGTCAAGTCGCTTAAATACTCGTGCATCATCTCTGTCATTTATAGGTCTGTTTCTATTGACTGATTTTTCTCTTGATTATGGGTCACCATTTTTCTGCTTCTTTATATGTCTAGTAATTTTTTGTTAGATGGTAGACATTGTAATATTCTATCATTAAGTATTTGGACTTTGTTGTCTTCTTTAAAAAAAAAAAATCTTGGTTTTGGTTTTGTTTGGGCTTTATTTCAGCAGACAGTTAAGTTACATGTGGATCAGTTTGACATCTTTGAATCCTGGCTTTACATTTTGCTATGGAGAGTCTAGAGTAACCTTCACTCCAGGAATACGTCAGCCTTTTTACTCAAGTGTGATTTATCTGGGCTCTTCACTGAATGTCCCAAGGGATCACCAAGGACTCTCCACTTTGGCTGGTTGATGCACAGTTATGGCCTTACATTTTGAGAGCTTTGGATTGTTCAGCTTACAACTCTTGTGTCATTTATCTTCCCTGGTCATGTAGAGTTTCACTTTAGACACATATAGTTGAATACTCAGCAAAGACTCAGGAAAATAGTAGACTTATGGTGTTGTTTTTCTGTGTATCTCCCTCCTTTCAAAAATTGTGACCCTCAACTCCTAGCTGCCTCAGGTCTGTAGACTGATCTCTGTCTCCTCAACTTAGTGAAGCTACTGGACTGTGCTCGTGGACTGGAAATTGCCTCCAAGCATAAAGCTAGGGTTATTTCAGGTCTCACCTCATTGGTGCATTCTCTCACAGATTACAGTTTTGCACTACCTATTTCCCAGTGTCTGAGAACAGTAGTAATTCTGTCAAGACTGGAAGTTGAAGTCTTCTCAAGTTAATAAAACTTGTTTTCCCAAATGTAGAGGCAGAATGTAATAGTATTTTCCTCAAAAGTTAGTCATGATAACTCAACCATGTAATGGTTCTGAAAACACCTATAATCATGCATGTAAGAAGCAATGGAGCATAGAATTAGAATAGTTAATAAATTGTAGTATTATTTTTCTTTTGCTTTGACACCAATATTATAAATGGATTTATCATTTTCACAAAATTGTAGAATTTTAGGACTGCAAGGGACTTATCTCAGGAAGATAAAATTGGATTGCTCCAAATACCTCATTTTACAGATGAGTAGACTGAAGCTTAGTGAGGGAAAGTAATTTTCCCAAGCCCCCATGGCCTATTAGTAGAAGAATGAGACTGGAACTCAGGTGTCTTGGCTCCCAGCTTATGGGGCATCCATTCATTCAGCTCACCTTTATTGAGTATCTATTAAGTTCAGAACACTGAACTAATTGCTATATTGCCTCTCTATAATATCTTAGTTTGCAGAAATGTTAAAAAATCAATTTTGGAACATTATGGTAAGTTCAATAAATCAGCATATAATTTTAGACTTCTCTGGAGTGAGTAAGTCTGATTGACATTAATTGGAGGAGCCTCCATTGTCCAGTGCAAAAATGCAAAGTGCTTCCAGCATTCAGATCTCCTGGGATATTCTATTATAGTGCTTCAGACATATGAACATGTCAGGTAATTACTGTGGTTTTATGGCCCTGTCAGTTATGGTTATAGGGAAGCTAAGGATTTACTCTGCATGCAGCCCTTCCAGCCACTCAATGCAAAAATGGATGATAAAACTTTAAGAGGAGTGTGCAGCATGTTACAAGATGTGAACAGAACACCATATAAGATGTCAGGAGGCCTGGATTCTAGACTTGGTTTGTTACTTCCATTTTCTGTGCCTAGGTTTTTCTAACTGTAAGATGAGGACAATAGCCTATGATCTACAATGCCCATTCCAACTCAGAGAATCTTTACATCTGGAGATGTACAGCAGGGCTATCCGTAGTGACATGCATGAAGAAGCTTGGAAATGGGGCTGGGTAGGAGCTGAGTCTGTAGAATGTGGAAAGGCATCCTAAACCAAAGGAAGAACACAAGTAAAGATGATGAAGCAGGGATATGGCTAAAATGAAATTTGTGATCTGATCCACATACAAGTACAGTGTACTACAGCTGGAATATAGAGAAGAACTTGAGAACCCGTGAGCAACTATCCCTGTACTCTTGGAGGCTCTGCAACCACAGTTTGAGAAACTCTGCATTAAAAGTTAAAAACCGTCACCTGAATAGTTAATAACATCAAAGATTGTGAAAGCAAGTATAAATAACACAGAGATTAAAATAATGAGGCAGGATCAGAAAGTGAGTTCGTATTTATCTATATTTTCCTTTATCACTGAAACATAAACATAACATTTCAAAATCATTACGTAGAACTCCTCTCCTCTTCCAGAACAATGCTCAGAGCTTTGTAGACTCTGGTTTGCAAAAAACAAAACAAAACAAAAACAAACAAACAAACAAAAACGTCGTGAAAGGGAGTAGTGGTAGATGAGATGAGAAATGTTGATCAGGAGGAGTCAGGAGGAGATCACGGAAAGCCTTGAACACCAGGCTTAAGGGTTAGTCACTTATTCTGCAGGCTGTAGGGTTGTAGGGAGTGAGTGATACTTTATGAGCAAAAGGCTTGTTATGCTCAGGTCTGTGTTTCAGCTTTCTTTGGTTACAGTGCGAGGGATGGACTACAGGGGTAGAACAGAGGACTAGTCAGGAGGCTGGCTCAGTAGCCCAGGATGAAGGAATGAAGGATGAAAGTCTGAGGACCCTGACACAGGGCGAGTGATGGAGGAAGGCTGAGGATGAAAAAAGAATGAGACCTGTTTGTTGACCGATATGGAGGTCAGGGTGAAGCCCACATTACTAGGTTTCTAGGCCATGTGATGGGGTGAGTGGTGATTGTACAGTCACCCCAGAGGCAGAGCAGCGATTCAAAACAGGATTTGAGAGAGAGAGAGAGAGAGAGAGAGAGAAATCCGGGCTTTTATTTGATTCATTCTGTTTCTTTCCATGTTTGACAAAAAAAAAAAAAAAAAAAGGATAAATGCATCTATTCCTTAGAGTTTTGTAAGGACTGATGAATTAGCATATATGAAAGCACCTAGGACATGTCAGCTACATAGTACCTTCCCAATACGTGTTAATTCCATCCATCCATCTATTTATTATTTATATAAGTTTGCAAGTTTGGAGGGAAATAACTAGTTTAATTAGGACCGTATCAAACATTTCAAACTCATTCTGAGTAAAGAGCTCATTAGCCCAGGGGCTCTCTGTAGGGTCAGATCACTTCCAGTCACTAGATTGGGCCATAGTTCAAGGCCAGAGGCTTGTTTCCCCAAGCATCAGGCCCTTTCTCTTCCTTTCATTACCAACTCCCTGCCCCACTATCATCCTTTTCTAGATCTCTTATGTGGTAAATGCAAAAAAAAAAAAAAAAAAAAAAGAAAGGTGCACAAACATTACATGAAAAGCATATTCAATTGAACCAATGAGTTTATTCAGTTGACTCTTCTGAGGACATACCCTGTGCCAGGCTGTGGTACATATATGTGTGAGAGACTGTGGCATTCTCCTCTTCTCCGTGATTGGACAGTACCATCAGCATTGAGGTTCACAGGGTTGCCTTACCTTGGGAGATGCAGGCTTCGGTGAGAGGGCCCCATGGAGCCGGACCTCAGTTGCAGGCCTTCAGTGGGATGAGCGACACCAGGCACTCTTTCTCAGGCTCCTCATCCCCATGTGGTTTGCATGTTGCTCAAATCAACCAAACTCTCCCACACTGGCCTCCTCCCTCTTTCTTAGTTCCAGGAGACCAGCGTCCCCGAGCAAGGGAAACACTGCTCAGCTGCTTTCATCATGATAGCCAGCACTGAGTGCAGAGCTGTCAGGAAGCCAGGCCGTGTGGGCAGCCAGCAGCACAGGCCAGAGAGCAGGGGGGTGCCGCAGCAGGTGCCTGGGTGTCCCTGTGAGCTCAGTGGGACAAGAGATCTTCTGTCGAATCCAGTGTGGACTTGGTTTGGCTTTCCAACAATTTTAGCCCAACCAGATCCCTCCCTTTAGAATTCCTTCCCTTGGACAAAGCAACTGCAACTATAACTTCAGATTCAGAGGAAGCCTGCAAGCTCTGGCTTCCCTTCTTTGCTT
>NW_012118932.1:4023158-4025550 GCF_000951035.1 Colobus angolensis palliatus
CTAAGATGTGCGTTGTGATCAGAAGCTCACCGAAAGTACTTAGCTGAGTGGAGAATGATTTCTCAGTGTTGTATTCGCTCTGAAGAGTCTGAACTCTTGGGGAGGCAGAAGTGGAGGTGAGTGAGCCAGAGCTCAGATGGGACGTCAGAGGCCTGCAGCTGGGGCCTCCCTGAGAGGATGAGACAGTCTGAACACATAGCAAGGTGACCAGCGGTCTGGTTGCCTGGGATGGAGGGGCTTCCTGGGAGGCAGGGCTTTCATGCTAAAACCAGGACAATCCTGGGGAAATCAGGAGGTCAGTCACCCTAACCGTATGCCAAAGTATTAAATGAGAATGTTGTTTTTAACTAGAAAACAAGAAGGAAGATCTCCCATAGATTTTCAAGGTGCTGAGAAAACAGCTTCTAGACATACCTCAAAAGCCAAGTTTCTGAGACGTAATAAGAAAGTTGTGGAGGAAGGAAATTTGAACCAGAAGACTGCAGTCCTGTCTATGAACGTTAAACCTGTGTGGCTTAGGAAATGAATCCAACCTCCCTGAGCCTCAGTTTGTTCACCTAAAAGATGGAGATGAGAGCCCATTTGTGTCACTCACAAGGGTTCTGGTGGCCATCCAGAGAGACATAAGGAAATTAAAACGTTCATTCATCTGCAGATGCTCCCACGTTCCTACAGGATGACTGGAACCCACAGCGAACAATCCTCATGGGATACGGCTCAGCTCATCCTGAAGAATAAGTGGGAGCTCACCCTCATGGGAAATTCGATATCTCCACACGCCATCTCCTGTCACCTGGTAGACTGACCCCAGGTCTGCTGGCCCCTGACAATGGTCCACTGCTTCTGAGGGCTCCACGATTGAGATTTGTCCCCAGGAACTTAGGGAAACTATATATTGATTAAAATGAACTATCAAAGTCATTTAGAGAACTCATATTCCTGGAATCTGTGATGGCTCGTGTGTCCCCTCCCTCTGCCTCCCTTTATTGTTGCTCCTGTGACCTGGACTCTGATGTCCCCTGCGGTCCTCCGCCCTCCTTTGGAACACAGTCTCCCTGTGTATTACTTTAGTATCATGTACCAGCTCTGTGTTCTCTGTTTTTCTGTGCTAACTTCTGCTGTGGTCTGGACTCAAATCAACACGGGCTGCCTAGGGGGCTGGACCCAGCCTCTTCCATCTGCCTTTGCCAGAATCAGAGCTGTGGACTGTGGGGCCTTGGAGACTGGGATCATATACGACTTGGGCTCCAGTGGATACTCTGTACACAAATCTTCTCTTTGGAGGGTTCAGGGATTGGCTGCTAAAGGGCATAGAGAGAGATGGTTACTGTGGCTTCTGCAGCATGATGTGAGGCTTCTAAATTTGTGACTCTCACTTTAGTGTGCAAAACAGTCCCTGAAAAAGCTTGTTAAAATGCAGTGTCCTTTGTTCTATGTCACAGGGTTTCTGATTCAGTACAGTGTAAGAATCTGGATTTTTAGAGAAACCACTGAGTTGCTTCGGATACATATTTCTGAGAGTCATATTTTCTGGAACTTTTAGAGAATGAGAATGTGATATTTAAAAAGGAATTCAGAGGCTGGGTGTGGTGGCTCCTGCCTGTAATCCCAGCACTTTGGAAGGCTGAGGCAGGCTGATTACTTGAGGTCAGGAGTTCAAGACCAGCCTAACCAATGTGGCAAAACCCTGTCTCTACTAAAAATACAAAAATCAGCTGGGCGTCATGGTGTA
This sequence comes from Colobus angolensis palliatus, assembly GCF_000951035.1. Classification (NCBI taxonomy): domain Eukaryota; kingdom Metazoa; phylum Chordata; class Mammalia; order Primates; family Cercopithecidae; genus Colobus; species Colobus angolensis. Next base: position 4,024,891 of record NW_012118932.1, read on the forward strand.
TGCCCGTAATCTCAGCTACTTGGGAGGCTCAGGCAGGAGAATCACCTAACCCCAGGAGGCAGAGGTTGCAGTGAGCAGAGATGGCGCCACTGCACTCCAGCCTGGGCAACAGGGTGAAACTCTGTCTCAAAAAAAGAAAAAAAAGTAATTTAGTCTTTGGTGCTTTGCTTCAGGGTATTTTTGGTGGCTGAGGTGGTCATCGTTTAGAACTGAAACAAGTTCTGGGGTGTGTTATATTTTCTGATTGTTTGGATGTTGGTGAAATGGAAAACCGACTCAATATCTTGGACACTTTTGCAAATATTATGTCCTCTGTCTTTCTGACATTCAAGTAGTGGGAGGCAGAGATTCTTATAATATACTCATTTTATAGATGGGGTACTTGGCCAACTTCCTTGGCTTAAATAAAACCAACACCTGCACATTATTTTGCTATTTCAAAGCATTTGTCCATGCATTCTGTTACGTGGCCGTCCCAGGAGGCTGCTGCGGATGGTACCGCCGCCTGTTTCACAGGCGAGGAAGCCTTGGCTCTGAGTAGTTCTGGGACCTGCTGGAGGTTAGACTGAGCAAGAGCTGACACAGAACTGGCTGTGGTGGCCCCTGATATCACAGCTTTCAATACTTCCACTGCCTTTCTCGCTCTTTTTTTTTTTTTTT
>NW_012118932.1:4029550-4037749 GCF_000951035.1 Colobus angolensis palliatus
TCTCCTTGTCCAGTAAGGGAGGAAAAAACAAAAAGGGGCCAGCTCCCAGTGGGTCCTTTAGGACTTCCTGGATAAAACAAGGACAATCAGCAACTTAATTTAAATGGAGAAAAAGAAAATAGGAGGATGAAAGTGACAAGTAGACTTGGATGTCTACAGACATGCCCCCTTGGCTGCTTCTCCGCATCCGGGCACAGGCTTTTCGGTGTCTGACGCCTTTGTCTTGCACCTTTTCGGGGACACCCAGGGAGGTGAGGTGGTGAGCTCAGACAGTGGCTGGAATTTATGGGGCCAATGCAGCCCCTCTTCCCACCCTCGTGGTAGGAAGGGGAAGCATGATAAATTTCCTCCTGGGTAAACATCTTCACAGGAAGCATTTATCAAACGTCAACAGGGCCAGCAGAGGAGTCTGGGATCAGCCAGGCGGGATCGGCTTCCCCCTCCTCTGGCAGGCACAGGCTGTGGGTTTTCTCCTGTGCATTCACACCTTCTTCTGTCTTGAGTCCCATCTTCTCTCAGGCAGCTGAGCAGAGGGACAGGAGGACATATCCTAAAACAACCCAAATTGGTTTTTGTTTTTGTTTTTGAATTATTGATTCATTCTATTTTTAAAAGTTATAGTATTATTTATAACAATCAAAACCGAAAACAACCTAAACATCTAACAATGGGGAAAGTTAAGTAAATTATAACATATGGTAGGACTCTTATGCAGCCATTAAAATATCTGTATTCAAAGTTGTTAGAACATGAGAAATACTTGTGTTATTAAGTGAAAATGGCAAGATAGAAAACTTCATCCACATGATGAGATCAAGTAGATATTTTTAAATACATAAAAACAGGGCCAGGAAAGATGGGTTAAAAAATTATTAGTAGGGCGACCAGGTGCAGTGGCGCATGACTGTAATTTCAGCACTTTGGGAGGCCGAGGCGGGAGGATCACCTGGGGCCAGGAGTTCGTGACCAGCCTGGCCAACATGGTGAAACCCTGTCTCTACTAAAAATACAAAAAATCAGCCAGGTGTGGTGGTGGGTGCCTGTAATCCCAGCTATTCGGGAAACAGAGGTAGGAGAATTGCTTGAACCCAGGAGGTGGAGGTTGCAGTGAGCTGAGAACGAGCCATTGCACCATTGCACTCCAGCCTGGGCAACAAGAGTGAAACTCCGTCTCAGAAAAAAAAAAAAAAAAAAAAAAGGCAGCAGCTGTGGCAGCTCATGGGAAGGGAATGCAGAAACAACTGCAGCTAGATGGAACATAGAAGGAGCAGAGCAGAAAGCAGCATTCTTCAGGGGAAGGACAGGTCATTTCCAGTTGGGGGCTCGAAGAATGACTCTGGAAAGGCTTCCTGGAGGAGGTGGTATTTGGGCTGTGCTTTGAAAAAAGGGAAGGACTTGGGTGGGTCATGTGGAGGTGGGAAAGAGGGACCCGCCCCAGCTGTCAGCTTATTGCCAAGGCAAAGGATACCACTTGAGCCCAAGAACAGAAGACTCTTGGCCTCTAGGCTATCAGTTAATTGTGCAGACATTTCAAGCTTCCATTGCATTGTCAATAATAGTCATGGGCCATTTTTTGCATACATGGTGTTGTTTGAATTTCACAAAAATTGCATGAGTCAGACAGAGCACGAATTATGATGTTCACTTTCCAGATCAGCAAACTGTGGCGCAGAGAGGTGAAGGGATTTGACTTAGTCCATGAAGGTAGCCAGTGGGAAGGAGGGTACTGCACTCAGGTCTCTGGGCTCCAAGAGACCTCCAAGATAAGATTGACCCTCTTCTGTCTACTCCACCCACAGGCTGTTAAAGGTGGTCTTTGGAACCAGAGGAACTTCAAGCTGGTGCCTTGGCCTCAATTGATGCTCCATTCACAATTGCCAGGACTCTGCAATAGCATCTCTAGAGATCCCCTGCTCCCATCTGACGGCTTCTAATCCATCCTTTCTAATCCATCTTCTACACAGAGTAACTTTTTCTTTTTTTTGACAGAGTCTCGCTCTATCACCCAGGCTGGAGTGCAGTCGTGCGATCTCGGCTCACCACCACAACCTCCGCCTCCTGGATTCAAGTGATTCCTCTGCCTCAGCCTCCCGAATAGTTGGGATTACAGGCGCCTGCCACCACGCCCGGCTATTTTGTATTTTTAGTAAAGAAGGGGTTTCACCATGTTGGCCAGTCTGGTCTCAAACTCATGATCTCAAGAGATCTGCCTGCCTCGGCCTCCCAAGGTGCTGGGATTATAGGCGTGAGCCACTGCGCCCGGCCCACAGTAACCTTTCTAAAGCCTAGATCTGATCACCCCATGCTCTTGCTTAAAAACCTTCAGTAGCTGCCCTGCCTCTTTTGGGTACCGTTCCTTACCCAAACCTCTTTACCTGTTCTTCTAGGCCCTCCAGGATCCTTCCTGCCCTCTTGGCCCCCTTCCTTGCCTGTCTTCCCAGTGCTTCCTTTGAGTGGGACACTGAGTATCTTGCAGTTCCCAAAGTGCTCCAAGATGTCTCATCATAGCTTTGTGCACACATGGATTCTAGAGCCAGACTACCTGGGTTTAAAATTCATACCCAAACACTTAAGTAGCTGTGAGACTGAGAATAAGATCCTTAGCATCACTGTGTCTCGGCTTTCTTATCTGTAAAATGGGGATAATACTAGGACTCAGTTTGTGGTGGTGTTGAACAGACTCATTGACTTCATACAACAGATCTAAGCCTGGTACATAATAGGTGCTTAATAAATATTGTTGTGGCTGTTCCCTCTGCAAGATCAGCTCTCCCTGACCTGGTGAACTTAGGCAGGTTCTCTCAGGCTCCCTTCTCTGGTTGCGGCCTCCAGGAAGCCCACCCTAACTGCCTGAGGCAATTGCCTCCCTCTCTCTGTCCTGCCTTCACAGAGGCCTGCATGCCTCCTAGGCAGAGAACTTGTCATTTTTGAGAGCTGGGCCCTGTCTGAGTCCTTGTGATGCTTGTCACGTAGCCCCGCCCTGACACATCCTAGGTCCTAATGTGAAGCTGTGGAGGGAGTGAATGGCCTGCAGCGCTGCACGGGGGACCTCTCTGTGGCACGGCCACCAACGTGTGTTGGGTGACTGACCACAGAGACTCCTTTACTCCTTCGTTTCCCAGAAATGAAATGGACAACTGGCCTCCTAGTCTGATGGGGTAGCCCAGACAAGGCAAGACCCTGGAAAGTGGGGCACGTTTTAGCAATGATTCTGAGCCCAGATTATTAACCTGTTGGCCAGAGCAAGTTCACGCCAGAACCCCTCCCTTCAGGCTCCTTCCCAGGCCCAGGACCTCAAGTTGTATTTGTCATGTCATGTTCTTTTTCTTAAAGACAGCCCTCCCAACTGTGCAAGCTTCAGGCCCCCCTCAATCCTGATATGCCCCTGGAGTGAATGTCCCCATCCCCTGCCCTCATCAGCTTCCTCGTGCTGTTGGTTTCCCAGTCCTTTTCTCTCTTTGCCCTTCGTATCTGCCCCTGAGTCGGGGAGGAGGACCAGGAGAGGAGGCCCCGGCACACTCTGTCCTCTCCTGGTTTCTCCACACTCCTGGGATGCCTGAAGAACAGCTGTGAGGAGTTGCCTGGTGTTGCCAAATCTCATGCAGATCACACCCACATCCCTGTTCTTCCCACAGGGTCTCTCTGGTCCTGAAAACCTCTCTCTTGGTTTTGGCTCTGAACAGCGCCCCATCCCTCCCCATACACTCTCTACCCTCTCTGCCTCTGGTTCAGCCTCCTTGAATGAAGTTCCTTGGACTTTGGGCTTTCAAGTCTCCTCCTTCCAGGATGTCGCCTCTGCTTCCATAAACTCTGACTATGGGCAACAGCTCCTGCCAGCCTGCAAGGCAGGCCTGTGACTCAGAAGGCCAGGCCTGTCCCTTGATCAGGTCACTTGTGTGGGAGGAGGGCAGTGGGGTGGGGTAGGGCGGTGTTAGACACATTCAAACCATTTCCTTAGGGAGGAAATGTAATTTTCATCAATATGCTATTTGAGGGCTACCTATATACACCCTTCAGGTGCAATTCTCAACCCTGGCTGCACTTGGGAATCACTTGTGGAGGTTTATAATATACGGATGCCTTGGTCCTATCCCAGAAATGCTGTTTTAATTGGTGTGGGGTGCAGCCCAGGTAGCAGGCATTTTTAAAGCTCCCCAGGCGATTCTACACTCCCCAGTGCAGCCAAGATTGGAAACTACTGCTTCAGGGAGCACCTTCTGTAAACGGAACGCAGATAGAGGTCTTGGAGCACCGTGGGTTTCAGTGTGAGTGCATGGCAATGCTTGATGCCTTTGCCTTCCTGATTGGACTTGAAGAGACAGACCTCTGCTGGGCTCCTGTGCCTATCCACTGGAGGGGACGCAGGCCCAAAGCACCTCACGATGGGTCACCACCCTGGCTCAGCTCTCCCCCACCTGCCACCCAACACCCCTGGGAGGATCGTTTTAGGACAGAAACAGCAACTGTTAGGGAGCAGGGCCCAGTCTTCATTCTGGCACACTCTAGGCCCGAGTCAGAGGTCTCGCTCTTGCCAGGCACCTGAGAACAGGGTTTGGGTTCATGTTCCAGCCAAGCCCCTGGCACTGCTCCCACACCTGCCCCTCCTCTTGCCTGTTTAGCTCAGTGAATTGCACCCCCTTGGCTGTTCGGCTTCCAAAAGTCACTCCCCACTGGACTCTGCCCTACTTCCCTCCAAATCCAGTCAGTCACCATGTTCTGTGCACGTGTCCACTGAACATGCTCTAAACCCGCCTTCCTCCCCAGTCCCACTGCCCCGGCAGTGGAATTTTCATAAATATGCTATTTGAGGGCTACCTACATTCTTCTCCTTCTTCCTTTCTTCTTCCGTAGTGTAGTGGCAGCGCCTGCATGTGCTTCCGGACTGCTCTGCACTGTGATTTGCTTTCTCTATGCCAGATCAATCTTCCTGTCCTACTGAAGTGTCTCCCCTCTCTCTCTCTGTATATTTCTCCAAGTGATTCAAATCTGAAACTTCCTCTGCCTAGCACAGTGGTTCTTAAAGTGTTTGGGAAGGCCAGAAGCATTATGATCACTTGGGAACTTGTGAGAAATGCACATTCCCAGGTCCCACGCAGACCCACGGAATCTGGGACTCTGAGGGTGGGCCCGGCAGCCTGTGTTCAAGCCCTTTAGGTGAGTCTGATGTGTGGGAGAACTTGGAAGTCACTGGGCTGGACAGTTCCGGCCACACTCCCATCTGAATTGAAAGCTTCCCGCAGGCTGGTCCCAATTTGCCTGTTCTGTCCAATTCCCAACGGTCCCACCTCCCATATCCCTTCCTGTGGGACACTGCTCACACGGTTCCCTCTCCTGGAAAACCGTTTGCCACTTCGAAGTATTGAAACCTTCAAGATCCAGCTCAAGCATCATTTGTTTTGATGGATCCCAAGATTCATCTTACAAGAACAATTTTCCTCCCTCCAGCCTCCACAGTATTATTTTTCTGCATCTCGCTCTCTCTCACTCACTTTTTCTCTCTCTCTGGAGGAGTTTAGCTGTTAATAAGCAGGGCGTCCTTCAACTGTGACTACACATGAGAGTCACTCAAGGAACTCGGAATACTTATACCCAGGCTACACGCCGGAGCAATCAGACCAGAATTTCAGGAGGCCTGTCATTGTATTTCAAAAGTTCCCTTGGACAGGTTTAATGTGCCTCAGAGATTAAGACCCTCTCTTCTAAAGCAACCAGAGGGAAAATCATGATGGGAAGAGATAAGAATTTAAAGTTAGGAGACACAGATTCTGCTTAGGGCTCTGTCCCAAATGACCATTTAATCTGGGGCAAATCACGCCTCCCCTCTAGGTCTCTCTTTCCCAAACTGCAAAATGGGGCATTGTTTTAGATCAGTGGCTCTCAAACCCAGCCAATGCCTAGATGTCAACCCTGGGGATTCCTGTGTAATCTGTCTGGGGAGCAGCCTGGATTGTAACTTGCAGCCAGGGGTGAGAACCACTCTCTCAGGTCTTATCTAAGGGTCATGCCGTTGTGTACAATGGTTTACTTTGGAGAGCAAGGATGTCTGTCTCTTCAAATACTTGGACTTCTTTGCCTCAGCATCTCTTAATCTTTCCTCCTCCTAAGAAGAAAACCTCAGACCTGGTCTCGGTGATGCTGAGGCACATGAAGTTTCCTTATCTGATAGCATAAGAACCAGGGATATCGTGAACCTATCACAGGCAGCCTGGTTATGTGTGTTTGGCCAGGGTGGCAGGAGGCGGATGAAGGATCAGATGAAAATGCTCACCAGAGGCCTGGCAGAGGGTCACTGGGAGGGCTACTTCTGAGCTCCAAACACCAGCGTGGGTAGGGGATGGGTTTTCTGCCAAGGTTGGGTCAGGCAGGGTCTTATGTAAAGGGCAGATGTAAAAAAAGACCTTGTAAAGTAGCAGAAGACGGAGATGCATCCAGGGAAGTTAAGTTCTGAAACTTGATAAGTCAGTCTGCAGCCTGGGGTAGTAGGCAGGATGATCTAGCAGCGGTGAGGGGCCAGGGATAGGGGCAGAGGAAACAGCTGCTTATTTAAGGGGTGGGGGTGGGGAAGAGAAGTAGAATGTCTGCAGAAGCATTCTCTGTGATGAAGGTGTTACTGATCCCTGGAGACACCCAATAGCCATCTACAACAGGCTTCCCTGTTTATCTGCACATCACACCATCCCGTTTCCCTAGAAATCAGAGACCAGAGCAGAGACCTTCCACCTCAGATCCAGGAGAGTGGAAAAGGTGCTCGCCCAAACCATCCTCCTCCCTCAACCTCCCAACGCCCCCACCCCCCAGCGCAAAATTAACTCTTTGCTTCTTCTGTGCTGTGCTTTTCTGCCGCCTGCCCCGTAAGGATTTCTTCCCCTAAAGATGAGCTGGTTTCTAAGGCCAACTGTCCCTGGAGGAGGGAGGGGGCTGTGTTTTGCAGTGAGAGGTGATGTTGGCTTAGAGAGGCCCGAGTTGTTTTGCAGATGGGAAAACAGTCCTGGGGGTGCGGTGTCTGGTCCAGGCCAGCCCAGGGCGCCAGGACAGAGGTCAAGCGTCTGTCTGGAGCTTGGAGCACTAGACCATGCTTCCTGATGACTTTACAGTCTAAGCCATTGAGGAAGAAAAAGCACATGGAAAAGGAGCTTTGTTTTGACTTCTTGACACTGGCAGAGACCGGTTCTCCCTGCTGGGAAGATGAGAATGTCACACGGCCGTGGGTGTGATGTGTTTTTACCCCGCACTCCCACCCTGGGAGGTGTCTGGTGAAGCCTGGGAGAAGGTAGTTTTCCAAGGTTAAGTCTCCTGGGGTTGCTCCAGGCAAATAAAGTTTTTGAGCTCGAATGTTGGTCAAATAAAGCTTTGTGGTCCCATGAAGGGAGAGAAGTTTCAACAGCCACCCACCTGGAAGGCTCATCACGGCTTTGGAGGCGTCAGATCCCCTTTGCAAGGGCATTTGTTTGGTTGCCTTTGAGGTCAATGAATCAGAACAGTCTGAATTCCATCTGCCCTGGCTCAGGTGAGGCGGGGGCAAAGGGTCATGTGAGGAAGAACAAGCACAAATGAGGTGGGACCCGGCGCCGCACCTGAGGTTGGGTTTGATGTGGTCCCAGCACACTGTGCAGATGGGAAAAGGTAGAAGGGTGTTTTCAGACCCCCAAATTGTACAGTGGTCAGAGAATCACAACGCTGGAAGGGACCTTAGATTAATTTATTTATCTATTCCATTCAGATGACCCAACCTGCTGGCTTTACAGACAAAGAGACCAAGGTCCTGGGATGTGTGGTGATGGGTTCACCGTCCTCCAGGGAGTGGAGACCGGCTTGGGATGAGCTCTCCAATGCTCAGGCCCAGGCACTTTCTTTGGGTCCCTGGCTGCTTCCAGTCTTGCAACAGGACTCTGTGCCCTTTGGCTTGCTCTTAATATCCCTGACCTCTGGAGAGCCAGCCCCAGCTCTGTGATTTTTGGCAAGTCTGTTAACCACGATGTCCCTCAATCCAACCCAGCTGGGAAGCCAGGCAGGACGCACGGCTCCTGGGAAGCCAGCTATGGCACCCTCTGGCCCTTCTCTGCCAAAAAGCCCACAGCTGGGAAAGAACTGACTGGGGAGAGTTTGAGACGGCTTGGCAACACCCCGATAGAGGCTTGGCTGGTGCACACCCTACTCCCCCTACCCAAGAAAGCCCCCAAATAGGAGGACTCTAAAAAG
>NW_012118932.1:4038709-4047829 GCF_000951035.1 Colobus angolensis palliatus
GGGAGATGAGCAGAAGCCACCAGTCCCAAGATGTGATACAGTTCCAAGTCTCTCCAAGAGTCACCTGAAGTGAAGTGCACGAGGAGGAGAGAGCTCTGCCACCTGAGGCTCCCTTTAACATCCTGGAGACACCTCTTTTCAATGAGGGAGCTCAGGCAGCTGGTGGGGAGGCTCAGGCAGAGCACCTGGGACTTATCAGGTGCACTGGGATGACACTCATGCCCAAGAGTGGCTTGGAAGCTGACTGGACAGAAAAGGTTCAGAAAGAGTGTGGCGAATACGTAGAGGTGATGGGTCACTCTGGCAGGTTGTCAGCATGAGACAGGTCCCAGCTGTGGAGGGGAAGGGCTGCAGGTACAAGAAGGTATAGGCAGCTAGGGCTTCCTCTGCCCCACCCAGCAAGTGACCAACGTGGTCAGGGTCACAGACCTCAGAGATTAAGAATACAGGCTTTGCAGTCAGATGGGAGGTACTGACTCAACCACTTTCTGGCAGTGTGAACATGGACAAGGTTATTTAACTCCTTTGAGCCTTAGTTTCCTTGTTAACTGGGTGGAGATTAAAGTACCTAACTCCCAGGTCATGGTGAGAACTCAGTACAACAACATATATCACATATTAATCATAGTGCCTAGCATTCAACATAAAATTGTTATTATTCTCACTTTTTTTTCTTTCAGGGATTATTTTCAGACCTCATGAAGCTGCTAGCTTATAGAACAGGAGTCTTTTTGTTGGCAGCCAGGAGAGATACAAGAGGGGGAGGACAGATTCTGCAGCTCCATTTCGTGGGCCATCACCTGTCTTTGTTCCTTTTTCTTCAGTAGGGTACATGGGAGCAATAAGGCAAGGACACCTCAAGGGTCACCCTTGGTTACACGAAGTCTTATAAATGCTTCCAAAGCACAGAGGCTTCCTCCTTCTCAGGATGTGGGCTGGAGATGAGGTCCCCCATTCCCTGCTCTTGCTCAGGCCATTTTTACCAAGGCTCCCTCTCACACAGGTCCCTCACAGCTGGCCTCATAGTGTAGGAAGCGGCCCAGACATCTAAAGTTAGATCTGGCCAGGCAAAGCCTTGAGGTCCCAGAATGCCCTGCCCAGAGCCAGGTGTTCTCACAGTGAGGCCTTGGGCCTATAGACCTGAGTATTTCCCATGGGAGATACGTGGTCCCAGAGCTGACTCTTCAGAGGGGTCTATGGAGTCTCCCTCTGGCTTTGAGCTGTGTTGTACCTGTAGGTGCTGATTTACATGAGGATTAGGAAAATGCTACACTTTGAGGTAACCTTAGGGAGGGGCTAGACATCTTCATCACCTCTGAAAATGGCTCAAGAATCAGAGTAAGGGTTTGAACAGTACTTCCACAGGTCAAGGGGCAACTCTCTTGCTCCCAATCCCCCCACAGATCTCAGTTTCACCTCAAAATAAGCACTGAACAAAGATTTCAAGAAGAACTGAAGGGAAGGGAGCAAATTATGGATCTTCCTGGGGCAATTGTAGGTCTCGATCTGAACCTGACTCAATATGAGTCCTTAAAACAAACTATGGCAGAGACTACTAGCAGTCAAGGCCATCTTGTTCTCATCTTCCTTGTCATCCATACAAAATATATTTCCCATACTCCCTTGCAGCTAGGCATGGTCATGTGACTGAGTTGAGTAAGAGCGATGGACACCACCTCCAGGCCTGGTTCATCAAAACATCTCAGGTTCACTCCTTCGTGTTCTTTACTGTCTTAGACAAATAAGGATAATGCACAGGCTACCCTTAAAAGCCATGTGTTATAATGACACTGTTCATCCAGCCTTGATTCCTGGGGAGCTGAGTGGGGGAGAGCCCCTGGGCTGGCTTATTCACCAGCTCAAAAATTATATAAGACTAAGAAGTAAACATTCATTGGATTGTTATGAATTTTGGGGTCCATTTGCTATAGCAGTGCACTTATACTAACTCATATAGGATCACACCTTTGTTTGAGCTAGAGAGACAGCCCCTAATCCATGTCCTGTATAAGTCTATAGAGTCTCTTCTATTTTTTTTTTTTTTTTTTTGAGATGGAGTCTCACACTGTTGCCCAGGCTGGAGCACAGTGGCATGATCTTGGCTCACTAACACCTGACTCCCAGGTTCAAGTGATTCTCCTGCCTCAGCCTCCCAAGTAGCTGGGATTACAGTCACCTGCCACCACACCTGACTAATTTTTGTATTTTTAGTAGAGATGGGGTTTCACTATGTTGGCCAGGCTAGTCTCGAACTCCTGACCTCAAGTGATCCACCCACCTCAGCCTCCCAAAGTGCTAGGATTACAGGCGTGAGCCACTGCACCCTGCTCGATTCTAATTATTCACAGTAATTATATTCTATTATATAAAATGGCTATAAGCATTGAATTAGCAAAACTGAGCCATTGCTTCTAGAGGAAATACAGGCTTCAGTTTCTGTGAGCCACTAGTCAAAACATTTTTGTGAATGATCAATATACAAACTTGTTTTGTGGGTGTTTCTGCTTAAAGACACCATATTTAAATACACTGCTGGTTCATTAACAATGAACTCATAGCCAACAGCATTATAACTCTGCCTGAATGAAACTTATCTAACACACATATGATTTCCTCCCTAAGGCACATCACAGCCTTCTTGCACTTAAAACACTAGATAACACATCACCAATCTGCTTGGGGACCATTTTAGACAGTTACATCACCAAGAAAAGCATAAACACGCAAAAAACATGGCATGAAATGGACTGCAAAAAGGACACTTGTTTACAGTATGATAGACAAAATAAGAAGGCGGAGCACCACCTTGCTTGACCTCAGCTGGGAATGCATGCATCGTGGGCCTCAAGTATTTCACCTGTTTGTGCAGGTCCAGGAATTACCTTGAAAGAGCCATGGAGGTAGGAGATGGAACTTGACTCTGGAGGTGGGGCTTGGACACTGGAGCAAATTGAGGACTAGCTAAAACAGGTCAGGGGCAGAAGCATCTCCCCATGAGACATACTGGCCAGTGTGCCCTGTCAGTTTACCATTGCCATGGCGACACCCAAAAGTTACTGCCCCTTAGCATGGCAACCCAGGAGTTGCCACTCTCATTCTAGAATTTTCTACATAAACCGTCCCTTCATTTGCATATAGTTAAAAGTGTGTATAAATATGAGTGCAGAACTGCCTCTGAGCTGGTACTCTGGGCACACAGTATATAGGGTATTCTTGTTCTGCAAAAAGCAGTATCTCTGCTGCTACTGTACACTGCTGCTTCAAAGTTGCTGTTTAACACTGCTGGTTCACCCTTGAATTCTTCCTGGATGAAGCCAAGAACCCTCCTGGGATAAGCCTCTATTTTGCGGCTTGCCTGTCCTGCATCACCATAAGTATGGACTTCGGGACTACAAATAGGTGGATTTGCAAATATGGAATCCATGAATGATGAAGATAGACTATCACTGAGTACCACTGGAATTCTCTGACCTGATGTCTTCATATGCAGATCCTGGCTGGTAAGGAGGATTGGGAGCAGGTGGATTGCCAGAAGTCTTAGGCTAATACTAGGAGAATGGGGTGGGGTATAGATACCTGTGTGTGGCTCCCAGTGGGTCAGTGCCTGCTGCCTCTGCTAGTACTGGTCATGCAAGAACATCTCTGGCTGAAGATGGCACCAGGGTCTGGCCATCAGGCTGCAATTAATTTAAAAGTGATGGAGACTGGCAGGATCCAGGATAACCAAGCTGCTTTCTAAGAAGGACCAAATCATGAGATGATTTTTAGTCACATGAATTCACCGTGTTCTCTCTTACTTCAAGGCTTTGCACATAGTGTTCTCTCTGTGTGAAACCCCATACCCTTTCTCTTATTTTTCTTCCTCCCATCATATTGCCTGCCTTCTACCCATCAAATCTTGGTCAGTTCTTCCACATTTAGATTCCAAGTTTGGATTAAGTGGTCCAGCTGTATGCCGTTTAGTATCCAAAATATTCCCTCCAGTTCATGGTACCATGTACTTTTTCTCTCCCTGACTGAACTGTAAACTCTATATGGGCAGGAAATGTATCTATTATTGTATCCCAAATAAAACTGCCTTAAATAAGGATGATGTGTGCTGACTCTTAGAAATAAATATTTTAGAGAGTAAGTCTTAACATTGTTTTAATTCGGTAGCTTGGGGATGTAACCAATGACCCAGTTTCCTTTACTCTCTCTGCTCCAGCTTCTGTGTGTCAGCTTTACCCTAAGACAGGCTCCTACTTCGGTTACACATTGTCTGCTAAGACTCTCCAGGTTACCTGCTTTGCTGTTCCATGTGCTGAGAAAGAAAGAGAGCTGATTGTCCCTCCTCTAACCATCAAACAAAAGTCCTGGGCTTTTGTCTGACTCCATGATCTGAAGTCATGTGCCTACCTTTGAACTGTAGAAAGAGGAAATGGATTACGCATTAATCTAAATGATTAATTTAAATCTTGGAGTTAGGATGGGATCAATTGTATGAGACTGGCATAGCTGCTCTGAAGGAGGGGAAAGAGGGGATGGGTCTTGGGGAGGGCAACCATAGTATCTTGCAGAGTGAGGGTGGCAGGAGGAAGGACTGGTGGCACGAAGGCCCCTGAGAGAGCAAGTCCTAGACCGGGATTCTAGGCAGGTTATTAGAGAAGGGTCTAAGATTCACCTGGAGCAAGAGTGGAGCCATTTACTTCTTACTAAAGTAGAAGAATCTGCAGCAAGGCAGGCACTACGTTTAGGATGAAGGTGGAAGCAGAGCTAGAACACAGCTCTCTAGGGGACGATGGCAATGGGAGATGAGGGTGGACAGTTGGGGAGGGGCCAGATGATGCAGAGTTTTGGAGGCCATTTTAAAATTGGGGAGGATTAAACATGAGCACTGAAGAAGCTTCAACTTTTACACTGAGTGATAGGAATGTTGCTCATCTGTCAACCTTTATTGTTACACACACACACACGTGCATATACACACACGTGCACACACGCACACACATACACACACATACACAAACACACATACACACACAAACACATACACACAAACACACACACATACACACATACACACACGCATATACACACACATGCACACACATGCGCACACATACACACATATACACAAACACATCACACACAAACACACACATATACACAAACACACATACACACACAAACACACACACATACACACAAACACACACACATACACACAGATACATAGATGCACATACACACACATACACATGCACACACATGCACGCACATATACACATACACACACATACACACGCATACACACATATGCACACACATACACACACACGTACACACACATACACACATTCGCATATACGCACACGCATATACACATACACACATACACACACGTACACATACACACAGACACACACACACACAAATAGGGCGGCTGCTCAGATGCGTCTACAGACTGATTGCCAGATCTTTGCTTCTTCCAGAGAAGTGATTGTTCAAAACCAGGCTCTTCAAACTGGGGTACATGGTTCCCTTTTGGAGTGGTGGCCCAGGGAAGTACATTAAACCACAGGATAAACTTGTCATATCTTTATGGGATATGTTTACTTAGTGGTAAGTAATTTGAAATATTTAGATAGTAAAACGAGGATGCAAAGATACATTATAAAGTTGTAGGATGTAAATTCTGCATGCTTTTTTTTTTTTTTTTTTGAGACAGTGTCTCACTTTGTTGCCCAGGCTGGAGTGCAGTGGTACAATCTCGGCTTACTGTAACCTCCGCCTCCCAGGTACAAGCGACTCTCATGTCTCAGCCTCTTGAGTAGCTGAGACTACAGGTGTGCACCACCACACCCGGCTAATTTTTTGTATTTTTAGTAGAGACCGGGTTTTACCATGTTGGTCAGGCTGGTCTCGAACTCCTGACCTCAGGTGATCCACCCACCTTGACCTCCCAAAGTGCCTGGATTACAGGCATGAGCCACTGTGCCTGGCCTCTGCATGCATTTTTAAGCTCAACATTAGGCTTTAGGTAATATCTGAGTTGGGGGGTAAGCAAGAGGGAGACTGGGATGAGTGTATAGAATATGCAGGACCCTTTCTGGCATGTATCTGGGGGTCTGATTTCATTTTTCTCTGCCACTTGGGGTACTTTACGGCAAAACAAAAACCACTGGCTCCCGTGGGCAGAGCTGCTGATGACTGAGCGTCAGGGCTGGCTGCTAACACCACTCTTTTATGACACTACAATACCATAGCTCCAGGTTAGGGGGCGAGGTCCCTCCTCCTTTCACCACATAATAATAAGATCCTCAGGGACTCTGGGCAGGTAATAATGGCCCTTGGATCTATCCAAGACAGAAGCATCTGCATTTGGTGTGCTTCAGCTAGTTTTTCTACAGTGAGGTAAGTGCTAGAGTCTGCCCAGTGTCAAACACATGCCCTCTGAACCTCTGGCGGTGACCCGAGTGAAGGGTGGAGATGGGGCCTGGGCACCTCCTCCACATCCTGCCTGTCACTAGCTCCTGTGCAGTAAAGGTTATGTTTGTTTGAGGTCATTGCCTTTTCTTTTCTTTGTCTCCCTTTTCTTTTTCATAAATCTCCGTTCTTGGCACCCTTCTCCCCCTTACCAGTACACTTTCTGTTCTCTGCATTTCTTCTGGACAATGGGTGCTAAGCTTTTAATTGTTGTGCTTTTTCTCCGAGTGGCCACTCAAATCAGGAGGGACGTGTCTACTTGGTTATTCAATGAGTTTTTGTTCCTGAGGGCTATAAGGAGGTGAAAGGATTTGGAATTCTTTTTCTTTTTTTATGAAGAACTTTCTCTGTTCTTCCATGGGTAGTTCTTCAATGATCAAGCCCTGGGGGCGATTAACCTCTTGATATCTGTTTGAGACTTCCCGCATGTGCCTCAGCAACGGCCTCCCCTGGTGTGTGTTTTGAAATTCTGCAGGGTGGCCTCTCTCCTACAAAGTGGGACCTGTTCTGTGTGGACCTGAGAGAGGAAGGAAGTGTCAGACAGGTGGAGTTATGAGAATTACACAGAGGAAACAGTCAAAATGTCACTCTATAACTAATTCAAGTGTAATAGAAATTTAATAATGTACAGTGAGCCATTCTGCATTTATGTACCATCTTTCATCTGACCTTGGAAAATATTAATCTTTTCAGGTCCCTGGTCTGGTTTATGCTAAGAGTCCTGCCTATGTTTTGTTTTGTTTCTTTTTTTTTCCTCCTCCCTAAGGCAAAGAAAGAGTAACTGACTTATTCACGTTTGTACAATAGCTCCTCAGATTTGAGAGAAGTTGGTGTTGGTGTTATTTTCAGGCCCTTGGGACAGGAGAAAGGGTTGGAAAACAAAGATCACTTTTCTCTGGCCAAATGGAGTCACCCAAAGAAGTACCTTCCCGATGGGCCGGCTCTTCCTGGTGAACACAATTCAATTCAACAATATGATAACAAAACAGAAAAGACCAATGTGACCTGTGCTTTTCACGTGTTTCTGGTGAGAGGTGAGGGTGTGGCATGGCTTTTGGCCCCCGGGATCTCTGACTGTCAGCTTAGGAATTTTTCTGTTTTCTTTTGCGTATGCTGCTGGACACTTGCAGGACCTATTTCAGGGGTCTAAGGCAGGTCTTTGAAGGTAATGGTGTCAGAGTTTGGGGCTAGCATGAAAATGCCAGAAACATTCAAGAAGACAGGGTGGGGTGTATTCCTGTACGTGTATTTTGGTGATACACGTTCTTCCTGATCCCAATTCAACTTTGTCCATGGCATAAATGAAATGCTTCTGGAAGCTAAATTTCTATCACTTGTGGATCTCACTTGGTAAGGTTTGTGGAGATCACTTGATCTCTCTATGAATGCCTATTTATTTATTTATAATTTACATCGAATCTATTTCTACAAGAGATGTTAGGGATCTTGTAACAAATGTTTTCAGTGAAAACCAAAGATCAAAACAACAGAAAAAGAGAGGGGAAAATGTACTTCAAGTGGTAACGAATATAGCCACTATGATTGAGCAGAAGCTTTAACACTAAACCTACAGCAAAAGACGCATATGGAGAGAAGGAAAACCCACCAAGTTATGTCATGCGTTTTTTCTGGTAGAAAGAAGAAATAAGAAACTTGTCTAGCACTGTATTGATTTCTGAAATAAATTTATATTAAAGACCTAAATTCAAAGCACATGGAAAAAACACAATGACTCTATTTTTCGCAGCACTTTTGCAACAGATGTCACCGTGTGTGTGTGCGTGTGTGTGTGTATGTGTGTGTGTGTGCATGTGTGTGTAGGATGTGGGTGGGGGGCAATTGTGACATTTCTTCACTCTCAGGAATTCTCTTCTATCCTCCCTCTGCCTTTGAGGATGAGGGGGTTTAGGATGGGTTGGGTGCAGGCAGGCAAGTGTCTTCATTACAGTTTTTGGTTGCAGGCAATAAAAACTGTGTCTGGCCAACTCAAGCAGAAGGGGAAGCCTTTCAGAGGATGGAGTAGGAGAACCATTGTTCTCCTACATGGTTTTAACCATGTTAACCTTGGTTAACACCCAGCATCCTGCAGCAGGTCCTGGTGGACAGTCCCTTGAGGGCTCAGCAGCTGATGGATGGCCTGCAGCTCTTCCTTCTGGTCTCGCTCTGTCCAAGACAAAATCCCAGAAGAAGTCGAGGCGGCAAAGCTTAGGTCATATGGCAGCTCCTTGGGTAGGGGATATCAAGGGACAACGCCACTGAAACTGCACACAATAAGGAGAGAGAAGTCCCCTAGAACAACCTGGAATGCTGTTATCAAAAGAAGGACTTAGTTCCGGCAGGGTACTCTAACTCCAGCTCAAAATGGCTTTGCTTAAAGAAATTCTGTGATTCACAAGTAAAGCTGCTTTTCACAGTATTCTGTTATCTGAGCCATCCTAGTGATATTTTCATGCTTAACTGACCTGACGATTATCCAGTGATCAACCTGAGATCCTGCAGAATATGCACGCTTTGTCCTCAGGGAAGGGGCCCATTGGGCTGCTTTGTTCCTGGGCCTGCTGTGACAAATGACCACAAACAAGGTGGCTTAAAATAGCAGACATGCAGCTGGGGGTGGTGGCTCATGTCTGTAATCCCAGTACTTTGGGAGGC
>NW_012118932.1:4048389-4053527 GCF_000951035.1 Colobus angolensis palliatus
AGGAAAGGAAGGAAGGAAGGAAGGAAGGAAGGAAGAAAGAAAGAAAGAACAGCAGACATGTGTACTGTTATGGTTCCAGAGGCCAGAAACCCAGGTATCCGCAGCCCATACTCCCTCAGAAGGCTCTAGGGAAGAATCCTTCCCTCCCTCTTCCTAGCTTCTCATGGAAGCCAGCAATCCTTGACTTGCCGCCGCACCTTTCCAGTCTCTGCCTCCGTTGTCAGCACGGCTTCTTCCTTGTGTGTCTGTGACTTCACACAGCACTTCCTTCTCTGTGTGTTTTTCTTCTTTCTTAAGGACATTAGATTTAGGGCCCACTTCAATCCAGTATGACTTCATCTTAAAGTCTATTTTAATTACATTTACAAATACCCTATTTCCAAACAAGTTCCCATTATAAGATTCTGGATCGACATGCTTGTTGAATGATGCTATTCAACTTCATACAGGCAGAGAATGGAGTTTGCTCTTCTAGTGGTTGAGGAAGTCAGGTTGAGATACAAGAAAAAAAAATGGGTCTGATCTGAAATCCTTCAAGAAGGAAGGTTTCTTCACTGAAAATTAACAGGGACTTCTTTTGGTTTGACTCAAAAAATTTTAAATGTGCTTGGATTTTAAAATAGGAAAAAAAGGATATTGGAAGATTCTTAGAAACCAGGCGTGGTGGCTCATGCCTGTAATCTCAGCCCTTTGGGAGGCTGAGGCGGGTGGAGCATTTCAGGTCAGGAGTTCAAGACCAGCCTGATCAACATGGTGAAACCCCGTCTCTACTAAAAATACAAAAATTAGCCAGGTGTGGAGGCACGCGCGTGGAATCCAGCTAGAGACCAGGCACAGGTCTGGTCTCTCCGATTCAGAAAAAGAACAGAAACTCAGAAACAAGGTGCGTGTGTCCCTCTTAGCTTTTCCTCTCACTCTGGGGTAAGTCACACAGATGTGGTTCCCATGGTAACCCCGAGGCATGACCATCAAGACTTCGCTGGGTGTAACTCAGTTATTTTTTCTACTCTCATGTAACACAGCAGGCATATGGAGAAATGCAATGTGGCTTTTTATTTTTCTTGATGCAGGTCTGGCCTGTAGGATTAGGGCATGGGTTTTGAGCAGTGAGGCTGGGATGGTGGACAATGGCCGGATGGTCAGCGTCGGTGAATGCCATGCTAAAGGTGGGCTTTACCTAGAAGGCCTCTCTTTCTCAAACTGTGGTGTCAGACCACCTACATCCAAATCCCTTGTGGATACTGTAATCCCAGCACTTTGGGAGGCCGAGACGGGCGGATCACGAGGTCAGGAGATCGAGACCATCCTGGCTAACACGGTGAAACCCCGTCTCTACTAAAAAATACAAAAAACTAGCCAGGCGACGTGGCGGACGCCTGTAGTCCCAGCTACTCGGGAGGCTGAGGCAGGAGAATGGCATAAACCCGGGAGGCAGAGCTTGCAGTGAGCTGAGATCCGGCCACTGCACTCCAGCCTGGGCGGCAGAGTGAGACTCCGTCTCAAAAAAAAAAAAAAAAGAAAAGAAAATGTAGATTTCTGAGCTCCGCCTCAGACCTCCTAAACCGGAATTCCGGGAATGGCTCATACATTTGCATTGTTTGCAAGCACCCCAGGAAATTCTTGTGCGAACTAACATTTGAGAACTACTACTACAGGCAATGTGAGCTTGGCAGGTGGTAGAAGCCTTGTGTCTTAGCAAGAATGTTTGATATTAGAGGAGGCGAACAAAACTAGGAGGCTGTTTACTAATCCAGCATTTTAACAAAACACTGAATATTATGCTCACTCTGTGCCAGGCACTATTTTAGTTGCTTTAGAAATATTAACTTATTTAATTCCCATATGTACCCCAGGAATAAGTTCTGTTATTACCTCCATCCTCTGGATAAGGAAATTGAAGCACAGAAACTTGCTGAGATGAAAGGGGTAGTGGCCTCCTTACTGGAGGAGGGACTTGAGGAAGGGGGACACCAAGTGTAACCAAGAGGGTGATGGAACCATGAACCAGAACCCGAAGGTGGAAGGCGTCCTGGTGCTTCTGTATCTGTGTTACCCATATCTTCCTCTGTCTGTTGTGAGTTTTTCAAGGTAGGGATGCTGGAATCCATCACTCATAGCTTCCAAAATGCAGCACATGGCAGACTACACAAGCACCAGACTCAAAACTAGGGGGTCAAGGTCCTAGAATTAGCTCTGTCAATAACTTGCTGTGTGGTAAGTTCTTGGGTATCACTTTCTCCATCAGTAAAGTGAGGGTGTTGGATACGTGATGTTTCTCCCAGTGTAAAATGGGCAAAAGGCCACAGGGTTGCACAACTCTGGGATGGGGGTGGATGAGCATCTGCTTGGCTCTCCCAAAGATGATTTAAGCCCATTTAAGCATGGGCTTAAATAATTGGACCAGTCAGTGGAAGAATGGAGGGCTGAGGTAAGGATTCTTTTTTGGGTTATTTGCCAAGTCAGAGCTGAGAGGCATGAGGATAGTCGATGTCCTTCTTGGGCTGCTCTGCTCCTGAGCCACATCCTTGGTTAGCCCATAAGGTCTGGAGTTTTGAAAGGCACCGGGGTGACAGGGCCCCATTCACAAGTCTCTAGGCCACTCTAGGAGTTCCATAAAAATCCCAGAAGGCACTGACTGCTCTTGAGGACCTCGTGATATCTCTTTCCTTGCAGGCCCATCCTACTCATTCAGTAAACCCTTAGACTTCAGACTGGAACAGAGCACAGGTCGACTTCCTGGGCCACCGTAGACCTGGCCACTCCCTACATCTGCACAGCCACATGTGGCTGCTGAGCACCAGGAATGTGGCCATAAGCCTGAGATATTGAGACGTATTGAGATGTGCCGTAAGCATGAAATAGTCACCAGCGCCTGAAGACATGGTGTGGCAACGGGAATGTAGAATAGCTCATTCACAGTTCTTAAATGCTGATTGCATATTGAAATGATGGTATTTTGAATATACTGAGTTAAAGTATATTTTAAAATTAAGTCCACTTGTTTTTCAAACTTGTTTTTAGCATGGCTATTAGAAAATTAAAAATTAATGTGTGGAAACCCTGATCCACAGTGCCCCAAATATGATTGTATTTGGAGATAAGGCCTTGAAAGCAGTGAATAAGTGAAAAATGAGGCCATGTAAGTGCGCCCTCATCCAATCTGACTGGTGTCCTTCCTTATTTATTTTTTTGAGACAGAGTCTCGCTGTGTCACCAGGCTGAAGTGCAGTGGCATGATCTTGGCTCACTGCCACCTCTGCCTCCCAGGTTCAAGTGATTCTCCTGCCTCAGCCTCCCCAGTAGCTGGGACTATGGGTGCATCCTTACTTATAAGAAGAGGAAATTGGGCACAAAAGGAGATACCACAAATGTCGTAGGGGAGAAAGATCATGTGAGGACATAGCAAAAAGGCAGCTGGCCGTCACAAGTCTGGAGACCTCAGAGGAAACAAGCCTGCTGACACCTGGATCTTGGACTTCCAGCCTCCAGGACTGAGAGAAAATTAAATTTTGTTGTTTAAGCCATCCAGGCTTTTTGTTATGGCAATGCTAACAAACTAATACACTAGCCTATTTCATGGTAGAACTGGAGAAAGCCTGGTGACAAGAGAACAATTTCCCCACAGCCAGAAATCTGGCTTCCTGGGTCCATCTGTCGGGACCTTAAAGACAGCTATGAATGTTTCTCACGTTGCCTCTGCCTCAGATCAGTGTCTGTTTTCCAGTCCCATGTCCATATTGTATGCCCCTCTGTCTCCTCTTCTAGTAATAGTCTTTTTTGTTCTCTGACAAATGACGAAGATTTAAGAAGCAGCAGCATCAGAGAACTGTGTTTTGAAGATTTGAGGGAAGGGTTGACCTCAGGATTTTATACTAGGTTTGTGTAAACACACAAGATTCTTTTTCTCTCTGCCCCCAATTTAGTCATCAGGCTCATTCAAATGAAATATGAAGTCATAAGTATTAAAATATGCATGAGATTTTGAACATGTTTATTGGGAGAAAGAATTTTGTTTTCTAGAAAACGCATTTCTGTTGGACAGTGGGGGTCACCAATAAGTTGGAAGGGAGAGTGCTAAGCTGAATGTCCTCTAGGGTCTTTTTCTAGTTCTAAGACGAACAAATCTATAATTCCTGGTTCAGAGTTTCACTCACCGTCCATGGGACCTTTCTCAGGGATGGAGAGAGAGGATTCAGATCAGATGCATCCCTGAGTGTGAGCCTCAGCCACGGCTTCATCTCAACAGACATTTGCCATGTAGAAACAGAGTTAAGGTCGATCCCTTTGCCAGGAAGTCAAGAAATTGCCTTCTCAATGAGACCAGTAAAATCGGCATAAAAGGCCCCCAGAGACATCCAGTCTCCCTAGAGAGACTTTCTCAACTTTCTGAACATGGCATCTATGTGCTGGCCTGAACCCAGAATGTACTGAAGGAAGAAAAAATACAAAAGACGATGATAGACCCAAGGCTTATCTGCTTGGCATTCCCTAGAACAGCTGTCTGGCAAATGTTACACCACGTCTGAGATTATTTTAGAAACTTTGTCTTGAAGAAGAACAAGGAGAGAGAATGCTAGACAGATTTGCCCTCATTTTTTGTCACAGAATAAGAATTTCAAGGACATTTTTACTTTCAGTGACATCATCCTGGCAATGCTCTTTTCATTTTTTGAAACTTAAATCGTGTCACATCTAATAAATTTATAGCTATGTGTGGTTACAGCAACGAGTTGGTACCAATGGCTATTTAGGTCTTCTCCTCCCTCTTCTTGTTTCTTTTCCTCATCATCAGGATAATTAGACTATTCTACAGATGTTTTAAACAAGATAATTTCACCAAGTCTCACTAGAAACCTGTCCTAAATGAAATTCATATCTAGTGGCAAAATGTCAAATGATATTTGCATTCCTAAATTTCTTTTTACGCCTCATTTTCTGCCCACGTCATATTTTCTGTGTTCAATGAAACAGATTATGCCAGAAATGAGAAAACAAAATTACAGCAAGACAATAATCACAGCACAGTATCATAAAACTGAATTCAGGCCTGGGGTCTCTATCTGTGGGAGTGAAAGAGAGCTTGGCTTAGCATGACCCCCTCACCATGTTCTCATTCATATCAGAATTCCAAGCGAAGG
>NW_012118932.1:4054492-4057349 GCF_000951035.1 Colobus angolensis palliatus
AAAAAGAAAAAAGAAAAAAGAACTTTTGGAACATAGTGAGATTGTGAGTTGGAGACAGCCTGTTCTACCTGGAGAGTTTGGAGGGTCATTGCAGCTTCCTGTGGAATGCTGTGGAAGTGCTCCAAGCATCCCTAGGACATGGCCTTTCTTCGAGAAAGGAGAGTTGAAATACAGATCCAAGTTAGGCACAGCACACAGAGAGAACTTGACGTCTGCAGACTTTACTCGCCTTTCCCAAAGGAAATGGAGACGTGCTAACTGCCTGTCTCATCTGATTCACAATCTTCATTTGCTTTTTCTTCTGCCTTTCCCAGGTTATATGAAGTTTAATTATAGGTTCGCTAGGTGTGACAGTTTTCCTAAGGTTTGTAAGAAAAACACACTTTCTGATCTCCCCACGTGCATGAAGACAATGAAGAAGGGAGGGAAGGAGACAGGGAGTGAGGGAGGGCGAGCCAGTCATTGGTAGACAGAAGAGTCATACACTGTATAACATTTCATTGGAAATTCATAATTTAGCAGAAAAGCAGTAGACAGCAAGGAGACTCTAACAGGAAGGTATATTGCTCTGTGTGGTGGTAAGCTGGTGCTGATTTTGTTTATCTTACATGCTGGGTAGATGATAGCACATTCATTTCTGGTTGTTCTCTCTTTTAAGGAAACCAACATTGACATCGCAGACTTACATTTTGTATTTTTTTTTTTAAAAAAAACATTTATTAAAAGGTTCTTATGGATGGAAGCTATTTCAGAACTCCTCAGTGTTTTGTTTTTCAGAAGTTTTTTTTCATTGAGTGAGTCAGATGTAAAGGTAAAATGAAAGAGCTGCTGTTAACTAAAGGTTGACTGTAAACAATGAAGCCTCATAAATTTAAGCTACTGGGATGTAGGACTGATTTGCAGACATTCGTTGCAAACAGGGCTTTCTAGAAGCACACCAAGCTGTCTCAACTGACAGCTTGTCCTTGGTTACTACCCTATCCTTGAGAGAGGCAGCCTATTTCCTGGAAGAAGTGACAAAAATATGTTTAATATCCCCTGCTTTCACTCGCATCTGGGAATTTTCTTTCTTTATTTTGAAATAATTACATACTTACAGGAGAGCTGCAGAAATAGACAAAGAACTTTTTAACCTGAACCTAAACACTTGAGTGTGCAATTCCTACAAACAAGGACATTCTCCTCCATCATTCTAGTGCAATCATCAAAATAAAGAAATTCAAATCAAAACATTTCTGCCATCTAATCCTCAGATGCCATTTAGTTTTGACAATTATTCAAATAGTATTTGTTGTAGCAAAAGGACCCAATCCTGGAACACCTGTTGCATGTAATCGTCATGTCTCTTTAGGGTCCTTCAGTCAGAAGAGTTCCTCGATCTTTCCTTGACTTTCCTAACTGACACTTTTGATTGGATGTGCTGATTATTTTGTAGAATGTCTCTCAGTTTGGGTTTGTTGAATGTTTTCTCCGGATTAGATTGAGAGGTGCATTTTTGACAAGGTATTACATCTGATCAGGTGGGGCATGATTTCAACCTGACCTATTATTGGTGATGTTCACTATGGGGTTTTTGATTTTGCTTTTTTTTTGAGACTGGGTCTCACTCTGTCACCTAGGCTAGAGTGCAGTGGCATGATCTCGGCTCCCTACAGCCTTGACCTCCCAGGCTCAGGTGATCCTCCCACCTCCGCCTCCCAAGTAGCTGGGGCTACAGGTACACTCCACCACACCTGGGTAACTTTTGGTATTTCTGTAGAGATGGGGCTTTGCCATATCACTCAGGCTGGTCTCAAACTCCTGGGCTCAAGTGCTCCACAAGTCTTGGCCTCCCAAAGCACTGAAATTGCAGCCATGAGCCACCGCGCCTGGCCAATATTCACTTTGATTATTCAGTTGAGGCAGTATTTGTCAGGACTATTCATTGTAAGATTACTCTTCTTCCCTCTGTAGTTAGTAAGAATTTGGCTGGAGGTGCTCTGAAAGTATAGAATTTTCCCATTGCTTATTAAACATTCACCCACTAGTTCTAACATCTGCTGATGTTTCTTGGCTGAGTATCACTATGATTGTTGCTAAATGGTGATTCTAATTCCATTATGTCTACTTTTACCAGTTGTCATTTTACTATAAAGAAAGCTTTCTCCTCTTTCTGTGTATTTGTTTGTATCAGTGTGGACTTACAGATTTCTATTTTACTCAAACGTTACAACTATTATCATTATTATTTATTTTGATAAATAAATTGTCCCAGGTTTGACCAGCAGGTGCCCTTTCAAGCCAGTTTCTCTGTCTTTTTGACATGCTCCCACCATTCTTTGAGAGGCTGTGAGTCTTTGGAATGGCAGTTCTGCCAAGCTCAACGAAAAGAGATCTCAGAGGTTACAGACCTGGGTTGTGGTCATCTTGGCTTCTTCCATTCCTAGGTGGGTATCACTGGGGGAGTGGTCTTTCTGTTCTAAGGTTTAAAATGGGGATAATCAGTCCCTACTACCATCTGAAGCAGTTGCTGTGAAATTCATCCTAAAGAGGGAGATTTTAAGATAGCCAACTTCTCTTCCTAGAATCTTTCCAGAATTATTCTGTGCACTGATATTGCATGATGGCTCAAATCAGCTGATGAGGTGCCGCTTGAAACATCTGTCTGCCTGTCTCGTTTGTGGCCTGTGAGAGTTATTCGTTTCAATCAAATAAACATATGCTTGGCTTAAACGGCTTTTCCCTCTCCTAGGTATTTGATGCAATGCAGACTGGAATCCTCCCCACAAGGGTGCCCCGTCCTGAGTGTCACAGAGATCAATGCAGCAGTGATTTCCTGGGCAGGGAAAGCCCATCCACTGTGGCCCTGGAATGATGC
>NW_012118932.1:4057399-4060051 GCF_000951035.1 Colobus angolensis palliatus
TCACCTAGGCTAGAGTGCAGTGGCATGATCTCGGCTCCCTACAGCCTTGACCTCCCAGGCTCAGGTGATCCTCCCACCTCAGCCTCCCAAGTAGCTGGGGCTACAGGTACACTCCACCACACCTGGGTAACTTTTGGTATTTCTGTAGAGATGGGGCTTTGCCATATCACTCAGGCTGGTCTCAAACTCCTGGGCTCAAGTGGTCCACAAGTCTTGGCCTCCCAAAGCACTGAAATTGCAGCCATGAGCCACCGCGCCTGGCCAATATTCACTTTGATTATTCAGTTGAGGCAGTATTTGTCAGGACTATTCATTGTAAGATTACTCTTCTTCCCTCTGTAGTTAGTAAGAATTTGGCTGGAGGTGCTCTGAAAGTATAGAATTTTCCCATTGCTTATTAAACATTCACCCACTAGTTCTAACATCTGCTGATGTTTCTTGGCTGAGTATCACTATGATTGTTGCTAAATGGTGATTCTAATTCCATTATGTCTACTTTTACCAGTTGTCATTTTACTATAAAGAAAGCTTTCTCCTCTTTCTGTGTATTTGTTTGTATCAGTGTGGACTTACAGATTTCTATTTTACTCAAACGTTACAACTATTATCATTATTATTTATTTTGATAAATAAATTGTCCCAGGTTTGACCAGCAGGTGCCCTTTCAAGCCAGTTTCTCTGTCTTTTTGACATGCTCCCACCATTCTTTGAGAGGCTGTGAGTCTTTGGAGTGGCAGTTCTGCCAAGCTCAATGAAAAGAGATCTCAGAGGTTAAAGACCTGGGTTGTGGTCATCTTGGCTTCTTCCATTCCTAGGTGGGTATCACTGGGGGTGTGGTCTTTCTGTTCTAAGGTTTAAAATGGGGATAATCAGTCCCTACTACCATCTGAAGCAGTTGCTGTGAAATTCATCCTAAAGAGGGAGATTTTAAGATAGCCAACTTCTCTTCCTAGAATCTTTCCAGAATTATTCTGTGCACTGATATTGCATGATGGCTCAAATCAGCTGATGAGGTGCCGCTTGAAACATCTGTCTGCCTGTCTCGTTTGTGGCCGGTGAGAGTTATTCGTTTCAATCAAATAAACATATGCTTGGCTTAAACGGCTTTTCCCTCTCCTAGGTATTTGATGCAATGCAGACTGGAATCCTCCCCACAAGGGTGCCCCGTCCTGAGTGTCACAGAGATCAATGCAGCAGTGATTTCCTGGGCAGGGAAAGCCCATCCACTGTGGCCCTGGAATGATGCTGGTGTTATCTTCTATTCCTAGGAAGGCCCTATCTCCAGTGGCTCTGCGCCATACAAACAGATGGAAATGGGTGTGGGGAAGCATAGGCCTCCTACCCATGTTTAGAGAGCTGCTCAGAGGCAGGAATCCAGAACCAGGAATGTCCCCAGTGGCTGCCCAGGGTACAAGTGGCAGGCAGTGGGGAGAATGGCATGTGAAGTCATTTGTAACCCGGCCCCAGCTTGGTTTTCAAGTCTCAGAGGAGATTATGGATATGGTAGTGCCTGGCTCCGTGCTTAGAATCCTGTCTTCTGCTATTTCCCTGACCTACACTCAGCCCCACAAGCCGAGATGTTTGCTGGACATTTCAGGCATTGCCACCCAGTTCTGTCTACCTTACCTGCTAACACCTGTTGACATCCTTCGTGTGAAGGCTTCCCCAAACACTTCCCAATCAAAGCACTAAAAGGCAAACCTGAAATTAATAAAATGTCAGTTAAAGCTGTACAGCAGAAAGCATAATGCCAATCTTGTTAATTACGAAATGTAGCATTCATATACATTTCATTGCTTCTGAAAATAATCTATGGCTAGATTTTCCTGGGTTTGTATGATGATTACTGAAAACTGTGGAAAATCTAAAATCCAGCAAGTTGTTTATAGGCAATTACTTTCAGAACCAAAAAGTATAAAAGAACTACGAGATTTTTAAAGAGAAAAAATTATATTGGATAGGAGATAAGCATGCATTTTAAGATGTTGAACATGACATGGAGTGGGGTCCCCAGACCAGGAGAGCTGAGGGCTTACGAAAAACCTAAGTGAGTGAGACCTGTTGCGTGTAAAAAGCCCCCATTCTGGGGGCAGCACCACAGAGGCGGGACCCCAGAGGTGGAGGAAGAGTCCTCTGCACTGGGTGGTGAAATTGCTATCAGCCCCTAGTTTGTGACCTGGACAGATTTCTCTGCTCTCCAGCCCTCAGGGTCCTCAATAACAGAAAAGCATATGCGAATATACAAAATTCCTTGCCCTCTTGTACCTCTAAAAACTGCCTGAAGAAGTTGAACTACATGCTGTCTCTCTGTCCTGAAGACTCTAAAATTCTATGTATCGTCCCCTGAGTTTTGACTCCAGGAGCTGTTTATTTTGGGACTCACTTTCTGCATAGTCCGTAATCACGGATTCAGCCTCTCACCGCTGGTGTCTGCCCTGGAGAGGAAGTGCAGCAGGCAGGTTTTGGGAGCTGCGTTCTCCCTCCCTTTCAATGGAATTGAGGCCCTGCCCTGGGGACTGGACAGAGAGAAAGGTAGGCGTTTCCCCCAGTCCATTAGTATACTGGTTTGTAGCTCTTACCTTTAAGAAGTATATCAAAGAGAGGAACAAATGAAGAAAAGTTATTTTGCAAAAGTGAAATTATTAGTTTTAT
>NW_012118932.1:4060539-4079495 GCF_000951035.1 Colobus angolensis palliatus
TTCCTGTGTCCAAGTGATCTCATTGTTCAAGAGACCGGGTTTCTTCATGTTGGTTAGGCTGGTCTCAAACTCCCAACCTCAGGGGATCCGCCTGCCTGGGCCTCCAAAGTGCTGGGATTACAGGCGTGAGCCACCGCGCCCGGCCTGCAGACTGCCTTCAAAGGCTCTAGGGAAGAAGCCTCCCTTGAGTCTATAAGCTCCCGGCGGTCCTAGGGTTCTTCCGTTTGTAACGACATCACTTCCATCCCCTCTGTCTTCTCTTCATCTCAGAGAAGGACACCTGTCCTTGGATCCAGGGCACATCCTGGTAATCCAAGATGATTTCATATGGAGAATCTTAATGATATCTGCAAGGTCCCCTTTCCAAATTAAGTCACATTCATGATTTGGGGGTTAAGATGTGGACATCTCTTTTCAGGGGGCATCATTCAACCTGCTACAGGGGGCATGACTGATGGGCTACTGGCTCTTAGCTGAGCTCTGGAGTTCCTTGGGTCACGGTGGATGAGGAGGTGGATTAGGCTTCTCTAAAGGGACAGGACTAATAAGACGGATGTCGATATGAAGGAGAATTGACTTGCACAGTCACAAGGTGTAGTCCCACGATAGGCCCTCTGCCAGCTGAGGAGCAAGAAAGCCAGTCTGAGTCCCAAAACCTCAAAGTAGGGAAGCCAACAGTGTAACCTTCAGTCTGTGGCCGAAGGCCAGAGAGAGAGACACTGGCGTGAGTTCAAGAGTCCAAAAGCCGAAGAACTTGGAGTCTGATGTTCGAGGGCAGGAAGCACCCAGCACGAGAGAAAGATGAAGGCCAGAAGACTCAGCAAGTCAGCTTCTCCCACCTGCTTCTGCCTGCTTTATCCTAGCCACGCTGGCAGCTGATTAGATGGTGCCCCCCCCACACTGAGGGTGGGTCTGCCTCCCCCAGTCCACTGACTCAAATGTTCATCTCCTTTGGCAACACCCTCACAGACACACCCAGGAACATTACTTTGCATCCTTCAACCCAATCAAATTGACACTTAGTTTTAACTATGACATAAGGGTGCTGTTAACAGTGTCAGGAGTGGGGAGGATGGAAAGAGGAGGATGCACATAGTTCCTGCAGACGCTGGCTGGTGCTGTAATCCATCTCTCTTCCTTCCCAAAGGAGGATGATATATCAGGAAATTAGTCTTGGCTCTTCGGCAGTAACAAGCAACTCCAAAATCTCACAGGCTTACAACATCAAAAATATTTTCTTGCACGTCACCTGATGCCTGAGAGGCTGACTGCAGCGCTGCCCGACGTTCCCTTCACTGAGGGTGCAGTGGACCTAGAATCCTGCCAGCCTTGTGGATGTGGAGAAGAGCACATGGTAAACCTTGAGCTGGCTCTTAGATCTTCTGCCTGGAAGTGAGAGATGTCATTTCTGTACATTTCACTGGCCAGGGCAAATAGCATGGCCAAGTCTAACGTCAAGGAGGAGGAGAAATATTATCCTCTTTCAGGGAGGGGCAGTAAATATTTATGACCAACAGCGAGGCCTGCTACAGGTACCATCAGAAGAACCCCTCTGCGTGTTGAGAAGCGGCGTAGCTTCCCTTACCACTTCCCACAGAGGCAAGGTTGCTGCTTGCCGAGGCCTTCTCAAGACCTTTAACAATCCCTTCTTCAAGGACTGTGCCATCTGCACGTTCTGACCACATCCCATTCTTTATCTTGCACTCTCCAGGCCTTCCCTCCTTCTCATTCCCTGTCTTCCAGGAAAAAAACGTCAAATTGTAGTTTTATGTCATTGTCCTGAAGAGCTGCTTATTTGGACGATGCTTTCTAAACATAACCTAAATTGAGTGTCTAAAGCATGGTTATTTTCACAGCAGTTGTAGGAAGAACACTTTGCTCCTTCCTGTCTTTGCAAGGGTTCTGCAAAATGGCGAAGGAACTGAATCCTCTGAAGCTTATTAAGGCAGAAGAGGCCTTAGACAGTGGGTAGTTTAGCTTTCCTGAACCTAGTGGTCCACATGGACTGCTAGGATTTTGTAAAGCCCCCAAATTGCAAGTAAAATTATGTGAGAGTTACATGTCTAGTAAATGTGTATTTTCTGGGGCCAGAAACTATACCTCATATCTAATTCTGAAAGGATCTGCAAACCCAGGAAGATTAAAGGATAACAAAGTCTAACCCAATCCCTTTATTTTACTGGTGATATTTACAGAAATTGCAGTTAGGTTCCTTGAACCAAATGGATGATTCTATTTAATGTATTACTGATACATTAAAAAGCTTTTATTTTTTAACTGATGTATCAGAAACTTTTTCCCCAAACTTAACGTTTTGTTTCAGTGGGTTAATTTTTCACATATTGCAACCTACTCTGGGAGAAAGGAGGACTCTTTGGAAAGTTACATTGACTTTTAAAACCACAAGGGTATCATTTGGTGCATTCCTGCCCCAGCAATTATTACCCTTTGAGAGCCTGCAGAGCTACCTCCAGCCTTCTCTTTGGTCTCCGTGGGGACTCATTACATTTCTAACAGGCAAGTATGAAAACTTACAGTGCTGGCTTACCAGAAGGGTTTGCTTTGGGAATTTCACAGACAGGGCTGCTTCTGTCTTGTAAAGAAATTTACATCCCATGAAGCAGAATAGTGAATGACTGTGGCAGATGATGGTAATAGAACTGCATCAATATTACATGTCTGCCAGGCAGAGAACCAATATGTTTTAACAGCACAGGTCTATGTAGCTTCTTCCTTCTCTTCCATGAGGCTGGTTGGGAGTGAGTGCTATATCCTCTTCACAGATTAGGAAAGAGAGGCTCAACACTTTATTATTCTCCAGAGCAGAGGTTCTTAACAGCATCCTTAGGTGGGGCTTCAGGGGTCTGCGAATGCCTGAAATGACCTGCAAAGACAGGTCTATATTTGTATGTCCATGGGGGTGTGGAGGATGTGATTTTCATCAGATTCTACGAAGTTCTGTGACTCTCAAAGTTTCAGAACCACTACACTAGGGCTTCTATCCTTGGCAGGCTAGTCCAATTATTTTTACATTCAGGCTTATCTTTTTTTTTTTTTTTTAATGTGTTTTCTCCTTTTTTCCCTGAGTTGCTGACCTCCATTAACAGCAGACAAAATTGGAAGCAAGAGCGATTCTGGAGGAGTCACACTTAGTTGTTTCCCTTACTTACTTCTGTTCTGGCAATTTAAAAATCTTACTTCTCATGACAGTCCTATATGAAAAATTAAAAATCACAAGGATTCATGGATGGAAAACTGAGACCTGGAGAGAAAATCACATTCACGTCGTCATAAATCAGCAATTGAGTGAGTGATTGTTCCTTGGTAAGAAATATACTCTCAACTCAGTTGGAAACCTTTTGCCAATATTAC
The DNA here is from genome assembly GCF_000951035.1 of Colobus angolensis palliatus. NCBI lineage: Eukaryota > Metazoa > Chordata > Mammalia > Primates > Cercopithecidae > Colobus > Colobus angolensis. The sequence goes on from NW_012118932.1 coordinate 4,063,912, forward strand.
TTAACACATGCCAGTCTGGTGTGACTCATTTTTCTTGACATTATGCAAATAGAGGAAACAAGACTGAGTGGCCTTCTGTCCGGAGAGCAGGAAATGAAGCCTGTTTGGGGCCACATGTTTCCTGGGACATGTGGTGTCAGAAATGGGTATTAGAAGAACCAGGCCTTTGTTCATGTCTTTTATTTTTTATTTGTATTTTTTTCTAGATGAAGTCTCACTCTGTTGCCTAGGCTGAAGTGCAGTGGCACTGTCTCAGCTCATTGCAACCTCCGCCTCCCGGGTTCAAGCAATTCTCCTGCCTCAGCCTCCTGAGTAGCTGGGATTATAGGTGCCCACCACCACGCCTGGCTAATTTTGTATTTTTAGTATAGACGGGGTTTCACCATGTTGGTCAGGCTGGTCTAGAACTCCTGACCTCATGATCCAGCCGCCTCGGCCTCCCCAAGTGCTGGGATTACAGGCCCGAGCCACTGTGCCTGGCTGCCTTTGTTCATTTCTATTTCATGAGTGATCTCCTTTTGTTGGCCATGGCTGGAGGAGTCAGCTCCCAAAACCCACACTCTCTAGGAGTGCTGAACCAAAGAGAATCTGTCAGGACTCCTAGGTTCCTCTCTCTCTAGGGCTGCAACCAGAAGCTCCTTCCTTCCCAGCCTTGCTTCCCACAAAAGGAAACATTTGACTCTTGGGGATGAGATGTTTGGAGCCAGTGAATCCTTCTCACAGGAAGCAGAACCCCAGCTGCCATGGAACTTATCCTTGGGGTGCAGAGAAGCCCTGACCTAATGCTGGAATCATGTATTGGATTTTATTTTTAAATCTTTTTACCTCACAAGCTTACTTTATTCTGGCTGGAGGGCTCCTGTACCTGTGTAACCTCCCCAAGAGGTAATTTCCAGCGCTAATCTCACTAACGAGGTGTCGGTTACGCAAAAGGCCTATGTCCCGGTTTCTTCTAAGTGGACATTACAGTGTTTCTTCAGAGGGTCCTGTGCTGTGACACCTCGGAAATGGAAGAATTTATAGCAAGGATGTGATTTCTCACTAAGTGAGCAGGAGAACCGGAAGATCTCTTTAGAGATCATAATAAGGATGGGGAAACTGAGGCTCAGAGAAGGGCAGTGGCTGCCCGAGGCCACAGAGCTGAGTGGCAGCAGGGTTGGGTTAGAGACTGGACCTTGTGACAGAGCCGGCCTGCTTTGGGCTGTTCCACACAGCCCTGACTTTCTAGATTGCTTCATATTCATGGAATCGTCCTCAAACTCGACTCCCCAAAATTGTACCATAGATTAACTTTGGGGCCCCCCAAGTCAAAACTTCAGCAGCTCAGGGACATAGACCATGAGGCCTGCTGAGCACTCCATCGACTGGGGCAAAGTCCTCTTCTTTGTGATCAGGGTGTGCACTCTCCCTTGGCCTCTGAAGCAGCAGTGCCCAGGGTTCCTCGATGACTCAGCTGCAGCGGGCTATCCCCCACACACGTCCGTGGCCACCCTGGCGGGAACCGGGCTCACCATCACCAGCCACCAGAGATGTCAAACCATCCCCCTTCAAACCCCTCCACTCCGGCCCCTCTGCCCTGCTCCAGCCTCGGTCTGTTGTGCAAGAGCCAAAGGGGACTTAGGAACACGGAGCCACACACCCAGGCCCAACCCAGGCCCAGGAGCTCCACCCGACGGAAACGCCTACCCCAGAACACAGCACTCCTAACTCCCGGGGCAAGGCGGGGAGGCCAGGCAGCCGGAAGGAAACTCCTGGGCTTTTTATGGAATGCATAAAACAAAAGGTGAGGGTCTCCACGTAGGGAAAGAACGCATTATTATTTACGGCCTTGGTCTGGAGAAGAGAACACGCTGCTCTTTGCAGCCCGGCGTGTGATTCATTTCCCCCGGGAGCTGCAGGCCGAGGCAGGGCGTGCGCGCAGGCAGCCTCCGGACAGCCGCGCACTCCCGCCCGCTCGTTTATTTACGGTGCTTTATCAGCGGCTGTGCACCGCGGCGATAAAGTTTATGAAAAGAGGCGGCGTCTCCGGCCGGCGGGCTGGGCCCGGCGCTCCTTTCCCACACTGATTAGGATCAGCCAGGGCTTTGGAAGCTGCAGTTAAGGATCTCGGGGGCCCGGAGCCGCGGCTCCCCCTTCCTGCCCCGCCCGCCGGCTGGCCGGCTGCTGGCCCGCGTGGGAGGCGAGGTCAGGGCTGCGGCCGCGGCCCTTCCCCGGGGAGCGGGAGGGAGGAGGGAGGAGGAGGAGAGAAGCCGCCCTGCGGGGGAGGGAGCTCCAAGGCCCCGGGAAGTGGGAAAGCCAGAGAAAAATACCGTCCAAATATAAATGGGCAGTCCCCACGTTAAGAGCTGAACGAGAATTTTTTATTTTTTGAGACAGAGTCTCGCTCTGTCCCCCAGGCTGGAGTGCGGTGGCGCTATCTCGGCTCACTGCAACCTCCGCCTCCGGGGTTCAAGAGATTCTCCAGCCTCAGTCTCCCGAGTAGCTGGGATTGCAGGCGCCCACCACCATGCCCGGCTAATTTTTGTGTTTTTAGTAAAGATGGGGTTTCACCATGTTGGTCAGGCTGGTCTCGAACTCCTGACCTCAGGTGATCCACCTATCTCGGCCTCCTGAAGTGCTAGGATTACAGGCGGAACAGGAATTTAATAGGAATTTTTCTCCTCTGAAGTCTTGGCACCGTCTCCTCTCCCCCCATTTACTTTCCTAGGTTCCTTGCTCCTTTCCGGTCATTTCACCTGCATTTACTGTGTCTTTGCATTAAGGCTTGATTCATTTTGTCCCTTTTCATTGCCATGTTTTGTTCAGTCCTTCAGAAGATAGAAATTGAACACCTGCACTGTGGACAACACCTCTAAACACTGCAGAGAGAGAGCCAGAGATGAATAGCCCTGGCCCGCAGGGTTCTTAACCCTCACAAGCACAGTCCGGTAAGAGCAGCCCAGGGTTATGAGTAACAAGAGGAGACACTACAGCAGGCGCTTGATTTAGGGACATTGCCTTGTTTCATCCTCACAGTTACCTCAGGAGGACAGTGCCATCGTTATGCTGTTTAACAGATGGTAAAACTGAGACCCAGAGAGGTGAGTGCCTTGATTCAAATGACTCAGCAAGGCAGTGGCTGAGCCAGGATTTGAATTCAGACAGAATGGTGGCAGAGCCTGTTTGCCTAACTTCTAAATTTCCCTAACTCTCTAGGACGGAGGGTTGTAGGAGTGCAGCAGACAGGACAACTAACCCTGCCTGGAAAAGTCATGGTGGGCTTCCCAGAGGAGGTGTCCTTAGGCTGGGGCTTGAAGATGAGGTATTACCAGACAAATAGTGGAGAAAAAGGCTGTCTTAAACAGAAACACCTTCTTATGTGGTCCTGGGTTCTGGGGACCCAGCTCTTCTCACCCTCCTTCTCCGAGGAGTGGGGGAACAGAAGTGCAGAGCCTTTATGGTTTGTGAAAGTGGGATCCCCTTCGCCGGCCACCTCCTCCATCTGAAAGGCTCTATCTGCAGCTACTAAATTCCCTTCAGCTCATAAGTCTTCACAGCAATGTCATCCCCTTCTGAAAGCTTTCCTGGGCTGTTCCTTGTCTTGCTGTCAGTGATTGAAAGCAATCCTTCTTTCTCTCCTCCCTCACACCTGCCTCTTTGCATTAAAGTTCTTGAGTTGGACTGCATCAGTCTATTTTTTATTTGCTTAATTTATTTTTTAGAGACAAGGTCTCACAATGTCACCCAGGCTGGAGTGCAGTGGCCTGATAATGGCTTACTGCAGCCTCATCCTCCTGGCCTCAAGCAATCCTCCTGCCTCAGCCTCCCAAGTAACTAGGACTACAGGTATGTGCCACCATGCCTGGCTAATTTTATTTTATTTTTTTGAGACAGAGTCTTGCTCTATAGCCCATTCTGGAGTACAGTGGTGTGATCTCAGCTCACTGCAAGCTCTGCCTCCTGGATTCAAGCGATTCTCCTGTCTCAGCCTCCAGAGTAGCTGGGATTGTAGGCATGTGCCACCACGCCTGGCTAATTTTTGTATTTTTAGTAGAGACAGGGTTTCACCATGTTGTCCAGGCTGGTCTCGAGCTCCTGACCTCAGGTGATCCGCCTGCCTCGGCCTGGGATTACAGGCGTGAGCCACTGCGCCCAGCCTCTGGCTAATAAAAAAAAAATTTTTGGCCAGACACGGTGGTTTACATCTGTAATACCAGGACTTCAGGAGGCCGAGGCAGGAGAATTGCTTGAGCCCAGTAGTTCCAGACCAGTCTGGGCAACATAAGGAGACCCCCATCTCTACAAAAAATTAAAAAAAAAAAAAAAATTAGCCAGACATGGTGGCGCTCGTCTGTGGTCCCAGCTACTAGGGAGGTTAAGGTGCAAGGATTGCCTGAGCCTGGGAGGGCGAGGCTACAGAGGACTCTGATCACACTCCCGCCTGTGACTGTACTCCAGCCTGAGTGACAGAGCAAGACCCTGTCTCAAAATAAATAAATAAGTTTAATTTAAAAATAAATTTATTTTTGTAGAGATAGGTCTCACTCTTTTGCCCAGGCTGGTCTTGAACTCCTGGCCTCAAGTGATTCTCCCAAGTTGACCTCCCAAAGTGCTGGAATTATAGGCATAAGCCACCGCACCCAGCCCATGAGTCTTTATTGCTAGACTATGAACTCCTGAAGGGCGCTGGTATACTCATTTGCTTCTTACTTGCTTCTGCCCAGGCTGGTGTAGTATCCTACTCATAGAAGGTTCTTAGTAACTGCATTTGGTGAATAAATGGAAGAGAGTGGGAAAGCTGCTGATCGAATAGGTATCTCTTGTCTCCTCTTTACCCCTTGATAAATTTCATAATCAAGCAAGCTAAAAATGGAGATGTGTGTCTCCACCAAGGTCTGGACCACTCTCTGCCAAGACAGCACAAAGAGCAGGACACTGCCAGCAACCAGACAGGTTGAGACAGAGTAACCCAAACTGCAAGCCCTTCAAATCCCTCCAGACTAGGAACAGGATTAGTCCTGGGGCTTGGGCCTAGCATTGAGTCAACAAGCGGAAGTCATGTTGCCCTAGTTATCAGGGAGAGGGCTGTGAGGGCCAGGAACCAGGCAGGTCATTGCATAGTCCATCTTGAATTCAGTGAGGCGTTCTATAGGGCCAATGACACAGGAGACATTTGACACCATAGGGTATAATATCAACTCTAGGCAGCTGTCAGGGCCACTGCCCGGGGCATCAGAGCTGTGTCTTGTTGTTTTTTGTTTGTTTAGAGCTAGTTTTTAAAAAGTTTAATTGAAAAAGCAATACATGCACATGATCTAAAAATTAAAATGATTAAAAAATGTATACAGTGAACGTTCTGCCTCCAACCACCAACTTCTCAACCTCCTTCTGCAGGTACAGCCATCGTTAAAAGTTTCTTTCCCCAGAGATGCTACATGCATGCATATGCAATATTTCTATATTTTCTTACGATGACTTAATGAGATTGTTGTGAGCTGAACACATTTGCAGGTGCTGATGACATTGTTATAGTTGTCGGCGCTCTGGAAAAGAGATATAAGGCCCATTGAACTTGAGAACTGGAAGACTACTTACTCTTGCACATTCTGAATGACATTCAGTAATTAAAAGTGTGGAGTAATAAAATTTGGATATCTCAAATATTACCTGGAAACAGGCTAGTCTGACTCAAGGGTGGTGGAAAAATCATCTAAGGATGTGGGGTTAGTCACAAATGGTACAGGAAATGTTAGGCCATTTTAGCGCGTGCCAGTACACTGTCAGGATGGATCGTAAGGAGCATAACTGATAGAGAGCAGGAAACTATTTGTTGGGTCGGTTCTCATTAATGTATTCGTAAGTGTCCGATTTGTTGGCTACTCTGCCGTACACTGGTAGGAGGAAGGCTCACAGAGACGAAGAAGGTAACTTCTAGTTGAACAGAGGACCAAAATGCACTCATGTAATGGCAAAATAAAGGGTGTGCTTAGTGAACCAGTTGATGGAACGAGCATCATTCAATCTAGGGAAGAAAAGGCTGAGAGGACTCACTCACTGAAGTACATGGTAGAGTAACTTGGGTTTCCCCAGGCCTCACCGTCACAGTAGGGATGACCTTCTGAGGGGCGCTGTACCCGGAGCCTGCCCATAGCAAAGGACTCCCAGCCGTCTGGACTGCCTCTGAGTTGTCCTAGGAGTTCCCAGGGGCCTGCTCCAGCTGGACACCCTCTGGCACTCTGGAGTGAAAGCTCTGGGGAATCTGGGGAAAAAAAAGAAAAGATTCTTCTTCAATCCTCTTCCCTCTGTGTGAGCTTTCAGTTCCAAAGCTCTGCCATCTGCGCTCTGATTTCCTGGAAGACCTCCACAAGACGATCTTCCCGAATTTCCCCGTTGGTCCTGCTGCTCTTCACAGAACTCGGATATGTCTGGCGGAGGATTGCTCCGCATGAACTGCTCTTCCCCTCCGATGAGCAGGACGGTTGGACTAGGGGGAGGGGCCTGGCGGGTCTCCTTCCCCACAGGGAGCAAGTCCCTCCCCACCCGTGGAGGCTCCTTGGCCTTGGTTCACCCTGGGACCTAAGTTAATCATAACTAGCAAGTATTCAGTTGTTTTGACAAAAGATTCTAATCAATTGTTCTGTAAGGAAGGTCAACCAAGGGTCCGTGGATATAAACGATAACAGGGAAGAGTTAGTGACTGGAAGGGAGGGATGATGTTAAGGAAAGTTCCTTCTGTGCCCTGAGGAAAAGTGCACGGTCTTTCTCGAATAGTTTGGAAACAGGTCCGGGAGCTTTTCAAGCTCAGCCCTTTGTATTCCTGAGGTGGACTGAGGTGTTCCACCTTGAAAATCGAATAGTAGTGTTCTTTTCCCTAACTCAGGTAATGTCATTTTTCCATGTACATTCTTTCCATGCATTTTTCTTCCATTTTAAACCTTTAGCACCTGCAGGCAACAAAACTAATGAAGAAGTAGTAAACAGATACGAATGAGAACACTTGAAAACCACCAATGATGCTGAGTTTGTGGCTTTTTTTTTTTTTAAACATGTGTGCTTGTGGTTTTATACTGCCTGCTCATAATGCAGCCATCTTTTCTGCTATTAAAATTGTTCTTAGTTCATGGGATGGAATGAAACAGACCATTATTCCAGGGTGTTCCCGGAAGAGCCTCATGTTTCAGGAAGCACACTTCGGCTTTTAGCTCTCCACCACCTGAGTACACTTGAGTGCTGCTGTTGCAGACCCTGGAGTATTCGCTTCCTTTCCTTTCCCTCCTCCCTCTGCTGTTCACATCATGGCCCAGATTGACTCCCAACCTCTGCCAGGCTAAAGATAACCTCTCCAACTGGGCGATCACCCACAGGCTAAATATATTCCCAGGGGTGAGTTGGGGCTACCCTGACAGTGACTCCAGGCAAGCATTTAACCACTCATGGCATTAAGTCATCTTAGGAGACGGAAGGAGCTTGGGAGGGGGCAGGGATGACTGCAGAAGGATGGGGAGGGGTAGGAGTGAAAGAGGCAGAGAGCGATGGACAGGAAGCTGGCAAACGTGCTTCCGATAAAGGAGGACACATGCCACATGGTGACTCCAGCAGAAGCTCAGTCAGTCTGCGAATTTGACTGCTCCCAGCAAAGACTCCTTTTCTGTCCGTTATAATGTTACTTTAATAGAACTCCCAGAGGGAAAAGCCCAGTGCTAATCAGGGCTCAAGAAGTCAGTGGACTTGATGTACAGAATGGGGTGTTTAATTTTATGATGTGGCTATGGGTTACATGAGAGACTAATAAAAGAACTCCATAAAATGTGGCTTGCAGGAACGGGGCTGCAGCCTCTGCCAGAAGGTCAGCCTGTTCTGAAGTGGTTGGAGAGCAGGGCTGATTTCTAGCTGGTGTGGCCACTCTGGTTCTTCAACTGTTGAAAGCCTTCTGAACCAGTTGGTAACTGGCTGCTGCTCTTAACTTCTCAAGCACAGCCCTGCTGCACTGGCTGCCCGGCCCCGACCCTGGAACCTCCTCACAATCCAACAAGCAGATGCAGAGGACCTGCAGATCCTGCTCTGTGTCATGTCTCTGGTGTCACAACATTTCTGAGTGGCTAGTGCTTGTGTATCTCTGGTTAATACTTTAAATATCACCTGTCCTACCATATATCTTCCTTGGGATTTGTTCTTTCGAATACCCGTGGAACAGTCAGGGACACAGTTCTGTAAAACTCTCCTTAATCGATCCCAGGCCAGTCCAGGGTGCCCCAAGGAGGCTTTCTTGGGTCGGGGAGGCCTGCTGCTCTCATGGTTGTTACAAGGACACACTCAACCTTTCCCTTGAATCACAGTTGGCTGCCTCAAAGGAGAGTTTTAGAAGGTACAGGAATGACATCAGGGTTAAAGAATATTTTTGGAAGGAAGAGGCAAATTTGCATAAGATTTCTGAACCAGGAATTGCATTTGTCACAGAGTTTGAATTGGAGGAATGCTTAGAGCACATCTGGACTCTTCACAGCCAGCACAGAGCCCCTCCATGTCGCCTCTGGCAGGAGATAGCCAGCCCCTTCTAGGTCATGTCCACTGATAGGGAATTCAGCTCTTTGAAAGGAAGCCTCTTGTGTGAACCAGCAGGAGCTGAAATCTTCCTAAACAAATCAAAGTGTGAATCCTTTTGTTGAGCTGAAATCTTCCGATACAACTCAAATTTTGACCCCTCACCTAGAGGGAATTGCAAATCCAAAGAGTAAGCAATGACAGCTACTACCATGTCTGATTTTATCAAGTGAACTGAGAGGCCGTGAGATCATTCATTCGACCAGTTTCCCGAGTGGCTGCAAAGTGCCAGTGCCTGGTGCTGGAGACTCAGCGGGCACCTGGAAATGGTTCTGCTCTAAAAGACTGTCCAGCCTCTTTGAGCCAGGACTAGACAACTGGGGACACCTGGGAAATCAGAGGGGTCTAACTTTTGCTTCTGGAGCCAATTCCAGGCTGGGGTCCGTCTTTGGGGGGGGGCTGTCCTGGGTGACGCTGGGCAGGAAGCTTCTGCCTGTGGTCCTCCTTTTCTCTACAGGTTACCAACAGCCTGGCAGCCTGCTGAGAGCATGGGGCTCTCAAGGTGGGCTCTCACTGACGGACATTGAGACAGAGAGGTGGAGCGTTGTTTGCCGTCTCACTCCTCACACCCTCTGAAAATACCTGTAAAAGTCAAATGACATTTTATAATGCATTTTGCTGAATTAACAATTGAACAGGCTCTTTTATGTTTCATAAACAAGAAATATTACACAAGTTAGATAAGAAAAAGGCAGACAATAAAAGTACTTACAACTTCATCATCTGCAGGTGACAATTTGGTGTTTGTCCATGCCAACATTTTTCTGAGTATATGTGGTATATCTGTGTGTGGGGGGATAGACACACACACACACACACACACACACACACGCTTTGTAATCTCACCTTTTTCGCCCAGTTTTTTCCCCAATGAACACAATTTTAAAGTGAATCTACTTATTCAAGGGTCTGTCATTAATGCACATAACTTTAAAGGACTCATCCAAAGAAATCAGATGTGCAGAACAAAGAGTTAAACCATCTCAGAAGTTAAGGAGGCATTCGCCAGGGACGGTAGATCCAGGGTGTCCTGGATTTCTTTGAAAGGGTTGAGGTGAGATAGAGATTTTCATTAGATGGTGCCCTGTCTGCCCTCTACTCAAATTTTGGCCTGGTGAAGAGAGCCGAGGAGGAGATTTCTCCCCTGTGAATCAGTGGGTGGAAAGCTTGGGGAGAGGCTGTAATTGTGGTGAGCCCTGTGCTTGGTTCCTTTAGACTCGTGGACCCATGGAAAGGGCTACCTTGACATTCATGAATGGGCTTTCCTGGTCCCAGGTTGCTGAGGAGAAGTTGAACATGGGGACATGGTGGGACTGAGAGGCCTCCTTCCTTCCCATGCCTTAATTGAGACTGACCCCTTATATCCAGCTACACTGATGTCCCACAGGGGCCATCCCTCCCACCACTCACAGGACTGTGATCACTGAAAGAACCCCCAGAAGCTGGCCTTGAACTTCAAAGAACAGATGTAAAAAAACAACTCTGCACCTACAGGGCCTCAGTGGGCAGAGAGAGGGAGAGGAAGCATCCGTTGAACAGCCCGTCATGGAAATCACACTGCCGGAATAGACAGCCAGGGCAGAAGTGCAAGAAGGACATTCAACCGCAGTATCCCAAACAAACAAACAAACAAACAAAAACAAAGAAACACAGACTTCCTGGAGCTTTGACTAAAATACTCATTGGACACATTAAAGCAGGCTGAGAAGGCCAAGTGCAAGAATATCCCAAATATAGAACAAAAACACAGAGATGGAAATCATAAGGACAAAAGAGGAGACTAGGAGGCTCGATCCAGTAGACCTAATAGGAGTTATAAGAAAGAGAAAAATGAACACAGGAAAGAGAGAATCATTAAACAAATGATAGAAGGTAACTTCTTTGAGTGAAAAAGACTTGGATCAGAGGTTTAAAATGAACTCGTGGGGCTCCTGAAAGTCACATACTTAAACCCATCCAAATTAAATTCTTGAAGAGCAGGTAAAAAGAGAAACTTTTGCACCCTTTAATACAAAGAAAAAAACATTAATTACCAAGAAACAGAAAAGAGACAGTGTCACGCTTCTCACCTACAATAATGGGAAGCTGGAGAGAGGGGAACAATGTCTACAAAATACTTGAGCCAGCTGAAATACGTTTTGCTGGCCAGGGTAAAAAAAAAAAAAAAAAAGTTACACCCTCCCTAGTAGGTGGGATTACAGGCACGTGCCACAACGCCTGCCTACGTTTTGTATTTTTTTGGTAGAGACGGGGGTCTTGCCATGTTTCCCAAGCTGATCTTGAACTCCTGGACTCAAGCAATCCACCTGCCTGGGTCTCCCAGACTGCTGGGATTACAGGCATGAGCCATCGCACACAGACTGATTTTTAAAAATCGTATCACCGAATGGACAAGATAAGGGTGTTGCTGAATATGTCAGACTCAAATTTGGATCGCAGCAAGAAGAATTTCTTTGAGGGGGAAAGTAGCTGATGAGGAAAGTGTGATTTTGACATGGGTGCCAGTTAAAGATGACCCAAATATGGAACAAACGGAACCCAAGTGTTTCTTCAACTTCTGCTGTCACACTGGAAAAGCCTAAGAAATATAATCAAGGTCATTTACTTCAAACAAATGAACAATTTACAGCTCCACCAAAAGCTGGATGCAAAATACCAGCCCTTCCCTTGCCGGCCACTTTGCCTCCCATTAGTAAGGTGTGTCGGGACACTTCGAGAGACTGGTGTCAACAACTTGGTTTGAGTACTAATGGCAGGAAAACAGAAGTTTATCTGAGGCTCCGCAGGCATGCTTACCCTGAACAACAGCAAGATATGCCTGTAACGTCACAAGACACCAGATTACAGCGATGTTCGAGGAAACACAAGGCAGTGACCGAGAGAGCAAGGGACTTCAGAAAAGTTATGAGACGAATGAAAGAACAGAAGAGACTAATATAGTTGAAGTGATAATTTCAGCACCGGGAGCCATGTTGGCATCATGGGCAAGAATTGCTGCAAGAGCTGTTCAGCCGAAGGCTGTAAATTCACGTTCCATTCCTGTTTCTGTTGAGGCCTTTTTGATGCAAGCCTCTGGTGTCAGGTGGTGTGTGGTCCATGGCAGATGTCTCTCAGCAGACACAAAGGGCTGGGTACGCCTGCAGTTTCATGCAGGTCAGGCCTGGGTGCCTACCACTTACAGGAGGACGATTTCTCTCTTCTTGTTACCTGCCTGCATTTTCCCATCCCCAGGCACAGAAGATAATATGTTATGCCCCGACTTTGCTAAGAGGAATAAGAAGATGAAAAGATTAATGACAATGGAGAAGCAGCAGCAACCTCTTTTAATACAATGTAGTCCCATCTAAAGAGCCCCTTTCTGTAAGTCTGAAAACCCATTATATCTGGGCCAAGTCTCTTCTCCTAGCTTCAACTTTTCCATCTTTAAATGAGTATTTCAGATTTCTTAGACAGTGCTATGGTTTGAATGCACTCCCTAAATTTCATGTGTTAGAAATATAACCCCCAAATTCTTATGTTGACTAGAAGTAGGGCCTTGGGGGGTTGTTAGGGTTAGATAAAATCGTCACAGTGGGGCCCCCATGATGTGACTGGTGGCTTCATAAGAAGAAGAAGAGAGGCCTGAGCTGACAGAGATAGTCTTGGCCACTCTCCATGTAATGCTTTCTACACAGCCCGAAGGCCCTACCAGAGGCCAGTGCCGTGCTTTTGGACTTCCCAGCCTCCAGAATTGTAAGAAATAAATTTCTTTTCTTTATAAGTGATGCAGTCTCAGGTATTCAATGATAGCAACAGAAAATAAACTAATACAGCCTTATGAATTTTGGTAAATTTTACTAAAAGTATTAAGCCCACTTACTAGAATACGCCCTGTCTTCTCACTACTTCTTGCCTTGTTGTTGCACAAGGTTGACTATTTAAGAGGCCAATTCCATTTTTGCTTCTAATTGCCTTAGGATATATATGTGTCTGTGCATCTGAGTGTGTGTGTGTGTGTGTATTTATATACTGGCAACAACAGAGTTGTCTTCTAATAGAAAGTTCTTGCTTCATCGTTATCTACAATGGTTTGCTTATAAAAATCCTTGCAGATTATATGAAAATCTCAGCCGGGCGCGGTGGCTCAAGCCTGTAATCCCAGCACTTTGGGAGGCCGAGGCAGGCGGATCACGAGGTCAGGAGATCGAGACCATCCTGGCTAACACAGTGAAACCCCGTCTCTACTAAAAATACAAAAAATTAGCTGGTCGAGGTGGCCGGCGCCTGTAGTCCCAGCTACTCGGGAGGCTGAGGCAGGAGAATGGCGGGAACCCGGGAGGCAGAGGTTGCAGTGAGCTGAGATCCGGCCACTGCACTCCAGCCTGGGCGACAGAGCAAGACTCCGTCTCAAAAAAAAAAAAAAAAAAAAAAGGAAAATCTCCACTAATCGCTGAGTATCATACTTTTTTTAGTAGCTTCCAATAAATACTTGTTGACTTTCCCCTAGTGACCCAGAAGCTCAGAGCAGACTTTAGTGTTCAGACAAACTCACTCAGGTTATGTTGCAGTTCTCTCTCAATAACTCTTACTCTTTTCTGTTTCACAGATTTCTATGGAAATTTGGTGGAAGTAAAGGGGAATTGACTAAGGAGCATTAATATACGTATGGAGTGAATTCTGATCACCCCTTTAGAAAATTCTTAACTACCATGTTTTATGGTTCACTTGTGTTATTATCTGACACCCCAAAATACTGAAGCACATAGTGACCTCAAAACAAGAGAGATGTGCACAGGATTGGACGGGACGGGTTCATTTGTTTATTTTTAATGCAAAAAGGAAGAGATAGGCAACATTTTTTGAGAAGAGTATTTTTCCAGGAAGGTATCACAGCTTAATCTTGCATTAGGGGAAAAGCACTAGACTAAACTGAAGCTTTGGTTTTTATCACTAGACAGTTCTGGGTTTAAACATACCCTTTCACTCCAGTCAGCCTCCATTTTCTTTACTGTAAACTGAGAAGACTACATGGGATGGTAGGAGATTAAGCAAGAGGCTGTATCTGGAAGTTCTGGCTACATGTGAAGTGTGGTATCAGTGAAGGGGATTCGGTAAGACTGGCCCCTCAGAATCCACCACAGTGGAATCCTGACCAAGGGATGGACATGCAGAGGCCATTGTTCTTGCCTTGAACAGCAAATGCTACTTGCTGGGTGGCCCAACAGTCCCGTGCCTCCATTTGTTTCTTGCTGCTCCAGCAAAAAGATAATCATTTAGGGAGGCTGTAACGTGGCTTGAAGTGAGCACATAGGAACTACCACGCCAATGAAGTCAGAGTAAGCATCTCTGGGATGCCCATGAGAAATACTATGTCTACCATAGATCCTCTCCTCCCCTCTCCTCCACAGGTGCACACAGTTGGCCTCTCCTTTAAGCTCCAGTTAAAGTACCAGCCACTCTATGGACCCTTCCCTGAATTGTGTTTTTCTTTTCTCCAGGCCATAGGATTCTTGTCCACGTCATATTGTAGTAGCATTTACTGCTTATTTTGTTCATCTGTTACTGAAGTTAGTTTATTGTGTACCTACTATGTGCAAGGCTCTGTGCAGATCATAATTATATATTGCCTGGAGAGGAACTCAGCTGTGAGCTGTCTGCAGCCAACGTTCAGCAGCTGAACATGGAAATACGGTAGGTCAAGTCAGCACCCCTGCCCTCCCCAGCATCCTCCACAATAGGCTCTGACAACTCCCTTAAGATGAATATTAGCATTGTTTATCTCTGTATGTGTTACACCCCTTGGGGCCTGGGATCGCTTGTGGTACACACATTCTTCACATTGTCCAGCATGCAGAGTGGACAGCTAAGGGTCCAGCCATGAGTCACCCCACCACCTGCGAGAATGCTGGGATAACATGGTAGTGAGTAGAGCACATAATGATAACAGTTATATATGCCCAATTTCAAAAGTTTGGAAATACAGACAATTACAAATTTACCTATAATTTCACCCTCCAGAGATACTTCTGTTGATTTTTTAGTATATTTCATTTTAACCTTCTTTTATCTATGCCTTTATTTACCTAATTTGGAAGAGTCTGCTTGCCAAGTTTTATACCCCATTTTCCCATACTGTTACAAATTTTGAAAACATAATTTAAATATCTATATAATATGCTATCATATTGATGAACCATCCTTTGTTTGCCAATTTCCTTATTAGACATTTAGGTTGTGGTCAAGTTTTTCACTATTATAAACATTACTGTGATGGGGATTTTTTATAGCTATGTGTGCATGTCACCATGCTTATGTATCTGATTATTCTTCTTTGATGTATTCGAAGAAATTAAATTACTATCCAAAGGGTATAAAATGTCTAAAATTATTGCCAAATTGCTGTCAGAAAGGTTCATCCGTTCTAGTCTTGTCAGCAGATAATGCCTGATTTGTCATTCCTACACTAAAATCAGTTGTATTTTTCAATATTTATAAATTCAGCTAGAGTGTATGGAGTTCTGGTTTCACTTTTACAGATGTCTTTGATCATTAGTGAACTTAAACATTTTAATATATTCATTGTCAACTTTTTATTCCCTTTTCTCTGAATTACCTGTTTATGTTTTTAACCGCTTAAAAATGGAAGTGTTAGTATTTTTTCTATTGTGTGCTACAGAGGCACTGCTAAAGGTTTTAAAAACCATTCTAAGGCACCTGCATGCCTTTTGACGCCACACCATCCATGGCCACCTTAGAAGAAAGATTAGTCCCAGATGGAAAAGACAGTTTCTTCAAATACCACCTTGGTTATGTTGGGTTATTGTACCATTTGTTCCTTTGATAAAGAGGGCACAAGGGAATGTGAGTACCGTTTTTCTTTTTCTTTTTTTTTTTTCTTCTGCAATACACTTTCCATTAAGCAGATCTTTGTGCTGAAACAGATTTGCAGGCCTGCCAAACCAGACGATGCTGCTGGCAGGAAGATGCACATGGTCTGATGTTAATGCAAGAGTGAGAAAACCTCT
>NW_012118932.1:4080460-4148638 GCF_000951035.1 Colobus angolensis palliatus
AGGCTGGTCTTGGACTCCTGACCTCAGGTAATCCACTTGCCTGCCTTGGCCTCCCAAAGTGTGGGGATTACAGGCGTGAGCTCCCACACCCGGCCTCTAGTTACAGTCTTTAACTATGTGTGATTGGAAAGCTCATAGCAGGTCCACGAGGCCGGCCCTGCAGGAGACAGGACACCACGGTGCAACATTTGCCACAGTATTAGACCAAAAGGCTTGCAGAGTTCGCAAATTGCTGCATGAAAGAGAATTCTTAATGGAGGCCAGGGCAGACATCTTCCTGGAAAAATGGCAAAGGAGAAATTGGACATGCTGGAGTAACAAATACAAAGAAGATGGTTAATGAAGGGAATTACGGTGGTCCCTTCCTTCCTCAAAGACTTTAGGAGCTCCCCGTGTGGTGGGTCAGTTTCAGTGATTGCAAAAGGCGATGGAGTTTCTAGGGCTACAGAGGAGGAAGAGTGGGTCCCAGCAAGATGGAAGTGAACTACGAGAGGCTCTACCATGGTATAGAAATAGGATCTCAAGAACCAAGAGGATGAGCCTCAGGCCTGGAGGGGCTTGAAGAGGAGAAAGACATGCCAGTGGGTTGCCAGGGAATGGGCACACTTTGGTTTCAGATGCCAACCCCTCTCAGGTGCATGGTGAATTGTCCCTGTTAACTGAGCGTCCTATTGTAACTGCAAACAGTGCTCTCAGGAACGGAGGCTGGGCTGAGGGGACAGAGTGCTTTCTGGTTCGGTGGAATAGATTCTTTAAGCCAGTGGCTTTCTTACTTTTTTGGATCATGACTCACAGTAAGGAGTATCTTTTCTATTACAAACCAGTTACCCAAACACATAGAGACAGTCGCCCACTCACAGTGGTTACATATAGGATGTTTCAACTTTAAAATGGCACAAAAGTGATATGCATTCAGCATCGTCCTTGGGTTACATCTGGATGAACCCATCATAAATTGAGGAGCATCTGTATGAGACTGAAGAATTTCATGGTATAATTTTTACCCTTACTATGCAAGATGCACTCAAGTATTTCCTATCCTCTTCTATTCATTTAAGCAAAATTACTGTCACCTCTTGCTAAATTGATCTCTCAATCCACTAATGGGTCATGGCTTACTGAGTGAAAAATCACTCTTCTGAGTTGCACCACATATCTACAAGAGGAAGTAGTCACTTGGGCCCCTTTGAGCCACAATCAACAGCACAGAAGTTGCATATAGAATAGTTTTTCTTTTTAGGGAGAAGAGACTAAAAAGTAGACGTGTTAATCCTGGTTAACCTCTGCCCCTGTAGCCTGCAAATAACTTCTCCTGTAGTGGATTTGGTATTGTCCGGGATGTGGTTCTGTAAGGCCAGGATTGGAAGCCCATTTCAAATACGTGCGGAAGTTTCTTGAATACCACTGTAAGCTCAGTCTTGCCGAGATAGGGCGTCATCCTTCACGAGCTTCCCAGGACCCCTTGGCTGTGCACACAAAGAGAACCAGGCTTTTCTTGTTTGGGCCTTTGCTCTTTCCTGTTGGATTGAATTTGAAGAGGAACTGTTTGCCTTCAGCCACACATCCCGAATCATAATCAGGATGCTGCTGGCACAGAAAACCTGCTCCCACCCTTGCCTGAAATAACTGAACAGGGAAGTAGAGTTCCTCCCCTCTCCAACCTTAAAGAAAGAGGCTCATAATTTATTGTGTGCTGGCAATACATCAAAAGTCAGTTCAGTCACTTACAGTAAAATCAAGGAGGACAGAACAATGAATAGAGAGTGGGGTTAAAACACCTCATTAAAAAGAACAAATTGTTCGGTTGACACCTATTCTGGTGTCATATTTGTTAGCCAGAGTCCAGTGGCCTTTGGAGATGCTTCCCTGGCTGTGGGATATGAAAAAGGCATAAGGCCACACTCTCAGCTTTTTCAGTTTTTCAATTCAGCACACACGCTTAGCTCCAAAGAGGTATCAGGGACCCCGTGACTAGGGGATATTGGTTGTCTAGGACTGTGCTGCTGCAACAAATCACTATAAATTTGGGAATTTAAAACAACAAAAATGTATTTGCTCTCAGTTCTGGACCAGAAATCTGAACTCAAGGTGTTGGCAGGGCCACACTCCCTCTGAAGGCTCTGGAGGAGAAGACTTCTGTTGGTTCCAGCTTCTGGCGGCCCCAGGCATCGCTTGGCTTGTGACTACGTCATCTCAATAGCTGCCTCCTCCTTCACAGGGCGTTTTCCTTCTCTGCGAATGTCTCTTCTCTGTGTGTCTCTTAGCAGATATTTAGCATTGGATTTAGGGCCTACCTGGATAATGCAGGCTGGTTTTCCTGGAGATCCTTAACCTTATTATCATGTGCCCCTAAGAATGAAGACCTTTGTCATAATAACAAGCAAATTACACCCAAGAATATGAACAGTAATTCGATAGAATCTATTATCAAGACTCGTTTTACTATAACAAACAATCATAGAGAAGGGTGACGCTATGGTTGATGTTACAGTGTCTACAATTTTCAAATGTTTTGGCAGAAATATGGAGAAGCCTACGATCACAAAAGTGTGAAGAACTGTTAAGTCTAGGTAGCAGTTATATGGATGTTCATTCTTCTATTCTTTTGACTTTGTTTAATGCTTGAAATTATTCATAATTAAAAACTTGGGGGAGGGTGGGGGAAGACAATTCTTGAAGCAAACTTTCTTGACCTATCTTTCATAGGCTCTACGGGGGCTGGGGTGGAGGGGTTTCAGGGGCCAGGAAGCTTCCAAATTTATATTAGAGCTTTTGTGGTGCCCGCATGCAAGTGTGTGTGTGTTTCTTTCATTTTCTGGGGGAAAAGTTGATTGTAGCATTGTTCAGTACAGTGAATAAGAGCATGGAATTTAGGCAAACCTTGTTTAGGGTCTTGAGTTTGCCTCTTACTAGCACTATGACATTGACAAACTTGTTTAATGCCTTGAACCAATTTTCTCATCTGTGAAGTGGGGATAGTAAACAGTTCCCATCTCATTGGGCTATTGAAAGGAAAAAGTAAAAATATACCTTTCCCAATGGCTACATTTATCAAGGGCTTTCTGCATTTAGAGCACTGGTTAAAGAGTTTTTAGATGTGACCATCTTACTGAATTCTCGTAACTCTGTGAGCTAGGTCCTAGTATCACCATTTTGCATATAAGAGAACTGAAGCACAGAGAAGTTGAGTAACATGCCCAAGGTCATACCACGATTAAATACAAGAGCTGGGATTTGAACTGAGCAAGCCAAATCCTCTCTCTGGTATCTTTACATCCCACTTTGCACAGTGTCTTGTCCGTGGTGAGCCCGTCGGTTAATGTTTGTGTGACAGCATGTAGGAAATCCCTGGTAAACACTTTTGCTGACTGACTTCAGGAATTTTTTTCCAGGTTGTCAGTTAGAAGGGTGCTAAATGTGTTCCTATTGTGGATGACAAAACGTGCTTGTTTAGAAAAGAGACATATTTTATGAGACTGATGTCCAGTCCTTTGAAATAATAGCTTTAAAGCTCATGTTTGAGCAAGCTAGTGGAAAAAGGGTTAGTCTAGTGAAGACTTCTGCTCCCGTTCCAATCAGCTGCTGAGGCTGGGCTGTAGCCAGATTGATGACTCTTCTCCCATATGCAAGAGGGCGAAGCACTAGGGTGTTACCAGGAATTGAGACCTGGACGGGCAGCAGGACTGGGCACCCAGCCAAGTCACACCCAATCGGTGGGCGCTTGCCAGCTTCGGGCCTAGGCTGTTGCCCCTGAGAGACTGGGCAGGGCCGGCAGCTCTTTGCTTGCTGATTCTCTCATCTCCCAGAGCAACAGCCTGGTGCAGACTGTGTTCACCCGTGGGAATGTTCCTCCCGCTTCAGCAGGGCCTGCAGTGCCCCAGGGTGTGGCCACATGCTCCTTTGGGCTCATACAGATGTCTGTACTCAGAGGACGCCACTGTGCCATCGTGGGTTCAGGGCTGAAGTGCAGGACAGGGGCTGCTTGCTTTGCATCTCAACTTTTGGGGCGCTTCACTGGGCTCTTGCTGAATGCATACAGTATTTAAGGGCGGGGGCGGGAGGCATTTTAAGACTGTTAGTGTGTCAATACTCATACAAAGAGATTAGAGACTTTGGTTCTAAAATAAACTCTCTGATCTGTTACACAAATTTGTGGAATTCACGTTTTCTCCTCTCCAGGCCTCAACTCCCCATCTGGAAAATCAAAATAACTCCAGTCCTATCCATATCACTGGATTATGCTGAGAACTGAATGAGATGATCAGCATAAAAATGGTCAGTAAACTGCAAGACCCTACGCAGAAGCAAGCAGCCGTTTTTTTCATGCAGTTATAGGTCTTACAGCCCTGGCTCCTTCCAGCTGCTCCCCTGTGGGAAGACTCTGTCCATGGCCAGCCTTGAAGGGCCGGGGTTGGATTTGCTTCAAAGAGGTGGCTGGATTCCTGACCTGAGGTGCCCTCAGGGGTCTCGAAGAGGAAGGAGGAGCCCAGGAGCAGGTGTTAGAGGCTCAGGGACTCAGCCCCTTGGACCAGGCTGACAGCCTCCCTCCGTTTCCAGCCTGGGTGGGTTGAGATCTCATGTCGTTAGGTGGGAACTAGATGTTTCCTGACTCGGCGCCCTCAGTGTTCCACGGTATGCCTTGTGAACTTTCTTTCTTTGGCCGTGCTTATTAGGGGTGAGGGGCACCCTTGGGAGGTGAACACTACAACTGTATACAGAACTGAAGATGGGGCAGAGGCCCTGATAAGGCTCCATCCCAGCACAGGAAGGACCAAAGTGGAGAGGAAGGAAGGAGGGAAGGGTGACACTGACCGAGTGGCAGCCACAAGGGACTCTGACATCCTCACCATGGATTTTTGCAAGGAACAAAACAAACTTTTCAGACAAATTTTTTGGTGGGGGGCAGATAAGGGGTAGCTTGGGAGTTGCTTTCCATGTGACTAAACATTGTAGCAAGGGCCTAGCACTCTTTCTGTGTGTGTGTGTGTGTGTGTATGTGTGTGCATGCATGGAGACACAGCTGGTGTTGCACCAGAACAGTCTTCTGACGGCTAGAGTGGTGGAGGGAGGGAGGCCTGGCCCAGGAGTTCCGCACTCTCTTCCAACCTGAGCATGTCCCCAGGTCACCGGCTAGGAGAGTGACAGACTGGAACTCATGTCACAGAAAGTAAAGGGACTGAGGGATGTTTAGCTTGGAACATTAGATTTCATGTACCTGGAGAGAGTCTCACGGGGAAAAGCACACTTCCCACCCCCAACTCTTCCTGCTCTTCTCCTATTCTCCAGGGAAGAGTTTGGCTCAATATGGGAGAGAGCTTTCTATAAGTCAACATACCTGAGAGTGGTGAGGCAGAAACGGGCTAAGTACAGGCAGGAGCCCGTGTGGAGGGGATTTCGGGACAGGTGGGGGTGGGCCTGGATGATCTCCCTCCACATCCAGAGGCCGCCACGTCAAGGGAAGATTCTGCAAGGTCATGGTGTCATTCTTACCTGAGGTTCCTGCAGCCGCACTGCCAGAGCATCCTCCACCGTGGAAATACCTCTTAGGACGGTTGTGCTGGATCTTTCGCCACAGCAACAAGCCTTCGAGGTGCTGTGAGGTGCTCTCTGGTTTTGCTGGGAGGGCAGGAGGGCCCACATCTGTCATTCATTTTGGTTTCTGACCAGCCCTCTTTTTCATGTTTCCGATTCCTTCCTTATCCTCAATTTGTTGCTCTTGGCACAAGAGTTTGTGTGGATTTGTTCATAACAATTACCCTCTGCCTTGAGAAACATGTGGAATGTTTTAGGGATATTTTATAAATCTTGGGCCATATTTTTATGGCTGGAAATTAACCAGGGAACTGCAAACATACGGGGTTGCTTATTCAGCTTTACATCCTGAAGAGAGCTGCCTCCCTGCCTCCTACTTTCGTATCCTAGCTCTTTGGACCATATGCACTTCCTTGGACTGGGTCCTTCCTTCCTGACATGGACATCGTGGTTACTTGCAGCTCTGAGTAAGTAACCAACACTATCGCTAAGTCTTCTGGTCTTCTTCTTACTTCCTAGATGCAGTCATTCTTGATTTTCTTTTTCTTACTTCAGTCTTTGCCTCTTCCCGTTTCCCATATTTCCTCCTTCTTAGAAGTCTACTCTTGGAGCTGACGGTACCTGCCCACCCCAGTGTTTATACCTTCTCCCTGACGGGCTCATGTGGATTATGGATATTGAGGGAAGTGGGCTTTAGGTCCCTTTGAAGTGTCTTAGTTCTTTTAATTTCCCAAGTTCTTTTGGGAAATGAGTTGACAGGATGATACATTCCAACAAGCATTGTTTTTCTTAAACATGATTGTAAAGCCCTGGTCCATTTCCACATTTTATGCATTTTGATCATTCTTTTGTTTTTTTTTTGTTTTTTTTTGAGATGGAGTTTTGCTCTGTTTCCCAGGCTGGAGTACAATAGCACGATCTTGACTCACTGCAACCTCCGCCTCCTGGGTTCAAGTAATTCTCCTGCCTCAGCCTCCTGAGTAACTGGGATTACAGGTGCCCGCCATCACGCCCGGCTAATTTTTGTATTTTTAGTGGAGACAAGGTTTCACCACGTTGGCCAGGCTAGTCTCGAACTCCTGACCTCAGGTGATCCACCCGCCTCAGCCTCCCAAAGTGCTGGCATGAGCCACTGCGTCCGGCCTGATCATTCTTTTCAGACTCCAACACAAGTCATTTTTCTGGTTCCTCTTATTTTAAACTTAAAATGCTAACGCCTGAGGAAAACTGTTTGAATCTTGCATGCCATCCTACAAGGTTCTGTGTAGTAGTCCACGCCTCCACATTAGCAGTGACTACCTGAAAGGCACGGAGGACAAAGAAATCAATCTGACAGCTTCTTGCACTCAGGTGCTCAGAGTCAAGGAAGGTGATGTCGGCCCACCAAGGCTTGGATTTGGCTTATGTGGAGGAGGGGCAGAGGTGGTGGTGAAGTCTTCTTGGCTAAGACAGTGAAATCTCAGGGGGTTCTTAAAGTACAGGAGTTAGACTTTGCTAGGAAGACAAGGCTATGATGGGCCAAGGAACACTGTTGGGAAAAGCAAGGGATTATAAGAATAATGCTATGTTTAGAGATCAAAGAGCAGCTGGGGGTAAGTGGATGTAGTAGAGGGGGTGGGAGCAGAGAGAGGAGGAGTGACTGGGAAGTCGTCTCTCGCATAAGGAGCCTTGGGAGTCATGTGCAGAAGTGTGGACTTTGCTGATGAAAATCATTGATCTCTACAAACCCCTCACTTCACTATGACCTTTATGTAGGGCTTCCCTGCCCGCTGACGGGTTCGTCATCGCATTGTGAGATGCTCTGGAAGGCCTGCATGAGTGTGTGTTTTAGAAAAACCCTTCACGCCGCAACATGGAGAACAAACAGAAACAGCAGTAGGCCAGTCACAAGGAAATGCACTCAGACAATTTTGCAATAATCCGGTTGAGAACTGTGTCTATGAAACCAGCTGCGTCTGTCTCATGGAGTGCCTGTCGGTACTGCCCTGCCACAGCCTGTGACGTGGGTTTCACCTGGAGCCCAGACAACCTCTGCCTTGACTCCTGGTCTTTGTGTTCACTCATCACCGCCCTTATCAGGACTCCTGTTGTGTAGAGAGGCCTTGACTGCAATTTTATCGCCCAGACGGTCTGGAGCATTCCCCTCGGGACAGACATGCCAGAGAAATGGCAGGATATATGAAGTGTGGCCTCAGGTCGCCGGTGGATGAATTGCTTAGAGGGAAACAGGTTCTCTGTGTCTTAGCCTGAGTTCAGGTCAGGCTTCCTATTTCTGGATGTCAAATGCAGTCCTTATTACCATCCTTGTGCGATGGGATGGCGTGGATCCCATCCCATCTGATGGGGTGCATCAGGGGGGCCAGGGAGGCCCGCCTATGTTTCTGTGAACACCAAGGTTTCCTGTTCATGGTGTGGGATGACTTCAGACATGTTTCTGCTGGGTTTTAGGCTATGCCTTGGTAGGTTCCTATATTACTTCACCCAGCTGAACATCTGCTGGTGCCATCCTGAGGGATGCTAGAAGCTCCCGTGTACTCTGCAGGCTTCTACCTCCGAGAGACCAAGACCTGACCTGTCATCCCAGACCTTCCGTGTGGACTTTGCCTCTGACGGTTTAAAGCAGTTTTTGCCTGTATGTCCTAGACGTTCCGCAGAAAAAGATCTCCTTGTGTCCAGCACCTTTGGGGAAATCGGAGGCTCCACAATGCTCAGCAGTTTAACTTACTTCAGGTCTTCTCAGCATCTTTAATTCATGATATATATTAGGAATCTGTAAGAATGGGTAAGAGTGGAATAGTCCATTTCCCACACCCATTTGACCATGGAACTTCCTCCACTTCTGGCCTTGGCAGAGGTTCCTCCCCTGGGGAAGAGGAAGCACAGCTAAGGGCCCAGCCTGGTCTGGAGGAGATGCTGAGGGCAGCCAAGCTTGGTCTCCTAGACTTTGAGGGTAGGCGGGTGGTTCAGGATGAGGGTCAGCAATGTCTGGACTTGCCTAGGGGAGTCCGAGCTCACACAGGTTGCGCCAGTATAATTATAATTAACTCCCTCTTTTTTCTCCCCAAAGGGTCCTGGTTTGGGGCATCCATTCTATGATCCTGGCCATAGTCACCGCAGACCTCGGGTCCCGCCACTTGGCATTTTGAAGCCCAGAGGGCAGCTCATTGTTAGACTCTGCCCGTGCCCATAACATAGTCTGATGTCACCCTTTGACTCACCACTTGCTCTCTGACAACCTCTGATATTTGCCACTGGGTCCCAGATTCTTTCCCCTTTATTCAGCCACCATATTCAGCCTGGCAAAATGCCTCACCTTTTCAAAAATAATTCTGCAAGGGGTTGCCCCTAAGACCTGCAAACCTTTTGCAGTAGGTATCTCTTCACAATGTCTCAGTCACAGCTTTTCTGGGCCTCCGCGGTGCGTGAACTTTTGGAAGCCTGTTGCTGAGTTGTTTGTCTGTGTCATTCTTTCTCCTTGTTCTCTCGTCTCTTTTTATTCCTGCTACTGAAACAGTCACCTTCTGCTGTCAGATGCTCTGAAGGAATTCGTGTTGTAAAATATCAGGAAACCATCCTCATGAGAGAAATAAAAGAGGAAAAAGGCCAGCTGGGCGTGGTGGCTCACACCTGTAATCCCAGCACGTTGGGAGGCCGAGGCAGGTGGATCACCTGAGGTCAGGAGTTCGAGACCAGCCTGACCAACATGGTGAAACCCTGTCTCTACTAAAAGCACAAAAATTAACTGGGCATGGTGGCGGGCGCCTATAATCCCAGCTACTTGGGAGGCAGAGGCAGGAGAATTGCTTCAACCCAGGAGGCAGAGGTTGCAGTGAGCTGAGATTGTGCCATTGCACTCCAGCCTGGGCAACAAGAGTAAAATTCCATCTCAAAAAAAAAAAAAAGAAAAGAAAAGAAAAATGAAAAGAAAAAAAAAACAAAGAAAAGAAAAGAAAAAGAAAAAGGACAAGCAGGCAAGAAATCAAGAAGATTTAGGGAGATCACAGAATTCATTGAGAAAAATAAGAGAATTACAAATCTAAAAAAAAAATTTCGAAGAGGTAAGTAATAGCCTATTGAATTTGACTTCAACTGTTGTTCACTTTTTAAAAAGTACTTCTGTTGGTAAATTAACTTTCAAAATGTCAGTGGTTGGCTTTCCAAAATTCTTCAGTTGGAAACTCGAAGTGGAAAGAAGATTCATGGAAGAAATGCTTTCTTTTTATTTGACATGAGTACATGGTGAGAATTATCTTTAATATTTGCAAAAGCCTCAAAAAATCACCAGTGAAAAACACAAAAGGAAACTAGTGATTAAGTATTTAGAATCTCTTTTTTTATTATAGACTGTTTTGGATGTAAATCCTACACACCCAAGTCTTCTCTGGTTTTAAATGTCCCAGGCAATAGAGTTGCCACATTTTCTTCACGGATATTTTGTTTAATGTTCTTAAGTATGTCCGGGACAGACTCTTAACTCCCTGTCTCTCTCTCTCCAAATAAACAAAAAAGAAACTATTTTGCCTTTTAAATTTCATCTACTAAAAAATTGCTCAAGCTCTAAATCTTAAAAATTAACTGTCCCTTTAAACAACCATTTTGTGCTTTTTTCCGCCCCTCCTCAGCTGTATAGCTTTGCTTTGCCTTCTTTAGAGGATGTGGAAGAAGTATTTTTCCCTCTTGATTCTTTTGAAAGTATGGGTTTATTTGGCTTTAATACTGTCATTTAGACTTTTCTTGTATGTTTGTGTTTATGGTAGTTTCAAATTGTCCTTCATACCATAATTTTCAGCTCATTTGCCTGTTGTAGAGTCTTCATGATGATTTTTCTCTGACCAAGCTAAACAAGAATCAAACCAGAACCCAATCTCAAAAAATCCAAGACAACGGAGCACATTGACTAGTTTCATTGTCTATGCGTCCCTCTGATTCTCAGAAGATAACTGACTATAAGTTTCTTTCCTATTGTTTATCTTTTTAAAAAAATATACCTATGCATATCAACCTATATCAGTATTTCAAGTTTTGTTTCAGAAGATGCTTCAACTCCCTTATGTAAATCATGACTTAAAAATGTAACAGAAATATTTGTACGTAGACATTCAAATCAAACCTTGATTCCACAAGCTCCTCCTTATTTTGTTGACTTTATTTTTAAGAGGGAAGGCCATTTAATTAAAAAAATTCTCCTTTCTTTCCTTTCTTCCCTGCTCCCTTCCCCCACCCCTCTGATTATCTCCTAGGACCAGGAAGTTTATATGTAAACAGAAGCCGTAATCAGACCCCTGACCTCCTCCGGGCTTTCAACTCAGTGTTTCCACAGAGGGATTAACCCCAAATGCCAACTTGCTCTCAGAGGCAAAATTGTTCCCCAGGCGGGTATCTCCAAAGGTTTTTCTTCTCTCTAGGCTTTCTCATTCACCCTGCAAATAAGTCTCCTCAAAGGGAGGCTTAAAGGCAGTCGCTGGAAAGCAAATTGCCAGGCAGGCTGGAGCCAGAGCGAGGCTAAGAATTCTCTGGACCCTCAAGGCCCTTACTCTGTCCTCCCTGTGTTGGCCGAGTGATTGTGTTGCCTTCCAGATGCATGGGTGCTATGGGAAAGAGCCAGGTTGCTGTGTGTGTGTGTGTGTGTTTGCGCACGCACGCACGTGCACACTTGCTCTTGGGTTTACACACTGGGAGTCTCATGGACTGCTGGGCCTCATCTTGGCTGCCCAGGCATCTCAGGGATGCTGGCAGGGAGGGGCTTTGGGAGTGGCTGGGTATTTGTGCTCCCCTCTCAGGGGAGACAGGAGCAATAGCACTGGCCTGTTGTACAAAACCACAGCTGTGCGCCTACAAGGGGAATGTTTGCAAGCCGTTCTGTTTTATTCTTCGCTGCAGGTCTTATAATGTCCACTCAGGAGGGAACGCTTTGAACCGGGCATTGAGCTCTGGGCCAGATTCCAAGTCAGTCTAAAAACAGTCTGAGCTGCCCGCTTCCCCCACATCCCGGCAACTCCGGTTCCCTACTTGCTGGGCAGAATGGGTAAAAGAGTGGGTTCTCACCTCTGCCTGCCCCTCCCTCCTGTCAGGTCCCTACACTGCCTGAACAGCCCTGTGCTAAGCCAAGGCATGGACCAGACCAGGAGATTTTCTTATGGCAGAACATCTTCTCCCCATCTGGACCCCAACACGTTCTCACCAGAGAGACAAAGTATCCGTATTTTAAAGGCTCCACGTAGCATGTCCAGAAATTTCCCATGTTCTTCAGAAGGGTAGGGGTGGGGAAAGGGCCTGATGAGGCTACGGACTTAATAGCTCCTAACAGCTGTGGAAAGTTTGATGCAGCAGGAGCACCCAGACAGAAAATTAAAAAACTAATAAAGTCCTCAGTGTGGGGGCGCTGGCATCAGGACAGCTTTACTTCTCCAGACACCTAATAAAGAGACATTCCGGGACACTAACTCATAAGGGAAATCTGCAGGGGTCACCGAGAACAGTGGAGAGCAAACCATGGAAACACAGCAGTCACTCACATCGCTGTGGGGAACGTTCGTTTGCTTCTCCTCTGTTTTCCCCCTTTTCTTCAGTTTAGAAAAATGGCAGGGTGCTCAGGACCCAAAGAAATACCACAAAAAGGGGTGATTCCAGAAGTTCTGGATGTAGAAACCTCACGTTCATGGGCAGAATGAGTGTGAGACTGATGTTTGACACTTCCGGTGATGGTGGCTGCAGAGGGCGTTGAGATGGGACGGTGGTTTGGCTTCAGGAGGTCGCAGAAGAAGGGGGTTTTCAGAATTGAGGTTTATCCAACTGGATTTTGTGAAGCACCATCCTTACAGTGGGTTTTCTTTTGTGGATTTTCCCGCTGGGGATACTTGGTCATTTGGATCTGAGTTTTTTGTGGTCTGCTAGGTGATGGGTTGGTGGTTGAGACTTTTGGTTTTGAGGGGGCGTTTATGTTATTTTGACTTGGTTCTCAAGTTTGGCTGTCTATTTGAAGAAAAAAATAAATGGTAACTTTGGGCATTCAGCCAAACCATTCATAGTGAGTTGTGGAGAGACTCCGTTGATTTGGTGGTACTTGTCCTCTCACACACATAATGTACAGGTGTAAAAGATGGAAGGAACGAAGCAGTCAGTTAAGAAAAGAGAATAAAAAGTTGGGAATAAAACAGATAAAACATCTGCAGTGTTGAGTTCAGTTCAAGTTTTTGAGAGAAGCTCAGGTTATTTATCACTTTCTGCCCATTATTCCAGCTAATTTGTCATCTGGAGACCAGCAGTCAAACCTGTTCCTTGACATTACCTGTCCTCAGAAGTGTTTGCTCCTGAGTAATGTCACATTTGCTCTGGAATAATATAGTTTCATATTGTGCAAATTTGGGAAATGCCTTTTGCATATTGATCTTAAGAGAATCCCTGTACAGATTCTCTGAGGTCTCGTGGTGTGAGGGCAAGAGAACGGGAGACAGGAGACCTGGGCCCAATCCCAGCCAGCACTGCCCCTAACGAGACTGGGCTGCTTACCCTGCAGGACTCAGCTTCTTGTTCTGAAGGATGAAGGGAGTGAGACATAACTTCTAAGGCCTCTGGCTGCTCCCACACACTGAGCCCCTGAGGTTGGAAGATTGGTCTCTGCATTGGAGTTCCTGGCTCTCCTGGCTTTCCATTTAGTTGTGGCTTGGCAGAGGCAAAGCTGTAGTCTCTGGGTGTGATGCAGGAGAGGTCTGTGGTTATGTGAGCAAAATGAAATATGGGCTTTTGAACTTCTCAAGTTCAGCAACCCTTTTTTGGCCTTTACTCTTTCTCTCTGGTTTTCTTTCTGTCTCTCTGTTGTCATTAAAAAAGTTTTTTTTCCTCCATGAGAATAGTCCCACATTTTAAAAAAAGAGCAATATATCTGTGGGGTGGGAATAGGCTACCTTCTAGTAGGGAACTCTCCCCAAGGGAGGCCTGGGAGGTTGTGGCTCAATCTGGAAGGATCTAGACCAGTGCTTCTTAAAATTTGCACAAGAGCCACTTGAGCGTCTTGTAAAGTCTGGATTCTGGTTCAGTAGGTTTGGGTGGGACATGGGTTCTGCATTTCCAGTGAGCCGCCACGTCATGCTCACCCATGGACCACACTTTTACTAACAAGGCTAGATGATCCCAAATCAGGCCTCTCCTGGGCTCCTGCAGAGAGGAGAACTCACAGGATGGGGACACTGTAACCAGGTTCTTCAGCCTGGGGCTCTTCAGGCCTCTGGGTTCAGCTTCAGCCTAGAATGAACCTGCAAAGTCAGCTCTTAACATAGGGAATCTTATCCCCCGGAAGGCTGGGCTGCCATAACCTGGCTGGGAATCAGACTTTATGGAGGTTCTTACTTTTGCTGTCTGACCCTTGAACGGTTTTCTTTTTTCTTTTTTTCCTTTCTTTTTCTTCCCCTGGCATTGGGAGAGGAAACATTGGACTGTGGGGTAAAGGAGAACAATGCCTCAATTAGCTAGAAAGCTACAGTATTGAATTAAATGAGCCCCATGCTATGGCTCATTAACAACATCCTATTACTTAGCAAGTCTAGAACTAGTGTTTCAGCTAAATAAAGAAATGTAAATCATTTAATACACCTTTCTTAATTGAGCTGCACACCAGGGGCACCCTCCTAATGGTATTATGGCACCAATTACCTCATTAGAAGAGAAGAGCCGCTTTTATGACAGGTTTTGGAAATTAAAATGGCAGAGAGATGTCTTTTAGGGGGAGTAATTCTGGGCTGGATTGTGCTGAGCAATGAGCAGGGGCTGAAAGGGCAGGTGGGGCCTGGGAACTCAAGGCAGGATGGTGACCCCTGTCTGGTCTGACCCCCACCTTGGGGATGAGATCTGAACTTACTCTTTGCATATTGTCTGGTCAAGAATGTAAGCCACAGTGGCTTTTGTACTTCAGTGTGTATAAAATCCACTGGGTAGGCTTGTTAGAAACTTAGATTCCAGGGCCCCACCCTAAGATTCTGACCCAGGAAGTCTGGGCTGGGCTCCAGCAAAACCATACTTGTAAATAAGACCTCTGGGAAACTCCCTTGCAGAAAGCTCAAAGATGATGTTCCGAGAAACATAGTAGAGAGGGTCCTGATGATTTCAACCAAAACCCAGCTACATGTCTGCAGATTCCTCTGTTACTAAGGGTTTTACTCGTCCCAAAGACCGGATTGAGTGAGACTTATTTTGGTTTGCTTCTTCAGACACAGCACAGCTACCTTCCTCCTCTTCTCTCTGCTTAGCCTGCTTTGGTTGGTCTGTGGGGTAGAGCATCGGGGCAAACGGGGATAACTGTTTGCTTGGATGTTCACTTGCTGTGTGATGTTGGGCAAGGCATTGCACGCTTGGGGCTGCAGTTTCCTCACCTCAAAATGTGCGTGGTCAGGAAAAGTGTATGAACATGTTATTGATCAAGACACTTTGTCTTTTTTGCGACTCGGTTTTCCTTATCTATAAGATGAGAATGTTGCACTTGATGAATTTAGCGAGTGTAAATAGGAACTGAGATTCTCTTTCTGGCAGCTTTTCATGGTTTCCTTTCAGTGGCAAGGAAAGGAAGAACTTCAACCTCCAGATTTTGTGTAAATATTGAATCTATAGCAATGGTTTTGTGGAGTGTTCCAGTTTCCTAGGCTGATGATTAATGTGGTTTTCTCTGTGAGTATTGAGCCTTCTCAAAAGGCTTTTCCTGCTATTCCTCTGACCTGCACAAAGGCAAAGTGTTAGTCCTGCTTTTTTCTCTATTGTCATGTGGAAGGGGGAGCAGATGCATTCTGCATTCCTCACAGGGCAGAAGAAGTGTCAGCTGACAGACATGTGGGGAGGCAAAACTGGCCTTAATCTGATGTGAATTTCCTGATAATTACAATGACCTCCCTGATCCCAGACCTTTGCTGGCTTTATATTGCCTATGACATCACGCACAGACTTCCCTGTTTGGCCTTCGTGTCCCTGTCATCTGGCTTCAGAAGGCTTTGTTAATCCTATATCCTCGAAGTAACTTGAATTGTGGGGCTTTAACTCACTTTTGTGATGCTCGCTCTCCAATCCACGTTTCCAGCCAGGTCCTATTCCACATGTTCAACAGCCCACAGAGCTCCCCCAATGGACTATGCTGTCATTACTACTAACCCCCTAAAACATCCTCAGGCACATCCATCACCTTTCCCTTACCCTTGCTGCTCTTCCCATTGATCTCTAGTTCCGGTTGCAGAAGTGTGATCTAGGCTTAGGAAATGAAACATAGCTTGGAAGATCCCGAACCTCCTCATTTTATTAACTGCTCTATAGCTAGAATCTATTGCTTTGAAATAGCTCAGAGTTTAATAGTCAAAAGAAATCTTTTCCAGTTCTTACAGCCCATACTGTTTGTTCTCCTTCCAAATCAACAATGAAATGTCTCCAGGTTTTATAGCTTTTGGGTCTGGTTAAATCTCATGTGTAGGAGAGAATGGTTTGTTGGCAGCACACGTGCAAACGGGGTGTGTAGACAGCATAAGCTTAGTGTAAATCCATGGTAGATGTGTGCCAAAGAAGCTCACATATGTCCGTTTTTATTAAGAAAAAGTGCAGCCTCTTAAGTGAGCAAAGGTATTGTCCTGATCAACTCGCACTGATTGAAACATGCCTGCGGTGCTTCTTAACTTACTATTATATTATTGTATGTGTATTACCTTTCCGAGTTGTCAAAGACAGTGACTTAAAGTCTGCCATTGCTAATTCATTTCTATCAATTTCTTTCTGAATTTCCATGCATTCTTGCTCTATTTGTTTTTATTCTATATTATGTGGCATATAAAGTGTCATGGCAGTTATTCATGTGCTATTCACTTTGTCAATATTTATCTAAATTTCATGTAAGTTTTTCCTTTTAAATTCTACTTTAATACAAAATACTGTGATCCTAGTTTCTTTACAAATTATTTGTGCATGTGATGTATTTGCTAGCTTATCTTTTCTTATTCTAATGCTTTTCTTTCTTTGATGTATATATCTTGGGATAGCATATTGATAAGTTTAGTTTTTCAAATATGAGAGTTAAAGCCACTTACATTTGTTATCATAGTTACCATTTTCGTTTTAACATCGGTCCAGTTGCTTATGCTTTCTGGATTTTAAAAATATTTTCTTGACTTTTGCTTAAAATTGTTTGCTCTATGTTGTTTGTATTTTCATTTTCTATTTTTCCACTAGTGATATGGAAGGTATAGGTCCTATTTTAATATTTCTTTGGATTTCCCTGAAAATTTAAAAAATACACAAATCTGTATTTTCCCAATTTTTTGTTTTTAAAAATGCTACCTATTGATTGTTTCTTATGTAAGGTTAAGAAATAACCTTTCATTTTCCCCTCCTTCCTAAGTTCACTCAGTTTCTTGTTTTATATATTTAATTTTGGATTTTAGACTCAGGGGTTACCTTTTTTTCCCAACATACTGTTTTACGAACATTTTCAAACATACGGAAAAGTTGAAAGAATTCTATAGTAAACACCCACGTGTCTACCATCGCCATTTTCCTATACTTGCTGTATCAGGCTCTGTCAATCTATCAACCCGTGTTTAAAACAAATGCATTTCAAAGTAAACTGAAAATATCAATTGCTATAGTTTGATGCTTGATTCTTCTGAATTGCATGCTGACATTTGATCCTCCGTGTTGGAGGTGGGGCCTGATGGGAGGCGTTTGAGTTGTTGGGGTGGATCCCTAAGGAACAGATGAATGCTGTCCCTGGTGTGGGGAGGAATGAGTGAGCTCTTGCTCTGTTAGTTTCTTAGAGAGCTGGTTGTCAAATAGAACCTGGCAGCTCCCGTCCTCCTCTCTCTTGCTCCCTTCTTCACCATGTGGTCTCTGAACATGCTGGCTTCCCTTTGCCTTCATTATGAATGGAAGCAACCTGAGGCTTTCACCAGATGCCCAGTCCCTCAGCCAGCTGAACTGGGAGCTAAAGAAACCTTTTTTCTTTATAAACTACTCAGTCTCAGCTATTCATTTATAGCAATGTAAAACAGACAAAGACATCAATATACTTCTTGAATACTTCTGCATAAATATCACTAACTAGAGTTTAATAATTGCTTGCAGTATTTCTCTTTGAGGCAAAATTTATAAACAATGAAATACACAAATTTTAAGTGTATATTCATTGAATTTTGACAAATGTATGCCACTTATTATTTTAAAAATTACTTTCTCTTTCAAGAATTACTGTTTTGTATTTAAAATATCTTTTGCAACCATACTTCAGATGATGTTTAATTGATTTGTAGTAACCACTGTGACAGCCAGACGTGGTAGCTCATGCCTGTAATCTCAGCACTTTGGGAGGCCAAGGCAAGAGGATCACTTGAACCCAGGAGTTCAAGACCAGCCTGGGCAATATAGTGAGACCACATCTCTACAATTTTTTTTTTTTTTTTTTTTTTTAATCAGAGCATAGTGACATGTGCCTGTGGTCCCAGGTACTCAGGAGGCTGAGGTGGGAAGATCCCTTGATTCCAGGACACAGAGGCTGCAGTGAGCCAACGCTGCACCACTGGACTCCAGCCTGAGCAACAGAGTGAGACCCTGTGTCAAAAAAAAAAAAAAAAAAAAGTAATAGCCATATAACCATGAGTTCCATTTCGTTAGAACTTCTCCATTTTTTGTTTTGAATAATTTCTGAGTTGGCTGGAGTATCATTTAAGTAGTTTTTTCAAAAATAGTGTGAGTGATATGGCTTAGGAATCTCTGAATAATTGAAAAATTTTGTAAGAAAATGCAAAGAAATATAAGAAATTTTTTCAGTCATGAATGACAACTTAAATGAGTTTAGAATTCTCGACTGGCAGGCAATTTTGCACTCAAAACTATAAACATTTTGCCGTTTTCATCTGATGTTTAATGTTATAGGGCTATCTGATGCTAGTCTATATTTCTATCTTTGTAGGTAACCTAACTTGTTTCCTGTCTAGGTAATTGTAAAATGCTCTTATAGTTCTTGAACTTGAGTTCTTCTGCTAGTCAAGTCTTTGAGGTAATTTTGCCAGGTACTTAGGGAGATCTTTTGATCTGTAAATGTACATTTTTATTCAGTTATGGTAGAGGTTGGTCGTGGTTCCCCCAAATCCATAGTTTTCTTCTTAGAAACATAATCTCTGATATGCCTATGGACACATAGCTGCAGGGAATAAAAACTATTTCACAGCCTTCCTTAAGGTTTAGTTTTGCAGCTGTCACAGATAGCTGACCCTGATCCTAATGGAAACATCAGCTCAGGAAAGTTTTCTTCTTTTATATTTAATTTTATTTTTGTTTTATTTATTCTGCTCTTCCCCATGCCTCAGGAACATCTCTTGTTTGTGATTTCTATATTATCTCTTCTTCAAACCCAACAATTTTTCTCTCATTTTTTGAATCACTTTGTCTTTTTCCTCCTTATTCCATGGCAGTTTTTCAGGTTTCTCTCCTGCATTGCCAATTTTGTCTTGTTGCACTGCCTGTTCTACTTTTTCTCGCTTTGAGTGAAAATCGTAATTTACTATTTCTGTTTTAGTTTCCTTACCTCTTGTGAATTTTCACCTCTGCTGAGCCAGGGCCCCATTCATTGCTGCTTTTATCTCTCATTTTTCATCATTTGACTTATCTTTTATTGGAATTTTTATGGAAACCTAAATCTGGGTTTCCTAATTGTTTTCTAAATTCTGTAATTCATGTTTGCTTTTTAGAAAGATTCTTCCTTCCTTCCTTCCTTCCTTCCTTCCTTTCTTTCTTTCTTTCTTTCTCTCTTTCTCTCTTTCTCTCTTTCATCTCGCTCTGCTCCCCAGGCTGGAGTGCAGTGGTGCCATCTTGGTTCACTGCAAACTCCACTTCCTGGGTTCAAGTGATTCTCCTGCCTCAGCCTCCCAAGTAGCTGGGATTATAGGTGTGCGCCACCACCACCCAGCTAAATATTTTTTTGTATTTTTAGTAGAGATGGAGTTTCACCATGTTGGTCAGGCTGGTCTCAAACTCCTGACCCCAAGTGATCCACCCAGCTCGGCCTCCCAAAGTGCTGAGATTACAGGTGTAGGCCACGGCACCCAACCAGATACTATCTTCTTCTGCATTTTGAGTCTAGGTTTTCTGTCTTATATAATCCCCATGTTGGTTCTCTTTTACTTATAAGAAATAAGAGGCCGGGCGCGGTGGCTCAAGCCTGTAATCCCAGCACTTTGGGAGGCCGAGACGGGCGGATCATGAGGTCAGGAGATCGAGACCATCCTGGCTAACACGGTGAAACTCCGTCTCTACTAAAAAAATACAAAAAACTAGCCAGGCGAGGTAGTGGGCTCCTGTGGTCCCAGCTGCTCGGGAGGCTGAGGCAGGAGAATGGCGTGAACCCGGGAGGCGGAGCTTGCAGTGAGCTGAGATCGGGCCACTGCACTCCAGCCTGGGCGACAGAGGGAGACTCCATCTCAAAAAAAAAAAAAAGAAATAAGAAAAAGGTGTGTCTGGTTCTGCTATTTGTTCAAAAACAGTGTGAGTACATTTTTTTTGACGAAAGTAAATTCATATGACTGCTTAAGACATGCAACAGATGGAGGAGAGTAGAGAAGAAGCTGGGATCAAGGGCAGACAATAGGGGACAGAAGCAGAAGGAGGGAGCTGGAATTACCGCAGGCTCAGGGAGAGGACTGGGGCTCCTTGTCTGCACATTTCTCTATCAGTGGTGCAGCTGCTGGGTCCTGTGCAGACTTTCTGCATTTCATTTTCTTTCTGCCTGACTTAACACTAGGATGAAGCTGTGTTTCCTTCCGTCTCCTTCCTTGAGTTGTTGTCCACAATGTGAAGTTGGCTCCCTTGCATAATATTTGTGTAATAGAGTCATTGTGCTTATGCAGGGGTCTCCTACTGCTACTGCTTTCAAATGCTTCTCATCTACCGCTGAAGCAAGTCCTGGTCTTCTTACCTAACTTGCACACAACGCTCCCTCAGCCTTCCAAAACTGAAGCGGGGCAGTCATGTTTGGTGGGGATCTCAAGATCCTTCTGCCCCTTACTTCCTATAACCACTGCTGTTTTCCAGGAAGAAGAGCTGCAAGACTGTCCACAGCGTCTGCCTTCATCTGGTCCCATCTAAGCCATATTGAAAAGGATGGTGCCAACTTCTACCACGTGGAAGGTGCACTTGCCTTGTTCCCAACATTGCTTTAGTACTTTTTCTTCCCTTCCACCAAAACTTTTTCTTCTTTCTGCTTCTCTGGGTCGTTTCATAGGGGATATTGGTGGAGAGGAAGTTAAACACTTAAATGCAATGCCTTGTTACCCAGAGGTCTATAAAACGCATCCTTTAAGGCTTTTCATATTGTGAGAGCACATATTGATGCTATAAATTTATTAAAAACCATCCGAATCTTTGCAGCAGCACAGGACTTGGAGTCAGAAGACCTGAGCTTCAGCCCCCACTCAGCCCCTTATAAACCATGTGGTCTTGGCCATGTGGTCTTCTGTTTACTCATCTTTAAAATGAGAGTAGTACCTTGCATGGAATGAGATCAAGAATATGAAAGCACTTCTACATCCTTAAAAGGTAAAAACACGTAAGAGATGGCAGCCATCCTTTCTTTCTCTTTTTGCCTCTCAAGCTGAGCCTTATGGTATAGAAAATAATTGATAAATCCTTATTGGTTAGTTATTGAAAATGAAAGCCCAGGAAATACTGAAGAATAACTAAGGAGACAAAAGGAGTGAAAGAGTAATTGAACACATTATTACTATGTTCTTTGATATTTATGTTTATAAGCTTTCTTTGGACCTGTTGTGTTATCTGCCTAGAAAGTCCCAGATTTTATTAACCATTTTCATATTTTCTCGACCCCCTTCTAACCCTATCATTCCCCTAACCCTCAAAATTTATTGTAGAAAGGTGTTCTTTTAAAGACCTTTATAAAGAAATATCATTATCTATGGCTCAGTGTCACTTTTAAAGTTGTCCCTTGATACTTTTTGGAAGCTACTGGATATATCTAACTTCCAAACACTCTTGAAAGTCATCCAGAAAGTTCAAGCAGGGAGAGAATGATGAGGGTACAGGGTGTGCGAGGAGATTATGTTGAGAGTTGGCCGGTATCATTTATTGTGGGTAATTCAACAGGTGCCGCAATAATTCCTGCTGGGAGGTTTTCCATTCAGCTTCCCCAGATGGCTCCATTTCAACATCCAACAGTGACACTGTATTCTCAGGATTAGATTAGCTAAGCACAAGGCAATGCAAAATCCACTGGAATGATCCAAAGGAAAGGCTTGCTCCTTCATCAACAGTGTTAGCATGAAATGTGCTTCTGTTTATTTAAAATGGTAGAATTCATCAGCTACTTGAAAAATCCTATTCTTTGAAGTGGAGGTGTACATTTCATGTTATATAGTTCAATCTTGTCTATGTAATTACATACGTAATTTTGAGCACTTACTCAAAGTGAAACCCTATGCTGGCTGCTGTGGAGGTTGGAGAGATGAGTAAGACCAGGCCTTGTCTTTGCGAATTTACACATTTGTTGGGAGATGGAGCCTATGTATCATCCCATCATAGGACAGATGTAGAAATTAGAAATGCGAGCAAAATGCCATTGGGTTAGAAAGGAAAACTTGAAGGTGCTTCTTGGTAGAGGAAGATTTCAAGCAAAGCAATCTT
Organism: Colobus angolensis palliatus; assembly: GCF_000951035.1. Taxonomy (NCBI): domain Eukaryota; kingdom Metazoa; phylum Chordata; class Mammalia; order Primates; family Cercopithecidae; genus Colobus; species Colobus angolensis. The sequence goes on from NW_012118932.1 coordinate 4,102,643, forward strand.
GCCTTTATTTATTACACAGACTATTGTTGAGTGGCAAATTGGTTCACGCACTATACTATGAATAGTCAAAGAGAGCCAATTTTAGTTGTGTCACTGTTTGTAGAAGAATAAAGTTCAACAGACAGAACAGACCAAGAAGGGCATTCCAGGAAAGAGGAACTGAGTGCAGACCTTCAGGTGACATGATGTATGTGTGAGAGTGAGTGTGGACTGTGGGCTATGGTGAAGGTGATGGTGGGACATAGATCTGAGTAAAACTGCAAAGGGCTCTGATGCTTATTAAAAAACAATACATTTTATTCTATATTGTATTTTCATAAATTGAGCAAATCTAAGTTTACTAGGATTGTTCCCTATTAGGTATAACAGTCGGAGTTGCAGTGGCTTGGAATCAGACCAAACTTAGAATTTGAGCTGTGTCATTTACCAGACCAAGTCACTTAACCCTTCTGATACTCAGCTTTCTCATCTGGGAAAATGTGGTTTATGAGAATTAGGTTCAAGGAGATAGGGGAAGGCACCAAGGACATTGCCCACCCTTTGGTAGGCATTCAATAAAGGTCAGCTTCTCTTTTTCCCTCCCTTCCCCATCCTCCCCTCCCTTTCTCATAAGAGGGCTTTGATGAAGCATATGCTCCATAATGTCACTGAGTCGTCTGGCTTGATTGCTAAGCATTTTCTTAGACTTTATCCCAGTGGTTCTGAAACCTGAGCAAGTATCAGAAGCACCTGGATGCTTATCAAAACACAGTTTGTGTGCCCCCAGCCCTAGAGTTTCTGATTCAGTGAGTCTGGGTGTGAGAGGGCGGGGGGCAAGAATTTGCATTTTTAAGAAGTTCCCAGATGCTGCTGGTATGGGAACCACATTTTGAGAGTGTCTAGTTTTTCTTATTTTGCCCTGGGGCAGACCTTGTCGGATGCTTCCTAACAACCATCCCCTTTTCCCTGCTAACAGAGTCCTGAGTTGTTCTGGCAGTACAGAGAGATGCTTTGATTTCAGGGTTAGGCATTTTTTTCTATCTCAGTGCCAGAAGATGAATGATAATGGGTCTAAATTGTCGTCGTAATCTCAGTTCTCTTGGCCATTGATTGATCTGAGGGTGGGCAGTTAAGTTAGTTCAGTGTCCTAATCACTTAGGGACATGAGCTTCAGCTATATTCCTTAATTTTTGAAGACCTTGACATTCTAATTAAATAGAAATTATAGCGCAATATTAGAAATCTTCCAGAAAATGCAATTCATCCCAGGCTCCTTTATAAAACCCATCCCAGCCTCTGACTTTGATCATCTTTTTTCAACTACCCTTCATCATACTTGGACCCTCCCAGCTCTGCTACCTTACACTGTCCAGATCAGTGCAAATTTGCTGGGAAGGACCAGTCCTTCAATCACACGAACATGCATGTCCAATGACTGTGACATTTGGTTACCGTCTTCTGAACCCCTAAGGAAGACTGAAATCCTATCATTACTAACGTTCACATCAGAGCTGGGTATTTATGATGGAACTTAGTTACCATCACTAACAATATTTTCTTTAGCATTTGACGAAGTATTATTTCAGTTAAATTACCATAGTAGTCTACCCATTTGTTCATTCATTCATTAGGCAAATTTTTTTTATTATACTTTATGTTCTAGGGTACATGTGCACAATGTGCAGGTTTGTTACATATGTATACATGTGCCATGTTGGTGTGCTGCACCCATCAACTCGTCATTTACATTAGGTATTTCTCCTAATGCTATCCCTCCCTCCTCCCCACCCCACGACAGGTCCTGTGTGATGTTCCCTGTCCTGTGTCCAAGTGATCTCATTGTTCAATTCCCACCTATAAGTGAGAACATGTGGTGTTTGGTTTTCTGTCCTTGCAATAGTTTGCTGAGAATGATGGTTTCCAACCTCATCCATGTCCCTACAAAGGACATGAACTCATACTTTTTTATGGCTGCATAGTATTCCATGGTATATATGTGCCACATTTTCTTAATCCAGTCTGTCATTGATAGACATTTGGGTTGGTTCCAAGTCTTTGCTATTGTGAACAGTGTCATTAGGCAAATTTTTATTGGATATTCTATGTGCTACAGTGCTGCAATGTCATCCCTCTCAATGTATACAGTTACTTATTCATAGTTTATAAAGCACTTTCAAAGCATGAGGGGCTGGGGACTAAGTTATAACGGAGAGGAAAATCAGTGCACGCAATGAAATATGCTTCTCTCATTGTACCTATAGGTATTTGCTAATAGACTTGTGTGTAGAGGTACATACATGTTTTTATTTGCTTTTTATAACTGTTATGTTACCATAGTTATGAGCATGTGAACATACATGTTATGGCGTGCATCGTGTTACTATATTCTGGTTGGGGATCTTGATTCCCTCCCCCCATTTTATCTTTTTTTAGTATTACTGTCAGTAGCAAGGTAAGAAATTAAGTCGATATGCTGTTTTCTGTTAAGAAAGAAGGAATTGATAAGTCCCTGTCTGTTCAACATTTACTTTTACTTCTGCTCTCTGCCACTTGGCTTCTGATTGTCATTCATTAAATTTTTAGTAATTAATTCCACCCACATTTCCTGAGCCAAGTTCACCTAAATTTGGCACATTAGAGAAAGTAGAGACTAATAAGCTCAGGACCCTGTCATAAGGGGCTCACCATACAGTAAAAGACATAAGACATGCAAAAATCACTGAAATATAACACAGCAGTCCAAGGATGTGTGTAACAGGAAGAGCATAGATAGGAGAGCAGAGGAGAGAGAGAGGACTTCTGGCAGGAAAATCAAAGAAGCCTCCATGCTCTGTGTGGAAGGACCTGTGCGTTGGACTGTCAAAGATCCTGCAGGATTCGGGAACTTTGACTGAATCAGAGATTCTGGGCTAAGTTAGAGAGAAAGAGCTGTCTTCACTCTGGGCCTGAGAGGGCAACAAACCCATCTGATGAGATCTGGATAACACTGATCAACAAAGTCAAATCCTGTTACACCAATGCAAAAGGACTGTCCCAAATACTGGGATTTGTCTGGAATAGCTCTTACTATGTATCATCCCATCACAGGACAGATTGAGCCCCAAACAGCTCATCTGCAGAAGCTTGATAATTTTTTGGTGTGGAGCTTTGGGTGAGATGGTTTGCACATTTTCTGGAAAGAGGCTGACCTGTATACTTTCTTAGGAATGGGGAAAAGCTGAGTTGGCTGGCACTTGGAAAGCATCTGTACATTCTTGGCTTGGGAAGTGTTTGCGATGCATTTATATAATGCAGTTCTTTTTCCTGTAGCACAAAGAAATGACAGGAGGAGGAGGAGGGCTGATCGCACAGCAAAATAGTGCCCCAAACTTCAAACCAGCCCCTTTGAGTTATCCAAGTGCACCACATCCTCCCCCACTCCAAGTTACAAGCAGCTGAATTGAATTAAAAAAACAGTCCCTCCGTTGCTGCTGCGACCTGGTCTGCCAAATTCTCAGCTGGCGTGAGTTTTTACAGCTCCGTTATAAACCCCTGAAAAGTGAGGCATATAATGGAAACATTGACATAACCTGAACGCCTAGAAGCCGCTTGTGCCACTCTAATTATCCTTATGTCTTACTGGCCCATTTCTCTCCTTCCCCTGGCAAGACCTGCTGCCGCGGCTAGGCCTGACTGTCCTAGGGGCTGGGGGTTCAAAGCTGGCGTTTGCTGGGGAATAATGAGATAGTGTCTGCTGGTGGGAAGCCCCCTGCTCCATACATACTAGTTCCTCCCCTTTGCCTTTCTTCCCTTGTTCTCCTCCTGCACCACCTCCCCCTACCCCCTCCCCCGCAAAAAAAAAAAAAAAAAAAAAAAAGGGCAGAACAGTTCAGTTGGTTGTAAAAATTAATGAGTTCAGATACAGACTTGCCTTATTCCGGTCCAGCTGCGTAACCAGGGTGATTCCAACCAGCATTCTAGACGCTGACATCAGCTCCACACCCCGGCACAATGCTGCTCTGTTTGATCTCAGAAACAGATCGGGCTCCTGGGCTTTATACATCCTGCTTCCTCCCTACGTAAACTCATTTTATTACCCACCAGGAGAATGCATCTCAACTGCTCTCTCCCTGGGCAGCCAATGCCAGAGGATCAGGCCCTACAGCTGAGTCTTCTTCTACCAGCTGGACACTTTGATCCAGTCTTCCTGGTCCACTTTGAGGTTTCTCCCCAACCCCCAGGCATTGACAACTGGTGGAAGATGATAGTGATAATGATTTCACCACTTTTCTTTATCAGTGCTCTTCTACGTTCCTGTCTGACCTGTGGTCCTCACCCTCCCTGCGAGGTGGAGGTGATAGACCCATTTTATAGATGAAGAAAGTCCGGTAGAGCTAGTGAGTGGCAGAATTAGGAATGGATCACAGGGTTCTTGACTCACAATCCAGTGATCATCCAGTGATCATTCCAGTGACTCAGGGGGTTGACCTCTTGGTGCAGGCACCAAGCAAGGTAGATTTAGTCTGTGTTCTGATCTGAGCTAGAAGAAGGCTCTATGGACCCACTTTCTGGGAGGCAAAAGGGGAGAGGAAGTGGTAAGTCTACAGCAGGTTCTTCAAAGTACATCATGGTGTCCTTAATCTGTGACAGCTCCTGCCCTATCTACACCCTTTCTACAGGGTGCTGCTTGCTCTGCAGCTGGTCCAAGAAGCTTCACCTCCCAGGAGCACCAGACAGACGATCTCCTGCTTACAGTGGTTCCAGGAGCACCAACCCCAAAGATGAGTTATAAGCAGGTCCCTAAAGAAATTTTAGGAGAAGCTGCTAAAACGGTGGCAAAGCTCTTTAGAAACATAGAAGTATAAACCTTTTTATGGGGAGAACTCCATTCTAAGAGTTTGGAGAGGACTTCCAGGGTAAGTGTTACGGCACGTATCTACTGAACAGGGAAGAGGAGATTAGGGGGTCTGTGTTAGTTTCCTGGGGCTGCCATAACAAAGTATCACAGACTGGGTGGCTTCAATAGCAGACATTTATTCTGTCTCCGTTCTGGAGGCTGGAAGTCTGAAATCAAGGTGTCAGCAGGACTGCACTCCCCCTGAGGTTGAGCAGAAACCTTCCTTGCCTCTTCCTAGCTTCTGGAGACGGCCATCAGTCCTCGGCCTTCCTTGGTTTGCAGCCGCATCACTCCGATCTCTGTCTCTGTCCTCACCCGGCATTCTCCCCGTGTGTCTATGTCTTCTTATGCCCCCCTCACCGGGCATTCTCCCCGTGTGTCTGTGTCTTCTTATGCCCCTTTTCTTTCATCTTTTCTTTTTTGTTTGTTTGTTTGTTTGTTTTGACGGAGTCTTACTTTGTCGCCCAGGCTGAAGTGCTGTGGCATGATCTTGGCTCACTGCCACCTCTGCCTCCCCAGTTCAAGCAATTCTCGTGCCTCAGCCTCCTGAGTAGCTGGGATTACAGGCACCCACCACCACACCCGGCTAATTTTTGTATTTTTAGTAGAGATGGGGTTTCACCACATTGGCCAGGCTGGTCTTGAACTCCTGACCTCAGGTGATCCACCTGCCTTGGCCTCCCAAAGGGCTGAGATTACAAGCAGGAGCCACTGTGCCTGGCCCACTTTCCTCTTTTTATAAGAACATCACTCAGTGGATTAGGGTCCGTCCTAAATTGAAATGAAGCCGTCCAAGATTGGTGGGGCGAGGCAGATGTTATTCAATGACTGATGTCCTTGTAAGAAGAGATCCTTAACTTGATTATGTTAATTTGATTATGTTACTAGGATTCTATTTCCAAGTAAGGTCACATTCATAGGTACTGGGGATGTCTTTTGGGAGGACACAATTCAGTCGGTAACAGGGTCTTATGTTTCTTTCATAGTTGTCTAACTGCTTGTCTCTATTCAGAAAAGTAGAGAGTTGGATTGGTTCCCAAATAGCCATTGACAATGGTGTTAAGAATCTCTTATACTTGTTCAGAGTTTTACTGACGTGTTTTCACACATATCTGTATTCAGTCCACACAACCACCCTGGAAATGGCAAGGGGTTATAATTTCCATTTTACAGATGAAGAAATGAAAAAGAGGAGAAGGGGATGCCATTTGCTCAAGGCTGCTGGCACGCAAGGCTGGCTCTGGGACTATCACGAAAAGTTCCAAACCCCCGGCCATGACTCTTCTCACAACACAAGAATGAGCTCAGAGAGGTTAATGAACCTGCCAAGGACCGCAGCTGAGAGACTGAGTTGGTTTGCAGATTCCAAAGCCCACATTCATTCCATTTTATCTCATCTTCAGTGGACTTTGAACATGCCTCAGCCTTCACCTTGGCCCCTGGTGAAGGTGCTGAGAACCCAGACCCAGTGCAGCAGTGTCTCTGTAACCTCCTGGAGCTCAGCAGCCGACTCCCAAACCTGGAGATCCTCACTCTGCGTCCTGTGCTCTGCCCTCTGGCTGATCCTCAGCATTCCCAGGCAGCCTGGCTCCCTGTAAAGTTGCTTAAACTTCTGTTTATGATCATCTTCCATCATTTCTAATTGTTTTCCTGTGTCCCTTTCTTTTGTAGAGGATATAAACTCAGCATTTTAGCTTTTGAAACAGATTTGCTGTGCAGTTTCATGGCTCTTTAGTGGCTTAAAATGTATTGTTCTGTGAGTCTCTCTGTGCCCGTCACAGCATCCACTGTGGGAGGCAGCAGGACGCCAGCGATGCTGGTGTTTATTTGATTTTAGGGGGCTTTAAGGCATTCCTGGGACCATACGGATTACAAATATTCTGCCTCATTGTCTTCAGAAGCTACTAAAATATCCTAGAAATGATCGTGTTTCAGCGTGTAAGCTACGTATCTCACATTGCCTCTTGTAGCCACACATAGCCTCTATGAAGAGCCTGGCATAAGCCAATGTCATGGTTCTGAATGGGAACAACATGGTTCTTCAATCACTAAAGCCCTTTCTCTCTGAGATTGGACATTCATTGCTGTTTTCTGCCAGGGCTCTGATTTACAAGACTGTCTATGAGTTCTGTGTTTAATATACAGTACCTGGCTGGCTGCCTTCAATGCATGAGACTTCTTGGTATTTTTTTCATGTGATTAGATGGATTACATTTGTTACACATTTATTGTTTAGATATACAAGTAATCCTCACTTTCCACAGGATCATGTCTGCATATTGAAACCATGTACTCACTTTGTACAATCCTTGGTAACTGCAAAGTGAGAACGCAGGTCGGATATGAACAAGTTTCAGTGAACATGGTACTATGCATCATGAAGACTATCTGAAGTTGCTTTCAAATAAAATTTGGATAAGAACTGTAACTACAATGGTTCTCATTCTTAAGGAAATAATAATTGCTGGCCAGGTGTGGTGGCTCATGCCTGTAATCCCAGCACTTTGGGAGTCTAAGGATCACCTGAGGTCAGGAGATTGAGACCAGCCTGGCTCACACGGTGAAACCCCGTCTCTACTAAAAATACAAAAATTAGCTGGGGTGGTGGTGGGCACCTGTAATCTCAGTTATTTGGGAGGCTGAGGCAGGAGAATGGCTTGAACCCAGGAGGTGGAGGTTGCAGTGAGCTGAAATTGCGCCATTGCACTCCAGCCTGCGTGACAAGAGCAGGACTCCATCAAAATAACAATAATAATGACGATGATTGCCCACTGGGCATGAGGTGCTATGCTCATCTGTGTACTGAAATACTGCTCACACAGCCCCCACCCTCAAGCCATATAGTAGGATAGGCCACATGAAGCAAGAAAATGACTGAGGACAAAGACTGCTGAAAGTTACAAGAAGTGACGTGCTGCCAGGGTTCAGAGGCAATGTGGTCACTTTTTATTGGGAGAAAAAGAATCAGAGAAGGCTTATGGAGAAGTTGGCATTTGCATTGAGCTTTAAGAGAAGAGAGGATTTTAGAAATACTGAAGAGGGAAATGGGAGGTGGGCATTCCAGGCTGAGCCAACGACGTGAACAAAAGCCCGGGAGCGAGTGACAGTACCACATGGCGGAGGAGCAGCAACTCACAGGGAGCACAGGGTGACTCTGGCTGCAGAGACCTGGTAACAGTGTGAGAATTCATTTGACGGCATAACTAAACCTATGAAACCTTAAAACTAAGTTGAAACCAGATCCCAGTTTGAGCCTCCTCAAGATGGTGGACTAGAGGTGCTCAGCACTTGTTTCCTTCACAAAGAAGGACCAAACCAACAAATAGATCACCACCCTTGAATAGAGTGTCTAAGGGAGAACACTGAAATTTAACAAGGAAGTGACAATGACCCTCTAAGACATGGAAACTCAGGATGGCAGCATAGAGAGGGAAGTGAAGCAGCCAGTCAGGATTAGCTCAGAGCCAGGAAGAACTGCCCATTGCAGGGAAAAGGTAAGTGGGAGATCCCCAGAAGTCCACATTCCCACCACAGATACCTGCAGTCCTGGCTACAAGAGAACCCCTCAGCCCTCACAGGCCCTGAGCCCAGTATAGGCAGCTACCTGGAGTCCATATGACTGCATTATACCAGAAAGGAAATTCACACCAGGGCCTCACTGACATCCCACCACATCCACCCAGAGGACTGCAGGGTCACAAAGGCAGCTGGATTCAGCAATGCAGCTGCGACCCTGGACCCGAGCCCATACAATGTCCTACATCCTGGGAAACAGGTAGTTCAGCACAGCAGGGATGCTGCCCCCAGGATAGAGGGAGCCAGTGGGCACACTCTCCAGAGCCTGAGAGCCAACTGCCCTGGGGCCCACCATTGCCAGCTGCCACTGACCCTGCCCCCCCCGCCCAGCAGTAGAACCACCACAAACCTGTGCAAGCTTCCCAGGGATTGGCCTACCTGGGGCTTGCAAATGCCATGGTCAGCAACCTCAACCACTTCAGTAGCAGAGCCATTGTGCACCCACAGGCACTCCCCAGGGGCCCAGGAACCGGGCTGCCCAGTGTTCCTATCCCTGTCAAAGCCATGCCACAGCCTCTACAAACAACTGTAGCCTAGGCCACTGAGGCACTCAAAGGCACCACTGATGTTGACTACTGTCAAAAAAAAAACAAAGGCTACATTACTGCACCCACTCAGAACCAAAGCCAAAGCATCCTACTCAATTGACACTATAGATACATCTACAAGAAAAGACAAATTAATGATCTGAATGAGAAACTCAACAAAGAGATTGATAGTATAAAAAATAACCAAATAGAAACCTTGGATATGAAATATTCAATGAATTAAGTAAAACATACAACTACGAGCTTCAACGATAGACTAGACCAAGCAAGAGAAAAAAATTTTGAACTTAAATACAAGTCTTTTGAAATAACCCATTCAGACAAAATAAATAAATAAATAAATAAGAGAGAATGAAGAAAGCTTTTGTGACATATGGGACACTATTAAGCGAATTTGCATTTTGAGAGTTTAAGAATGACAAGAGATGGGAAAAGGCATAGAAAATATATTTAATGAAAAAATAGATGGAAACTTCTCAAGACTTGGGAGAGATACAGACATCTAGATATAGGAAGCTCAAAGATCCCCAAATAGATTCAACCCAAAATGTCTTTAAGGCACATTACAGTCAAACTAACAAAAATCAAAGACAAACAGAGAATTCTAAAAACAGCAAAACTGTCAAGTAACATAGAAGGGAATCTCCATCAGACTAACTTCAGATTTCTCAGCAGAAACTTGAGAGCCCAGGAGAGAATAAAATGAGATATTCAAAGTGCTGGAAGAAAAAATTTACTATCTAAGAGTACTATATCCAGCAAAACTATCCTTCAAGAAAGAAGGAGAAGTAAAGTCTTTCCCAGACTAACAAACACTGAGGAAATTTATCACCACTTGACTGATCCTACAAGAAATGCCTAAGGGGACCCTATTACACCTCGAGTCAAAAGAATGATATCTACCATCATGAAACCACATGAAAAAATAAAATTCCCTGTGGAGCAGACACATAAGTGAGAAAGAGAAAGGAATAAAATGTTATCACTACAGAAAACCACCAAAACACAAAGATAAACAATAAAAGAGGAATAAAGGAACAAAAGACATGAAAACAATCCCAAAATAATTAACAAAATGACAGGAGTATGTCTTCACTTTTCAATAACAACTTTGAATATAAACGGTTTAAACCTGAATTAAAAGATGTAGACTGGCTGAATCAATTAAAAAAAAAATCCAACTACATTTTGCCTATAACAAACTCATACACCTGTAAAGACATACAGAGACTGAAAGTAAGGGCGTGGGAAAAAATATTCCACACAAATAGAAACCAAAAGTGTGTAGAAGTAGCCATACTGACATCAGACAAAGTAGACTTTAGTCAAAAAACATCAAAAGAGACAAAGAAGATCATTACATAATTAAAAAGGGATCAATTCATCAAGAAGTTATAACAACCATACACGTATGTGCACCAAACACTGGGTCATCCACAAATATAAAGCAAATATTATTAGAGCTAAAGAGGATCTAGACTCCAATTCAATAATACCTGGGGTCTTCAGTATCCCACTTTCAACATTGGACAGATCATTTAGACAAGAAATCTTTGTTTCAACAAAGAAACATTGAAGTTAGTCCACAAAACAAGTCTCAACAATTTTTAAAATAAAAATCACATCAAGCATCTTTTCAGACCACAATGGAATAAACCCAGAAATCAATAACAAAAGGAACATCAGAAACCATAAAAACACACGGAAATTAAACAACATGCTCCTGAATGGCCAATAGGTTAATAAAGAAATAAAGAAGGAAATTTAAAATTTCTTGATACAAATGAAAATAGAAATACAACATACCAAAACCTATAGGATAAAGCAAAAACTGTACTAAGAAGGAAATTAATAGCAATAAATGCCCACATTAAAAAGTAGAAAGATTTCAAATAAACAACCTAGTGACTGACATGCCTCCAAAAACTAGAAAAGCAAGAAAAAACAAAACCCAAAATTAGTAGAAGGAAAAAACCAAAAAAAAAAGATCAGAGAAGAAAATAAAATAGAGACCAAGAAAAAAAAATCAACAAAATTAAAAGTTGGTTTTTTTTTGGTCAATAAAATTGACCAACTATTAGCAAGATGAACTAAGAAAACGAGAGACCTGACACAATTAAATAAAATGAGAAATAAAAAAGGAGACATTACAACTGACAAAGGGCCATTAGAGACTGTTATGAAAACTATGAACCAACATACTGGAAAGCTTACAAGAAATTGATCAAATCCTGGACACGTCTAACCTATAAAGATCGAACCAGGAAGAAACAGAAAACCTGAACAGACCAAGAACAACTAATGAGATTGAATCAGTAATAAAAAGTCTCTCAACAAAGAAAAGCTCAGGACCAGATGGCTTCACTGCTGAATTTTACCAAGCTTTCGGAGAACTAACACTAATTCTTCTCAAACTATTTCAGAAAAATGAAGAAGAGGGAGGAATTCTTTCTAACTTGTTCTATGAAGCCAGAATTACCCTGATACCAAACTCAGACAAGGACACAACAGAAGAGGTCACAGGCCAACATCCCCGATGAACACAGGTGCAAAAATCCTTATCAAAATGCTAGCAAGCTGAATCCAACAGTGCATCAAAAAGATAATATACCATGATTAAGTGGGGTTTACCCTAGAGATGCAAGGACGGTGCAACATATGCAAATCAGTCAATGTGATACATCACATGAACAGAATGAAGGACAAACAAGTACAATCATCTCAATAGATATTGGAATATATATTGGTATAAATACACAAAGTAAGATTATTGTGACATAATAAAGAATAAAATCTTATAATTCACAGCAACATGGATGAGCCTGGAGGTTATGATGTTAAGTGAAATGAGTCAGGCACAAAAATACTGAAGGTACTAACTCATGTGTAGGAGCTAAAAAACATTGAGCTCATAAAAATAGAGAATAGAATTGCGGTTATTAGAGGTTAGGAAGGGTGGCAGGGAAGGGAAGACAGGAAAGGTTGATTAACAGATACAAAATTATAGCTAGACAGGAGAAATAAGCTCTAGTGTTCTGTAGCATTGTAGCGTGACTGTAGTTAACAATAATTTATTGTACATTTTCAAATAGCTAGAAGAAAGGATTTTGAATATTCCTAAAACAAAGAAATGATGAATGTTTGAGGTAATGAATATGCTAATTACCCTGATTTGATAATTACACACTGTATACATAAATCAAAATATCACGCTACACTCTATAAATGTGTCAACTATTATGTGATTACTCTATAATCATGATATGTCAACTAAAAACAAAAGGAAAAAAAAGATGAACAATGAACAAAAAAGCATAGCAGTGAGAAATTCTGAATCCCTGAGCTGGGAAGTTCTGAATAATGACCTGTGGGTGATACTGACCAAAGGGGGAACCTCAGCTTCTAAAGCCCAAACTCCAAAGGCAGTTGGTAATTATCAGTCAAGTATTGGGGATTCCAGGTGCTTTGACCCTCAGGCCCTGTTTGATTCCCAGAACAAACCTGTGAAGAACAGAACCTGGAAGCATGTCACCATTTTATAGATGAAGAAGCAAAAACTCAAAAGACAGAGACTTGTCCAAGCCTGTGCCTGTACAACCAGCAAGTGACTCAGCAACGGAAAGAATGCAGGTTTCCTATTTGGCCACACTCAGAATTTGGTGCTTCGACAACTATACTTCATCTATTGTAAATTTTCCAGCTTCACACAATTTCTTTTATTTACAAAAGTGCTAATTAGTATAGCTAATCTCTCTCTAAGGAATCATCCGTTGAGGGAAAAACAAGAAAACCAACGTAGGCACATCTAATGGCCTTGTGTTTTGTTGATCATTTATTTCCTGTATACTTAGTTTTATTTGAAATTTAATGTTGATTGGATTCAAGAAAACCGTTCCCCACAGGATATTTTCAATTGTAAGAGGTTTCTCCTGTGGCTCCAAGCTGTCTTCCATTTTGGGTGGATTTGCTTTCCGTGTAGCCAGTAATTACTGCAGGACTGCCGTCCTGGGCTCCTCCAGGCACAAGAGCTGAAGGGTGCCCTAAAGAATATTGCCTCCATGTCTGAACTGTTCCATCCTCTCATCTTACTACGAGCATCACAAAGAATTCTCTTGATCAATCGCTTTCTGACAGATCAGCATGTGTTTAATCCTAGTCAGAGTATCCCAGAGCCAGCAAGATGGGGCTGTCCGGAGACCCACCCTGGCTGGTCCGAAGCCTTTGACTGAGTAAACACAGTCTGAAAGGGAGCTGGGGAACTTGAAAGTGAAGCTGTAAATGATCCCTTCTGTGATTCTTGGCCGAGTATTCCTCTGGGGTGGACCAAAGTGGGGGAAACCAGAAGAGAGGGTCCCTCTTTGCTTTAAACAGAGTATCATTACACTTCTAGCATCTTCCTTGTTTGGGGCATTTTCCAAGTGAAAGTTCATTAGGGAGACACGAAAGCACGTTCTACTAATATCCATCAAAGAGGGGCTCAGTTTCAAAGCGCAGAAGAAATACAATAGCGTTGAAGCCCACTACATGAAAAAGATCTTATGCGCCTGAGAAGTGAAAGAGAAGCAGGGGCCAGTGACTTGGATTTTCTTTTTTAAGCTAATCTTTATTTGGGACAAAATGTGTAAGTCCAAGGAAAATGAGTATCTCCTGGGCACTCTCTTATTTACATGGGGTGGCTTGAACTAAACATTTTGAAATGTGTGTAAATGTTTGGGTTTCCTTTTCCATATTTTCTCTGGTTGGCACCAGAGCTGCAGGGCTTGGCATGTCCTCAAGCTCGGATCTTACCCACTGTGGCGACAGTTACTGATGAGCGTTAATCTGGAGGACACACAGAGACAAGGTAAAGTGCAGACTGGAACCCCGGGGATTAGGTCCATTGGCGAATAAAATGTAAACAGGGGATGTCTGAGAGGTGAGGAGTGGAGGGGCTCATTAAAGGTCTGGACTTGGGATCAGGGTGGCTTTGTGTCTGTCTTCAAGCCAGCGAATGGGTTCAGATGCTGGTGAGCACTAGCCAGGCCCCTGGCTCAGCTGTTGGTCTGAACAGTGCCAGAAGGTCCTTTCCCTGGGCTGTCCAAGGGTGTTGGGTAGGTCTCGGGATGACACGCCGTTCATTCAGGCCAGGGAAGGGGATGCTTGCCCCCACATCAAGCTTTTTGCTGAGGAAACCCTAGCTAATCTCTCATTCAGAAATGCTCCTTTGGAAAGTGATTCCCTTCCATTTCAGAAGGACCTATCTCCCTTGACGGCCCCTGGGAAAAAGTAGATGTTTTCAATGCTTCGATAGCATGCACTGTGAACTTCTCAAAATAGTTCTTTCAAAGTAAGGTTTTGGGTGAACATAAATGAGAAACTCTAACTCCCCAGGAGAAAATCTACTATAAGAACTTAGGCTTCGGCCTCAGGTGACATTGAATCTTGGTTTCCAGCCTTGAGATTGAGAATGTGAAGCATGCCAGCCAGATAGACTCGTCCTGACTCTGCTGTGAGGCCCGGCTGGAGGCCCACCCAGTCTGTCTGAAGTTCCCAGGTTCATTCTGGGGAGTCCTCTGACAAGGGTTTCTCAGCCTCGACACTACTGGTCTTCTCATCTGTTGCAGGGACACGAGGAAGCAGGTTATTTAGTTTGTTTATAATGGAGTAGTTACTACAGGTTTGGAATCAAAGATATGAGGTCACACCCCAACTTTCATTGCTCAATTTTCTCATCTGTTAAATGGGGATAATATCACTCACCTGAGAGAGCAGCTATGAAGAGTAAATGTGGTAATGTGTGTAAGTGGCTACTTATCAAATGCCTGGCACATAGTACATGCTAACTAAATGGTAGGTGTGTTACTTCTTAATGTGGACTTTTCAAAGAAGCGTGTGGATGGGGGCATTAATATTTAGGGAGCACCCACTTTATGCTGCACCTCCTATGATTGCTTACATGGAAAGTAGGGAAAATAGACCCGTTGCCCCTCCTGGGTCAGCTGTCAACTTAAGACGATGCTGGTACCTGGCACCAGGAGCCAAGTGTGGAAGAAAAGAATGCCATCTGTTCCCTTTTCTTAGCTCTAATGCAAAAAGGCTAAAGTGTTCTATTCCTTAGTGACCTCTTCATTGGTTCTTACTTGTGGTAGATATTGTGACGTGCTTTGGCAGCTGAGATTACAGCTTGAAGTTGATGAAGAGAAAAGACTTTTATCTTCTCTTATGGCTGAGTCTTCGATCTTACCAAGTTGCCTATCCGGGTTTGGTGGTCAGCAGCCAAGCTGCTCCCCATTCTTCTTCCCCTAACTACTAACATTTCTTTATGATCCTCAGCATTCAGAACTCAGGCTCTCAAAGCCTGGGCGAGAAATCCTGAATTATCCTGTTGGTCAACTTAGATAAAGTGAGAATAGTTAGAAAAGGTAAATGAGTGAAACAGAAGGAAAAGACAGTGAAATAACCATGCATTGATTCATTCCACAACCATTTGGTAGATACATACTACCTGCCAGTCACTGGACGTGGTGCTAAAGTTACAAAGATGAACAAAACTCAGTCTCTGACCTCAAAAATATAGTGGCTGCTTTTTGTTCTGGGTGCTGGTTGAAATTTGAAAACATTTGACTGGTTGCATACTTAAGATTTGGGTGGTTTTTGATGTATGATATTCTTCAGTAAAAGGTGCGTGTGTGTGTGTGCGTGTGTGTTTAGCAGCAGACACAGATACCAGAACAAGTGATTCTAAGTGCTAGTTACAGATACACCCAGGGCATTGTAGGAGAATAGGGAGCCAGGTGGGAGAAGCATGTTGGGTCCTGGAAGAGATTCCAGCATAAGCAAGGTCATGGAAGATAAAAGACACCGGGGCAGGAAACTAGGAAGAGCCCTGTGTTGCTTGGCACATAAACTGCGAGGCAGGAAATGATGAGCATGGAAAATTGAAGAAGGAGGTGGGGTTTTATGTTTATAGAGGGTAGAGTTTATCAGGTGGACAGTGGTGAGCTCTGGGCAGCTGTCAGCCAAAGGGAGGAAGTGGTGAGATGTGCATCTTAGACACAGTTGGCAGGGCTGGCTCAAGGCCAGGGGCACTTTTAAGCTCATTGCCATTTTCCAGATGAGAGATGGGTGACAGCTTGAACTAAGCTACAAAATTGTATGCATAATATGCACATGCACACACACACATACTCACACACATCTCCAATGGCTGCAATAAAAGAAGATTTTCATATACCATGTGATTCTACAGAAAATCCCATTTGAGTCTGGCAGAACTCATTTCTCTCTTAAAACTTTTAGTATCCCAAGATTTTGAGTGTGAGTTCAATGTCTCCTATGTCAGATATAAGCAGCACACATGAGGGCTGGGTGTGGTGGCTCATGCCTATAATCCCAGCACTTTGGGAGGCCGAGGCGGGTGGATCACAAGGTCAGGAGATGGAGACCCTCCTGGCCAACATGGTACAAAAGTACAAATGTACTAAAAGTACAAAAAAATTGGCTGGGTGTGGTGGCACATGCCTGTAGTCCCAGCTACTCAGGACACTGAGGCACATATCTTTTGTATTTTTTTGCGGGGAGCGGGGGGAGAAATTTGGGAGAAAGCAATTTTTTATTCTCCCAGTGGTTTATTTGCTGCTTGTCTCATCTTTGAAATATTTTCTGTTATCTACTTTACTGGCGAGACTCTAGTCCTGGGAGTGAACACTCTGGCTTAGCTCGTCTTTTCCACCTTTAGCTATTCACTTCTTTTCTCATATGTTCCAGAAGAAACTCCCAACTAGCAAAATTAATTGATGAAGAGACTTTATCTCCTCTGCATAACCCCAGATTGCCTGCTGTCTTTCTTTTTTCTTTTTTTTTTTTTGAGAGAAGTCTTGCTCTTGTCCCCCAGGTTTGAGTGCAATGGCTCGATCTTGGCTCACTGCAACCTCCACCTCCCGGGTTCAAACGATCCTCCTGCCTCTGCTTCCCAAGTAGCTGGGATTAAGGTGCCTGCCACCACGCCTGGCTAATTTTTGTATTTTTTAGTAGAGATGGGGTTTCACCATCTTGGCCAGGCTGGACTCGAACTCCTGACCTCAGGTCATCCACCCGCCTCAGCCTCCCAAAGTGCTGGGATTACAGTTGAGAGCCACCGCACCTGGCCGCATCCTGTTTCTTTAAAAGAGGAGGCTGAAAGGTCTAGTCATCTGTCCAAGAACAATGGCCAGCGCCTCCATAGGCAGGCTCTGAGAGAGACGTGGATGATGCCAGACTCTCAATGGGGAGGGTAAGTTTGTGATTGTGGACAGCAGTCTCATCAGCTGCAGGGAATTTTGAAGGAGGGATGGGGGACCGCAATGACTCAGTATATTCTTCAATGCCTTGCCTGTACACCAGGTGTGGGAGAGAAGAGGAGGTGGTGACAAGTACATGTGGTCATCTATCCAAACTCTCATGTTTCAAAGGAACATTAATTTCATTGTCCCCGGAGAGGAGAAGTAAATAATGAGGTATTGTCTAAGTCAGGTTTTTTCCCGCTGGAAGCTAGAATTCTGCAAAGTGTTGGACTTCACTCTAGACTTGGCTCTAGGTCTGTATGAGCCACTTGTGGGGAGTGTGGCTTTTGGCAAGTTACTTTACCTCTTGGAAATCCATTTCCTCTTTGTAAAAATGAGGATAATAGAGCATGTCTTTTTGCCTTTAAAGGTTATGCAACATGCACTCGTATGTTCATTACTGCACTATTCACATAGCAAAGACATGGGATCAACCTAGGTGCCCACCACTGGTAGACTGAATCAAGAAAATGTGGTACATATACACCATGGAATACTACACAGCCATAAAAAGAGTGAAACCAGGTCCTCGCAGCAACGTGGATGCAGCTGGAGGCCGTTATCCTAAGTGAATTAATGCAGGAACAGAACATCAAATGTTGCATATTGTTACTTAAGAGTAGGAGTTAAACACTGGGTACTCATGGACATCAAGATGGTAATAGAAACTGGGGACTACTGGAAGGGGACAGAGGGGGATAAGGGCCGAAAAACAAACTATTGGGTACTATGCTCAGTACCTGGGTGACAGGATGAATTGTGTCCCCAAACCTCACCATCCTGCAATATACCCAGGTAATAAACCTGCATATGTACCCTCTGAATCTAAAATAAATGTTGAAATTATAGAAAAATTAAAACAAAAAATGAAAAAGATTGTGAGCTATTGGGAGTGGAAATATTTTGGACCTTGAAAAGATCATTTTGAAAATAATGCTCTAATGTGAGAATTTTCTCCTGAGCATTAACCAAAGCACCACAGAGGCAGCTTTGGTTACAGTAAAGGGGTCTGAGAAACAAGGAGAAAGTACACGAGATGCCCCCTCAAGGAGGCAAGAGTATACAACAGTGTCTTGATTGATTATCCATTTTAGGGAGATCTATGGTAAATGCTCATGGGCTTTGGCCCCTCAGCATACTTCTCTCTTTGCAGAGTTTTACAAACTCATTTCCACCCTAGACAAGGCAAAAACACTGGAAAGTGAAGCCGAGATTCAGCCATGTTAGAAGGGAGGGCACTGGCTTCAGTACCCGCACCTGGGTTTGGGTCTCAGCTCTTCCCTTCACTCCCTGCAGGTACCTGGGTAGGAATCTTCCCTCATTGGGCCTCCATTTCCCATCCATATATTGGTTAGAATATTATTAAGGTCCTTTTCAGCACTTGAAATGGATTCCTTGCTGTCCCAAGGCATCCAGTCAATCCCAGCTTCTAGTTGCTGCAGAGACTGGGTCACTGCTGCAGCATCTCCGGTCCACTCACAGCAGCAGTCAGGAACTTACATTGCTATGCTGATTCCCTGGTCCTCCTCCTGTTTCCTCACAGTGGCATGATGGATCAGACATGCCACGCGACTGCATGGTGGCTCAGCTTTCCCGGCATGCGAGAACGTGCAGGGTGCATACAGATGCCATGTTTTCTAACCATCACAACTTTGAGGAGGCAGCAGATGAGGCTTAGGAGGGAAGTGATTGCTCTAACCGGCAACCCATGGTGGTGGGAAGAGGGGTCAATCGTAAAGTTGTCGGCCACCGGCTGAGACCTGCTGAGTGATGAGCATTACTCAGAGAGTGGGTCCAGTTCTCATTTTAGACCCAAAGTAAACTCTCCAGGCTTTGTTGTAGTTGGCTAATGGCAATCCCCAAGCCACAGGCTCCAGAGATATGAGCCAGTCTTCCAGGAGAAGCCACCCGTAGGAGAGGGGAGGATGAAGGGAGAGAGCCTGGCTCAGAGTCCTGTGCTTTGGGGACTGATTGCTTCAGATGGTGGCTTAGTGCCTCCTTTAGTTCAGGGTTCAATGCTAAGATCTCAAGCGAAATCCAATCTACGTTTGCGGATGCGCACATGGGAAGGGTGTTGAACTCATTCTCCCCAAAGTCAACATCCAGAGAACTGAGGGACTGGTGGAGTCACTTGGAAGTTCTTCATTGTTTTTTTCTCCAGTTCAGAAAGACCAGCATACCACTTAGAGGCTTGGTTTGGACAGCTCTCCAAACCCCTAGTCACATTGCTATCTTGCAGCTAAAACACAGGGTTAGCTGAATTTTCTTCCAAACTTCATTGCAAACAATTATCTTGGCATATTACCTGCAACACTTCCTTTGGAGAGTTCCTCCATGTTAGGAAACAAAAAGTTTGCCAAACACTGTGAATGACTGAATTAAGAAGTAAAATCTCAAACCAGTCAAGATGCATGAAGATTTGAGTGACTTGTGAGCATGAACTACATTGACAAAGACCTCATGAGGATACCATGGCAAGGCAAGATGAGACTGTAGGATAATGTCGATCTGGATGCCTTTGCAACTTGTGAAATCTGAGAGCCCCAACTTGACGAGTCACCTGCACAATCCCTTGCCCTAAGGTACAATCGTACTTGAATCTTCAGTCTTCAGACTTTGTAGTCCTTGAACGCACATGCACAGAAAATACACATTTGTATGCAATATTGCACCCTCCCCCATAACTCACTGCAATTAGGAGTTGAATTCCCCAGTTTACTGGACTGAACTTAGAGACCCAGCAAAAGGGGCTCTTGAGAAGGAAAAAAGGAATTCCACACTGGTGAGGTTAGGGCTTCAGTCTTTAAAGTGAGATGGCTTCGTGGAGACTGCCTGCTTTAGAAACGGCTGGGTCCCGATGCTCTCAGAGGGGGAGGTGGGTGACGCGGCGTGGAGAAAACCACTCAGAAGCCAGGACGACTGGAGCGGACGCTCGCGCGGGGCTGGGATTTGTGTAGCGTTGTGGGTTTTACCTTCTGAGCACCCCATCTGCCCTCTCACAGGCACAGCAAGGGCCCTGTAGTTGCTCTATTCTCCACCCATCTCTGAAAACGTTCCTTCTCTGATGCTACTTCAAAGCCCCCTGGGAAAGCCAAGTTGCCAATTAAGCCTCTTTGAGGCAGGTTCTCATTCCTTCCCCACTAATTGAAATGTTACTCCTTTTACTAAACCCATAAACCACCCAAACACAACGGTCTTCCTCATTTGCATTGTAACAATGTCCCTAATGTGCTTCCAAGAGCTTTACGTAAAGGCGAACCTTTTCTCCTCTCCCTGTATGAACGGTCAAAAGCAATTCCGAGGCAAAGGCCTTCATTTCCATCCCCATACAGCTGCTCATTAGCTAAGGTGGAATAAATTCCTTTTATTCTGGATTCATTTCCCAGGATGATAATGTCTTTTTTGTCTCAGGCCACTGTTCCCAAACTAGGCCTTAATTGCTGATAGTAATTGAGTTAATACATATTTACAGCAGGGTAAGGTTAAAGAAGGTCTCCTGTAGTTTTACTGGAGACATTTGATTTAACCTGCAATAAAATCATTAACAAGTTGTTCAGTGCTCATTCCGTCTGTCCTTTATCTTGTCTGCTCCTTGGGAAAGTTGGGTGAAGGCAGATGGCTTTGGCGTGGGCTCAGCTCTCAGGCTGCAGAGACGAGAGAGCCTAAGTCTCACCTCCTCACCTCTGGGTCCTCCTCTATTCAGAGAGAAGGGCCTCTCCCACTGAAAGCAGATAGCCCGGGGCAAGGCTGTGCAGCTCCCCAGGCTCCCAGCCAAGGAGCACAGGCCGGATGATGAAATCCCATCAAAGCCACAGGGCTGGGCCAGGCTCTGAATCAGCTCCCACCGGTAGCTCTGGCCCAAAGTGGCCCACAGGTGGGGCACCGAGCCGAGGTGTCAGGCAACGGGACAGTCCCAGTCACCGGCGCATGCCTAGAGAAAGGGGCTGAAAACAGGGTAGGAGGAGGGACCAAGGGCTGAGGGCAAAGCCAGGGAAAGCCAGGGGATTTCCAAATTACACCCTGGGGGGCCTGATGGTTTGCTGTTGAAAAAGTCTTCTCGAACCTTCTCTCTCACCTTCTCATAGACAAGGAGAAATGTGGAGGCCCTCCTCACCCAGGGGTTTCAGGCCTCTGTATCCACCGGAGTGAAACTGGCTTTACCCAAAAAGTGAGGATGGCTTGAGTGCACTGCAGGCTGACCGCTGCTGCCTTCCTCCCTCACTTGCCTCACCTGGGCCTCTAGCTGCTTTTCTATTCAGAAGGAGCCTGGCCTGAAATAAATGGTCCTGACTGGCAGAGGTAGCTGGCAGTTCCCTAGAATCCACGCTGTCACAGGCTTCCTGGGTACAAAACTGGATTATACTTTCTAGCCCCCTTTCCAGTTAGCTGGGGCTGCGTGACAGACTTTCCAGCTAATGGTATTTGGGCCAAGGGAGCAGTGACACAGGCCATCTCCATGCTCTGCTCTCACTGGTGGCCTGCGGGGGTAAAGATGACCCTGGGGCAAACGCCGAAAGCAGCCGAGTTGCGGTCAGCTCAAAAATGTAAATCATGGAAGAACTGCTGTCTCACCCTTCCCTGTGAGTGAGCAAGCCGTACATGTCTATGGGGTTTAAACCACTGTACACTTTGCGGAGGTTTTTTTTTTGAGATGGAGTCTCCTTCTCTGGCCCAGGCGGGAGTGCAGTGGCGCAATCACGGCTCACTGCAACCTCTGTCTCCCAGGTTCAAGCGATTCTCCTGCCTCAGCCTTCTGAGTAGCTGGGATTACAGGCTCGCGCCACCACGCCTGGCTAATTTTTGTATTTTCAGTAGAGATGGGGTTTCTCCATGTTGGCCAGGCTGGTCTCAAACTCCTGACCTCAGGCTCTCCGCCCGCCTTGTCCTGCCAAAGTGATTACAGGCGTGAGCCACCGCGCCCGGCCGGGGACTATTTTTTGTAGCGGGGAAGCTACTAAACAGTCTGCAGTACACAGCACCATGAACTGGCACGGCCTTTGCCTAGGATGCTCGCCCACGAAGACTTTACCCATGCCGCCCTGAAGACCCGCTCAAATTCCGGCCCGGCTCCGAAGGCTTCCCATGGCCAGAGGACACACCAAGCCAGCCTCACACTGTGATTATTCCTGGTCTCCTGCCGCAGCCGCCTTTGCCTACCTCTAGGCAGACTGAGCCAAGCAGGAATCAGGCCTGGCCTCCTGAGTAAGATTTAGAACCTGAGCTTTAAGGCCAAAAGCCTCAAAACCAAAGGTAGCTCCTCAGAGACTCTGATTTTATAATTTGTTGTTAAAATCAGGCTCAAGAGCCCTGGATGAGGAGGGAAAACACGAAGCTGATTTCTGGAGCAATTTGGCATGTTGGAGAGAGATGGCCCCTTCTTCTTACAGACGAAGAGACTGAGGGAGGCCCCAAAGCAGGGAGAGGCGAAATCAGCGCCCAGGCCTCCTGCCTCTCAGCCTGAAGTCCCTTCACTGCCTTCTTTAAACCTGACGACAAAAGCAAGGCAGGTGGAATGTGCTGGTATCAAGGCTCCCTTCACATCTCCTGGTACATCCTTTTCCTTTCACCACAACGTGCTGGTCTTCAGTGCACCCTGCTTCAGTATTCTCAAATGCTATTCCCAGTCGCCTTCCGTCTCCATGTACATTTCGTGGCAAAGTTCCTGGTGCTGACACTCCACATGTGAGCCTACTGGGAAATGCCAACATTTCCAAGGTGAGCCGTGTTCAGTATCCCTGTGGATGGACAGGGCTTGTTCAAGGAACATGAACACTCCATAGCGAGGATCGGGACAAGCAGGAAACGCAGCAGCAGCGAACCTCTCTATTTCTTTGTAGCATCCTTCTCTTCATGGGAAGAGAAGAGCCCTTGGGGAGGGATTCCGTCTCCTGTTTCAGAGAAATAAGCTGAGGATCAGAGAGGTTGGGTGATTTGCTCAAGTCTGACGTGTGTGTTCCTTCCCCTTCCCCTTCCCCTTCTCCTTCTCCTCTCCTTCTTCGTTTTTTTTTTTTTTTTTTTTTTTTGAGATGGAGTCTCACCCTGTCACCCAGGCTGGAGTGCTGTGGCTTGATCTCGGCTCACTGCAACCTCTGCCTCCTGGGTTCAAGCGATTCTCCTGCCTCAGCCTCCCGAGTAGCTTGGATTACAGGCATGCGCCACCACATCCAGCTAATTTTTGTATTTTTAGTAGAGAGGGGGTTTCACCATGTTGGTCAGGCTGGTCTCGAACTCATGACCTCAGGTGATCCACTTGCCTCGGTCTCCCACAGTCTTGGGATTACAGGCGTGAGCTACCGCACCTGGCCCATTTCTTCTCAGTGTTCTTCCCATGGAGGAGTCTGCTATCAGAGGGAGAAGTTTCTCTTTTCTATGTCATAAAAGAAAGCGACACGAGGCTACAGTTTGAAGCTGTATTTTATTCTTTAAAATTCAATCAACCATATTTTCTCTAATTATCTCCCAAAGCAGAGGCCTATGTTTCAGTGTTAATTTCTCAGAGTCTAGAGGCACGCTGATCAGAACTTGAAATCTGACCTAACCTGCGGGTTGACGTAGCTTTCCGCAATGCAGCGTCCCTGTCAGTGTTTTCCTCATAGTTGGAGCTGGTTCAAAACCCATGTTTTCTGCTTCCACATCCTTCCTTGCAGGAAGCTGTGGGGGAATCAGGAGCCTGGATGCTTGGCTCAGGAGAGCTCCGTAAGGCCATATAGTCCAATTCTTATTTTACTACTGGGGAGCCATAAGCTCACAGCAAGCCTGTGGCAGGGCCTGGGGGTCCCAGCTCTTCAGCAGAAAGTGCTTTATGGGAGAATGTGGGAGATGGTATTACCAATCCAGATTGGTAATTTTCCATAAAGTAAAAGAGGAATAAACATTTTCTTTAAATCCCATAACCTGGAGCAAGGAGGAGGAAGCTACCTACATCCATCATTTTCCTTTGGGAAAAATGTTGCATCCCGCCCTGTCCACACATTGAGGAAAGTGTCACTTTTTCGGATGTCGATGCCTGTTTTCCCCTGGCATGGCTCTTTGCATCCTTCGGACTCACCTCTTCTGCTTTGTCAGCAGTTCTTTTTCCATTAATGAGTGTGTATATGGGGGAGCGGTGGGAAGGGTGTGCATGGATCGTGGATGGGGTGACAGCCACTCAGACACTGGAGAGGCAGGAGAGAAAGGAGAGGTTGACAGGGTTGGTGTTGGAAGTGCCTACCAACAGCTGTTCTCTAGTATTTATTGCATGCTTTGTGTCATGCAGGAATGTTGCTTCATATATACATACTGTGTAATTCACTAAGTGCTTTTTCCATCTTTTTTATTCTTAAAAAAAATTCTTAAAAAAAATCTTGGCCGGGCGCGGTGGCTCACTCCTGTAATCTCTGCGCTTTGGGAGGCTGAGGTGGGCGGATCACGAGGTCAGGAGATTGAGACCATCCTGGCTAACACGGTAAAACCCCGTTTCTACTAAAAATACAAAAACTTAGCCGGGTGCAGTGGTGGGCGCCTGTAGTCCCAGCTACTGGGGAGGCTGAGGCAGGAGAATGGCGTGAACCCGGGAGGCGGAGCTTGCAGTGAGCTGAGATCGCACCACTGCACTCCAGCCTGGGCGACAGAGCGAGACTCCATCTCAAAACAAACAAACAAACAAACAAACATCTTTGGAAAGCAGAGACCTGGAGAGCAAGAGCTAACATACTGGGAATACTACAATATTCTACATGATATGCTTCTCATTTTCGCATAGAAATGAGAAAACTCTTTCTATCCCTGACAACAGCATGTAACAATCACATCTTAATTGTCATGGTGAGGAGGTCTGTGCTCAGAGAGGGGCCTGGTCTAAGATCACACAGCTAGTAAGTGGCAGAGGCAGGATTTGAACTCAGACCTGTCTGAGTCAAAGTCAAGTTTCTTGCCACAGCATCAGACTGCCTCCTAAGTACATAGAACTGTTAGCAAAGAAGAACAATTGTCCCCAATTTATAGCTTGAGAAAATGGAGTCTGCAAGTCTCAGAGAAGAATAAAATCCTATAGTTTCTAATCACAAAACTGTGACTAAAATTCCAACCTGTGTGAAGTGAAGCGGTAGGTATGGGAGGACTCCAAGGTATGGCCCCACCCTCTAGGCACCAGCCATCCATTGAGACCTATGACTGCTACTGGTGTCTCAACAGGGAATGGTTCTGAATGAGTATGTTGGTGAGGGATAGGGTGGGTGGTATAAATGATGAAGGCTGAAGAGTCTGAGACGGTGATCAGTGCTGAATCCAGACTGTGGCCCCATCTGGAAATCTGCTAAAATGGTCTTTGCTAGAGGCCGTGGATCCTCTTACATCATTTTTCAGAATCTCTTGTCATCTGGAAATAAGAAAACCCAAATTAATTGTTGACAAACATTTTGCGGTAATTGCATCTTCTTACTAAGGGCCAGACTATCTCTCTTTGGAGAATGAAGCTGGAGAGTGTAATTGCTGGTCAGATCTTCTCCTCACAATGGCCTGAGGAAAGACTCTGAGGCCAGGGAGAGCGGGAGCCTCTCCCCTCAATGTTACCTCCAAAAGGAACGGGGGATAAATACCCTTGTAAGACAGTTGGCCTCATTTTGTGGATGTGAATTCAATGGCTCACAGCTCCATTCTACTCATCCTGGCTCCGGCTTAAGTTTTAAAAACTAATTCTCTCTGCATTAATCTGAAAAGATCCTTCAAACAAAAGCTCAACATCTGAGTCTATTTACCGAGTGTGCAGCTGTGTCAATTGGCCAAGACAAAGCGAAGGCTTCCTGGTCAGCCCACAATGGGTGGCAGGTAGTCTTGCAAACAGAGAAACACAAGGCAGGGGCCTTTCACGAGTCAGCAAACCTCCTTCCAACAAGGAAGAGCTGGAGCAGAGGGGTCAGGAGGATGGAGTGCCGCCCCACCCCCACTCTCACCAGCACACAAGTGGAACTGAAAGGTAGGATCTGTAAGCCCATCAATTAGGGCTATTAAAAAGGTAATTAGCCCTCTTCTATGGAAACCAAGGACAGAGATGTGAAAAGGGGGACATTCATTTCCATGTGGTTACATTTTAATGTGACCAGTACTCTTTAGTCATGAAACGAGGTGCCATTGTTGAGAATATCACTTGGTCGGTCTTAATGGGAAGGTGCTACTAAGTCAGTTAAGGAGTTATCTTATATTTAGAACAGTAGCTATTTTTAATTCTTGAAACATATATTTTTCTGCTATCAAACTCTAGATTCAAATCAAATGGCCGGGTTTGGGAAGCTAGGGACGAGTTGAGAGTCATTTCTTTTCTAGTTTCCTTTCCCAAAGAGAATTGTGGCAGGAAATGAAATTTAAAAATGTCAACAAGGAATAATTTGTCTTGGATTCTGAGAAGTGTGAAATTTAAAATGAATGTTTCTGTTTCCTCTCTTTTTAAACATGTGTGGGTATTTTGGTAATAAAGCCCAAGAAAGACAGAAAATGAATGGCGGAAAGACCTTTGTTATAATGAGGTTTGAAGACAGTTATTCAAATAGACCTAAAGCATATGATGCTCTGTGCAACACTGTCCCCGTTCACAATGAATGCACTTATGCAGATTTACATTGCCTCTTTCTGTGGGTGTATGTGTGTGTGCGTGCACGCATGGTGGTAGTGGTGGTGGTTGTGTATGCACACCTGCAAGTAAAGGATAATTTAATTTTGTTTCTCTACTCTCTCATGCTCTCCTTCTCCATCACTACTCCCGCTACTTTTTTGATGTAAACTGTGCAAACAATGAGATGAAAAGATCTTTTTTTTTTTTTTTGAGACGGAGTCTTGTTCTGTCGCCCAGGCTGGAGTGCAGTGGCGCAATCTCAGCTCACTGCCAGCTCTGCCTCCTGGATTCACACCATTCTCCTGTCTCAGCCTCCAGAGTAGCTGGGACTATAGGCATGCACCATCATGCCCAGCTAATTTTTTTTGTATTTTTAGTAGAGATGGGGTTTCACCATGTTAGCCAGGATGGTCTCGATCTCCTGACCTCGTGATCCGCCCACCTTGGCCTCCCAAAGTGCTGGGATTACAGGTGTGAGCCACCGTGCCTGGCCCGAGATGTAAAGATCTTAAGAACACAGTTGGATGTATCACATCTCATTAATCCACACAATAATTAAGAGTTACAATATTCCCATCACATCAGAAGTCTGCTGACTCCATCCAGTCAATACTACCCTCCCCAGACAATCACTGTTTTGATTTTTAGTACTATGAATTCGTTTTGCCTGTTCTTTAATTCCATAGAAATGGTATCAAACAGTATGAATAGTTCTGTATCCGGCACTTCTCACTCAAAATAATACTTTATGAGATTCATCCATGATGCTGATTGTTAGTAGTTCATTCTATTTTATTTATAAGTAACATTTCATTGTATGACTATCCCACAGGGTATCCATTCTTGTGTTGATGGACATCTGGGTTGTTCCCAGTTTTGGACTATTATGAATAGAGCTGCTGTAAACATTCTTGGATAAGACTTTTTGTGGGCATATGTTTTTATTTCTCTTAGGTCATTATCTAGGAGTGAAGTTGCTGACTCATAGATTAGGTGTATCTTTAACTTTGTAAGAAACTAAGAAACTGCTAAACAGTTTTTTAAAGTGGTTCTACCACCTCACACTTTCAACAGCAATGTGATGAGTTTCAACAGTTCTGCCTCCTTACAGACTTGATGTTGTGAGTCTTTTTAAGTGTTCTGTTCTGATGGGCATTTAGTAGTCATCTCCTTGTGGTTTTAACTTGCATTTCTCTGATGACTATTGGTGTTGGACTCTTTTCTTATGTGCTTTTTACCATTTCTATGTCTTCTTTCATGAAACTTCATTGAAGTCTTTTGTTCATTTTTATTAGTTTATGTTATTATTAATTTGCAAACGTTCTTTACATTTTCTGGATAAAGTATCTTCTAATACACAGGTATGGCAAATATTTTCTCTTGGCCTATGGCTTTCATTTTCGTTTTCCTAAGGGGTCTTTTTGATGAGCAAAAGTTTCTTATTTTGATGAAGTCTAAGTGTTCAAATGTTTATTTTGTAGTTAGTGTTTTCTGTATCTCATCTTCGGGATACAGACAAAATATGTAATCTTTGCTCTACCCCAAGGTTGTAAAGACATGCTTCTGTGTTTTCTTTTAGCAGCTCTATAATTTTAAATTTTGTGATTAAACTGATAATTCATCTCAATTAATTTTATATGTATGGTATGAGGCAAAGATTGAGGCTTATTTTTCTCCCAGCGTTTGTCCAGTTCCTCTAGAACCATTTGATAGACTTTCCTTTCCCCTCTTAACTTCTCTGATGCCTGCATCATGGATCAGTTGATTGTATCTGTGTGGTTCTATTTCTGGACTTTCTATTCTATATTTTTTCTTTTTGGTCTGTCTTCTTGCCAATATCACATTGCTATGATTTTTGTATATTTTTTAATGTCTTGAAATCAGATAGTGGGGGCCCTTGGATCTTGCTATTTTTTTGAAGATTATTTTGCCAGATCCTTTGCATTGTTATATAAATTTTAGAATCAGCTTCTCAATTTCGACAAAAAGCTTGTTAAGATTTTGATTGGTTGTGTTGAGTCTGTGAATTAGTTTAGTAAGAGGGAAATTTAATGCCTTAACAATATTGAACCTTTCAAGGAATGAATATGCTATTTCTTTCTATTTATTTGTTTTCCCTTATTTTTTTCAGGAAGATTGTATAATTTTTACTGCAAAGGTCTTGTACATCTTTTGTCTAGCTTACTGCTGAATATTTTATGTATTTTGATGCCATTGCAAATGATGTTTTGAAATTTTGTTTTCTAATTGTTTGTGGTTAGTATGTAATAATAGAATTGACATATGTATATTTAACCTTATAGCTGGTTATGTTGCTAAATTCCCTACCTAATTCTAACGGTGGCTTTATATATCTCTTGGTATTTAATATATGTATATATATATTCACATTTTCTGCAAATAAAGAAAGTTTTACTTCTTTCTGTCCAATCTTTACACTTTTTATTCTACCTTATTGAACTAGCAAGGGGTGCCAGTACAGTTGCTAAACAGGGAGTTAAATTACTAATGGTTTATCTCAATATTGTGGAAGCTGTGTTAAAGTTTCTTTAAGCATGGGTCTATTTCTTATTCAGTGGCACAGTCCTTTTTCCTAAGGTGTGGAATTTGTGGTGTGAGGTGCTCACCAAAGTGTCTCCCTTCTGCTTGGCTAGCATTCCAAAGTCCCCCAACCCTCAGGACCTTTGGTGTCTCTATTCAGAGTGCATCTCCATTGAATCTGTTCTCTAATAGGCCTAGTAGAGTTTTACCCTGTGCACGTACAGTCCTGTTCTCAGCCAAGAACCCTGGAGGACTGCCTGATACAACTTCTGGCAACCTTCTGGCACAGATACTTCTCCTCTGGTACCTTGCCCTGCAGATTCCACTGCTCCCGCACTCCCAAGCTCCAATCTCTGCCTCCTCCACTAACCATGCTCACCATCCTCTGCTGGTGCACTCCCTCCTTTCACTGGGATCTGGTAACTGTCCACGGGCGGAAAGCCAGACGGCACGCAGGGCTCACTTCATGAGCTTCCCTTCTTTCAAGGATCACACCTCTGCTGTCCATTATTCAATACCTGAAAATAATTGCTTCAGATATTTTGTCCTGTTTAATCATTGCTTGTGGTGGAAGGCACATCCAATACCAGTTTACTCCATCATGGCCAAAACTAGATTTTTACCCATAGGTACTTGTGTTAAACCAGCCATCCATACCAAGAACACGTCTGTGCCATCTCTTTCATTTCTCATGTGCGTAGAGAGGGCAGGAATCATATCTTGAATTTAGAAAAATCACTGGACAATTCTTATAATACTTGTCTTCCAACTTCCTCAACAAACAAAAACAAACAAACAAACAACAAACGGTATTTTCTAAAAACTCAAGCCAGTCCACTAGTTGTCCTTACTAGACCGGCATTTCCTATCTGTGTGAGGACTGCTAGCTCTACAAGAGGATAAATGGCAATGTGGGTCTACAGAGTTTCCTGACCAGATACTTTTGGAAAATGTTATGTCTGATTTTTTTCCTGCAGGAGAATCACATGCACATTAATATATGAAAAAGGCTGATATGTTCTGTTGAAAAATTTCATCCACTTAATGTTTCCCAAACTTAATCATCCACTGAATGTTGCCCAAACTTAATCATCCACTTAACGTTGCCCAAACTTAATCAGTGCAACTAAGCCTTGAGAGAATATTCATTAATATTGGAAATGTGTGCTCTTTCACTTCGTAAATTATCTGACTTATTTATTTTCCCCAAAGTTTTGAAAAAATGCTATTCAGAAGGCAAAAGGGGAGTTTTGATGTTTGGCAAGTCAGTCAAAATTACGGATGCTGATATGATATTTAAGCTGATCATTTCTGATTGGTAGGGCCAACAATTGAACAGATGAGTTAAATACCTCAGAATCTATGTGTCTAGTTTCCACATCCCAATTGTGCAAATAAAATGTGATGGGAAAATGGACTTTTTCTTTTAACGCCGATGGACTCCGATCAGCATATTTATCTTTTAAAGGCCTAGAAATCTGGAAATATAATGCTAGCCCATAAAATCTTACCTTCAAAAGTATTTCATATAGACTCTATTTTTAAGATAATAACCCACCTCCATAAATTTTATTAATCATTTATGAACCCCCTAAAATACTTTTGGAAATATTTTCCAGCTCAAACACCTTTTTAAAACACCTTTTTCAATGACATCATGTCTCTTGGTGTATATTGTTCTATAGTGGGGATCTGGAAAGCTTCCCCGTTCCTCCATAAAGCGACTGCTGAAAAGTTTGTCATCATCCTCCCTAAATATAAGCACCTGGAAAATCTGAGTGCTATGAAACCCCAAAACATAGCTCTGAGGCAGACAGCTGGGTTTAAAAATCTCTCCCTGGGAGAATCGCCTCAGGAGTAGCAGAAGCATAGTTCACAATCCTGGGGAACTTCAAGGCCCCCCGAAGGCTGAGCCCCAGTGAGAGGCTTTGAACTGTACTCTAAAATGTCTCCCAGGAGGAAAGACTCTCCCTGAGTTTCTCTGCTGAGCACGCTGTGTGCTTCCCTTCACCTCCCTGCTGCTGTCAGCTAGCTCCACATTCTGACCTACAGGCAGAGGCAAAGTGGATGCACACTGATTCATTCATCCAATCCATTCAGCTATTCATTAGGTAATTCAAAACTGAATTATTGAATGTCACTTATGAACCAGGCACTATAGCAGAGGTGCTAAGATGCAGTGGTGGACAAAACTCAATCCCTGCCCTCATGGAGCTTACAGTCTAGGGAGCAAGAAGAACAACCAGCCAACCAACGCACATGGTAAGAAGTGCTACAGGGAAGAATGAGTCACATTAAGAGGTTGGAGAGTGGCTGGAGAGTTACATAGGATGACCAGGAGTGTTTTCTCTGAGGAGGTGACATTTGTGCAGTAGTATGAGCGAGAGGCTAAGTCAAAGAAACATTGAGGGGAAGAGCTTTCCCAGCAGAGGGAACGGTAAGTAAAAAAAACCCTGAGGCTGGAGTTTTTGGTTGAATCCAATGGCTCCTAAGCACTAGCTAGCTGCATTTGACTCACCAAAGAAGCTTAAAAACAAATACTATTCCTGGGATCCACAGTCTCAGAGCCCAATTCAGTAAACCAGGAGAGGGGCCTGAGAACCTAGATTTTTAAAAAGCCTTCCCAGAACATTTTGATGCTTAGCTCAGTTTAGGAAACTCTAATCCAGTCCAACGACCTCATATCACAGAGGAAGAAACTGAGGTCCAGAGACAGGACGTGATTTAGCTTCTAGTCACAGAGTTACATAATTGTAGAGCCAGGCCTAGAAACCATATTCCCGCGTTCCCAGTCCTCCCTGCTCTCCTTTCCCCTCCTGTCCCCTCTTCTCCTAGAAGCCACTAGAAATGTTTTTCTTCTAATAATATTTGTTGTTGTCATTACTAATATGAATAATAACTACCATTGATTGAAGATTTATCCCGGGCACTCTTCATATATTAACTTATTAAATCCTCACAATAACCTTATGAGAGTGGCATGCTTATGATTCTCACTTTGCAATTGAGGAAGCTGGTGGAGAGGTTAAGCAACTTGCCCCAGGTCACACAGCTGGCAAACGATGGAGCCAGGCCACCTTCCTGCAGAGTTTATGATGCTGGACTCCCCTTTGGGGCTGCCTCATGCAGACCAGGGCAAGACCATTACTGTTGTTATTGATTCTCATCAACAGGGGCTTTGGTTTCTCATCCTGTGCACATTGGCAGGGACACCGGCCATATCATGATGCAGACAGCTGGGAGTGCACCTCAAGGCCGTGGTACAAGTTCAGACAGTGGAATCTGTCCCTTTGGAGAGCAACTGGGGTCTGACTATGACTTATTTGTCTTTTGGAAACTTCAGGAGATTGAAGTTTCCTTTTGGTGAATTTTGGAAGTCAGGCCCTGCTGAGAATGCAGAGGGAGAAGCTGGTGTGCTTGCTGCAGGTTTATGGCCAAGCTGGGCATATCATCGCAGTCATAGCTGCATCCAAGTAACACATCACTAGTGTGCCTTCCCTGCGGCCAGGATGACCACATCATTGATCTCACTGTGCGAGACCCTGAGAGCGAGGTTGAAAGATAAAACGGGATGATCCCTGTCCTCTAGGAGCTCACGAATAATTATAATTCCTGGCAGAAAGTAGCAGTGTTCCATTAGAGTGCTAGAGGTTAGAGGGCCACGGTGGTGAAGAATTTTGTTGGATCTGGACCTTGATTTAACAGGTAGTGACAAAGGAAGAGATCTGCAGGATGAAGGAACAACCTCAGCAAAACCACAGTGGTGTGACATGGCATGGTGGTTTTGGGGAAGGGAGATTAAAAAATATATAGTTTTTGCTGTTGTTGTTTTTCTTTTTTGTTTTTTGAGATGGAGCCTCACTGTGTCACCCAGGCTGGAGTGCAGTGGTGCAATCTCGGCTCACTGCAACCCCCATCTCCTGGGTTCAAGCGATTCTCCCACCTCAGCCTCCCAAGTAGCTGGGATTACAGGCATCTGCCACCACGCCTGGCTAATTTTTGTACTTTTAGTAGAGATGAGATTTCTCCATGTCGGTCAGACTGGTCTTCAACTCCTAACCTCAGGTCATCCACCCACCTTGGCCTCCCAGAGTGCTGGTATTACAGGCATGAGCCACTGCTCCTGGCCATACATAGATGTTATTATGTGTACAGCTAGTATGTTTCCATAAGCTAAGGGTTTAAGGTGAGAGAGAGTCCGTATATAGTTTTGCTAGCTTTTCCGTGTATTATCCTCCAAATGATCACACCAATAGTATAGAGCACACTCTACTGGGGTCCCTGTCAAACAGAGGAGGGAGTGCATGGTTTACTAATTACTTCATGCTCAAAATACCATGGTGCTATTTTATTTTTATTATTCTTCATAAAAATTTTAATTGTTTTTTAACATTTTTGTAGAGATAGGGTCTTGCTGTGTTGCCCAGGCTTGTCATGAACTCCTGGCCTCAAGCAATCCTCCCACCTCAGCCTTCCAAAGTGCTGGGATTACAGGCATGAGCCACCATGACTGACCATTTTTAAAAATTATCCTTTGTAGGTTAATAACAGACTGTATGATGGGGCTACAGAAGGAGGGCATTTATTAAGGAGGGTGAGAAGCTGAACTAAAGTGACCTCTTCAATCTGTTCCAGCATCACTGATGTGCTATGTGTGTACCTATTCCAGCAGCAATACATCAGAATTCAAGTATTCATGTGTCTGTGCTACATTGCTAAGTCTTCTGTGATGCTCTGGTATCTAAATGAGGTACTATTATGAATCCCTCCCAGGCCTTTAGACAATAATTGTCTATTTCACACCACTGCCTGTAGAAAGGATGAAAGAGAGGCAAAGAGCTTGAAACTTCAAACTCAGCTGTGAAGACAGGACGGGACACCACTAAGACACAGGGGTGTGCTGGAGCTGGTTTACAACCAGATCAGGAGAGTCAGTTGTTAAATTTTTAGAAGTTTTGTGGGCCAGTTGTGAAATACAGCCATTATTAAAATTAAATTTTATGGATTTATAATTAAATAAATTATATTTTCAAAACGGAAACAAAGGCATGCCTGTAGTCCCCGTTAACTGGGTAGAGGCTGAGGCGAGAGGATCATATGCACCCAGGAGTTCGGGCAATATAGCAGCACCCCATCTCTCAAAGTAGGTGAGTAAATTAATGAATTAATTAAAAAATGAAAAGGAAACAAACACTAAAAACTCATCGCTTCCGGATTATTTTACTATATTCTACCATTACACATACTCTTGAGGTTATTAGCAGGTATGGTAGCTGCATGGCAGATGGAGATACTGCAGAATGGTGTCCGTCTCTTCTCAGCTGCATTCAGTGATGTCGTGTTGGTCATGTGACATCAGTTGTGGTGTGAGTATTTATGCTACGGAAATGGGCAAGTGCTAGAAATCTGAGGGTGATTCATTGTTTTGCTGTGTATCTTGACTTAAGAACATGATGGAAAAATATTAATAACGCAGATTAAATTTAACAGTATGTTTTGTCTATGCTGTTACATGGTGAATAGCACAAAAAGTTGAGGAAGTATTCTTCTAGTACTCAAAAACTATTACCCAATTCTGCAAAGAAGTTGCATATCATTGATGATGAAAGAGTAAAATTCCTACCTATCTTTATTGTTTCACTTCTGTCTTACATATTCACTTAAATGAAAATATCACCCAACATTCATGCCAGAGCTCCACCTGTTTGTCAGCTGCCCCCATAGATTGGCTACACATTCAAAGTTTCAGCAGCAATCAATGAAAGCCTTTTGTGAGTCTCACTTGGCTGTATAAAATTTACGGTAAAGGGTCTTATGATGGGTAATTTTATGTGTCAAAGTGACTAGGTGTAGGGACACCCAGATAGCTGGCAAAACATATTTTCTGGGTGTGTCTGTGAGGGTGCTTCTGGAGAGAGAAACGTGTAAATTCTTAGATGGAGTAAGAAAGATTCACCTTCACCAGTGTGGTAGACATCACCCAATCCACTGAGAGCCCTCTTCAAGAAAACAAAGGGAGGAGGAGCAAATTCTCCTTCTCTTCTTGAGCTGAAACATCACCTTCTCCTGCCCTTAGACATCAGAGCTCCTGACTCTCAGGACTTCAGATGCCAGGACTTACACTAGCACCCTCACACCCCCCGTTTCCACTCCCTACCTCCCAGCCCTGCCTCTCAAGACTGGGAGTTACACCCTCATTCTGAGCCCTTCAGACTCAGACTGAATGACGCCACTGGCTTTCTTGGTTCTGCAGCTTGCAGACAGCATATCATGGGACTTAGCCTCCGTAACTGAGTGTGAGGCAATTCCTACAGTAAATCACGTCTTATGTATCAAAATCTGCCTATTGCTTCTCTGGAGAACCCTAATATGAGTATTGTTTGTTATCATTTTTATTTTTTATTTATTTATTTGTTTATTTGTTTATTTTTTTTGAGACGGAGTCTTGCCCTGTCTCCCAGACAGGAGTGCAGTGGCACCATCTCGGCTCACTGCAAGCTCCGCCTCCCAGGTTCACGCCATTCTCCTGCCTCAGCCTCCTGGGTCGCTGGGACTACAGGTGCCCGCCACCATGCCCGGCTAATGTTTTGTATTTTTTTTTTTTTTAATAGAGACGGGGTTTCACCGTGTTAGCCAGGATGGTCTCGATCTCCTGAGCTCGTGATCCGCCCTCCTCAGCCTCCCAAAGTGCTGGGATTACAGGCTTGAGCCACCGCGCCCGGCATGTTATCATTTTTAAATTGGGTTGTACATGTTCTTTGTATTAGTGAAGTTTACAATAAACTTATGTCTGTCTGTCTATGTACCTATCTGTATTTTTCCCCAGGTCTCCGGTTGTTAAGTCTTGAACACTATACCACTGCTGAGACATTTCTCCCTTGTAAGTTGACAGGAAGGAAAAATAATTCTCTTGAATAACACGAATCAAACAATCTCTGGAGAGCAGAACCGACTTGGTTTGGGTGCGGAGGGTTTCCTGGGAGCTCATGAAAAGCAGGTCACTAACTACACAGTTGAATGAGTCATAGTTTGCTCCTTTCTAAAGTGCAATGTGCTTTATTCAAGAAGCTCAAGATTTTAGCAATAGCAGCTCCTCCCAGCAGCCTCTCAGGATAAGAGTATTGGATGCTTCACTCCCACCTTTTCCTAGTGACTAGCTCCGGGAGCCCAAAGTCTGGGGTTACCGTCTCCTAAATTCTTCCTCCCTCATTTTAGCCAGCCACAGCAGCCCTCTTCCTGGTCTTCAAGCATGCTGAGGATGCTTCTGCCTCTGAGCTTTGCATCTGCTGTTCTCTCTGCCTGGAACAGTCTTCCCCGGATACTAACACGACTCGTGCTTTTTATTCAAATGTCACCTCCCTGACCACCTGTATTAGTCAGGGGTCTCTAGACGGACAGAGCTAATAGAATATATATATATAAAGGGGAGTGTATTAGGTATTAAGTTACATGATCACAGGGTCCCACAATAGGCTGTCTGCAAGCTGAAAAGCAAGGAGAGATAGTGCAAGTCCCAAAACTGCAGAACTTGGAGTCTGATATTCGAGGGCAGGAAGCATCCAGCACGAGAGAAAGATGTGGCCTGCGAGGCCAGGCCAGTCTCTCCTTTTCATGTTTTTCTTCCTGCTGTATATTTGCTGGAAGCTGATTAGATTTTGCCCACCAGATTAAGGGTGGATCTGCCTTCCCCAGTCCACTGACTCAAAAGTTAATCTCTTTTGGCAACCTCACAGACACGCCCAAGATCAATACTTTGTATGCTTCAGTCCAATCAAGTTGACACTCAGCATTAACCATCACAAGTCCACTCCTTGTCAACTTGAACCCATACACATCTCATGAGATCACACATAATCTTCAAATAAAGACAATAAGGTCATAATTACGCCTAACGTAACACAACTATCATTGGTACAATGATAAATGCACCAATCCCCAACCCAAATACTGTTACATACAGTTACCAATACTTAAATGCTGATATGAAATCAATAAATCTTATGTCACATGATAAAGGAAAAGGAAATAATATAAAGATATTTTCTTAGTACAAGCATATACATGCACAAACATATTTTTAGCAAAAGAAGGGGGGAGGAAATACTCATGACAATTACAGTCCCCATTTCTGCAGCTGGTCACGTGGTCATAGCTGGTATCAATGACTACCTTCTTCTGCTACCCATTCTGTATTTCCTTTGCCTTCAGCAAGCACCTCAGCAGGTTGTGTCTTTTTCCCTGATGGAGCGACCCAAACCTTCATTCCTGAGAGGTCTGGAACATGTGTAGTCCTGTCTGGATTGGGCTGTTGTAGTTTCCCATTGACCTTAATCACAGGAGATGGTAATACTAACAGATGCGCTAATGGATCTCTTGGATTCCATGCATATTCTTCCTTACCTCCGTTATGGAGTAGTAGGTTGATTTCATCTTGATAGTCTGGGTCAATCATCTCAGCCAACACTGTAACTCCTTTCTTAGCCTGTTGACCTAAAGGCAGGAGGATCCCAAAGTGTCCAGGTGGCAATCAACTTCCAGTTTAATGAAATCGTTGTTGTGTCTCCTAGTGGTAGCTTTCCTCCCTCTGGAACTAAGACCTCTAGGCCAGCAAAATGTAATGTCGTGGGAACAGGAAGCAAACATTTTGCTAGTGGATCACTAGGGGTGATGGTGAGTGGTGCCACTTCCACTTCCACACCTTGATTCCTGAACCCGTGTATCCCGGCCATGGGAGAAACAGTACCATATATATATTGGACGCTGATTCAGAGCTTACAGGGCCTTCTGGAGAAATTTGCCTCAGCCCTGTAAAGTGTTGTCATATAGTTGGCATTGTAATTGAGACTTCAAAAGGCCATTCCACTGTACTATCAATCCAGTTGCTTCAGGATGATGGGGAACATGGTAAGACCAGTGAATTCCATGAGCATGAGCCCACTGCCTCTCTTCTTTAGCCATAAAGTGAGTGCCTCGGTCAGAGGCAATGTTGTGTGGAATACCA
The DNA here is from genome assembly GCF_000951035.1 of Colobus angolensis palliatus. Classification (NCBI taxonomy): domain Eukaryota; kingdom Metazoa; phylum Chordata; class Mammalia; order Primates; family Cercopithecidae; genus Colobus; species Colobus angolensis. The sequence goes on from NW_012118932.1 coordinate 4,141,050, forward strand.
TGACAGTGGTTAAGGCATTCTGTGAGTCCACAGATGGTAGTCTTGGCAGAGGCATTGCATGCAGGATAGGTAAACCCATATCCACAGTGTCTATTCCAGTGACACTGCCCTTTCCATGTTAGAGGAAGTCCAATATTATCAACCTGCCACTAGGTAGCTGGCTGATCATCCCCAGGAATGGTGACATATCGAGGGCTCGCTGTTGGTCTCTACTACTGGCAAATTGGGCACTCAGCAGTGCCAGGTCAGCTTTGGTGAGTGGAAGTCCATGTTGCTGAGCCCATGTGTAACCTCCATCCCTGCCACCATGACCACTTTGTTCATGGGCCCATTGGGTGATGACAGGGGTGGCTGGGGAAAGAGGCTGAGTGGTGTCCATAGAACGGGTCATCCTATCCACTTGATTATTAAAATCCTCCTCTGCTGAGGTCACCCATTGGTGAACACTCACATGGGATGCAAATATATTCATGGTTTTGGCCACTCAGAGAGGTCCATCCACATATCTCTTCCCCAAATTTCTTCATCACCAATTTTCCAATCATGCTTCTTCCAAGTCCCTGACCATCCAGTCAAACCATTGGCTACAGCCCATGAATCAACATATAATCGCACATCTGGCCATTTCTCCTTCCCTGTAAAGTGCACAACCGGGTGCACTACTCGAAGTTCTGCCCACTGGGAAGATCTCCCTTTACCGCTATGCTTCAGGGATGTCCTAGAAAGGGGCTGTAGTGCTGCAGCTGTTCACTTTCGGGCAGTGCCTGCATATCGTGCAGAACCATCTGTGAACCAGGCCCTAGTCTTCTCTTCCTCTGTCAACTGATCATAGGGAACTCCCCATGGGGCCATCAGTGCAGGCTGGGGGAGAGAAGGCAGGGGGGCAGGAGTGGAGACCATGGACATTTGAGCCACTTCCTTATGTAACTTACTTGTGCCTTCAGGACCTGCTCTAGCCTGATCACATATATACAGCTTCCATTTGATGATAGAGTGCTGCTGTGCACAACCCACTTTATGACTAGATGGGTCAGAAAGGACCCAGTTAATGATAGACAGTTCAGGTCACATGGTGACTTGATGACCCAGTCAAACGTTCAGTTTCCACCAAAGCCCAGTGATAGGCCAACTGTCTCTCAAAAGGAGAGTAATTATTTGTAGAAGATGGCCTTGCTCCAAAATCCTAGAGGCTTCCCCTGTGATTCACCTATGGGGGCCTGCCAAAGGCTCCAAACAGCATCCCTATCTGCCACTGACACCTCAAGTACCATTGAACCTGCTGGGTCGTATGGCCCAAGTGGCAGAGCAGCTTGCACAGCAGCTTGGACCTGCTGCAGAGCCTTCTCCTATTCTGGACCCTACTTAAAACTGGCAGCCTTCGGATGGTCACTCAATAAATGGGCTGGAGTAACACACCCAAATGAGGAATGTGTTGCCTCCAAAATTCACATGGGCTCACTAGGCATTGTGCCTCTTTCTTGGTTGTAGGAGGGGCCAACGGCAGCAACTTATCCTTCGCCTTAGAAGGAATATCTCAACAGGCTCCAACACCACTGGACTCCTAGAAATTTTACAGAGGTAGAAGTTCCCTGAATTTTAGTTGGATTTATTTCCCATCCTCTGGCATGCAAATGTCTTACTGATAACTCCAGTGTGTTTGCAGTTATTTCTCACTTGATCCAGTCAGCATAATGTCATCAGTGTAAGGGACCAGTGTGATATCCTATGGAAGCGAAAAGCAATCAAGGTCTCTCCAAATAAGATTATGACACAAAGCTTGAGAATTGATATACCCCTAAAGTAGGACAGCAAAGGTATATTGCTGGCCTTGCCAGATGGAGGCAAATTGCTTCTGGTAGGCCTTATGGACAGGAATGGAGAAAAAGGCATTTGCCAAGTCAATGGCTGCATACCAGGTGCCAGGAGATGTGTTAATTTACTCAAGCAATGAAACCACATCTGGTGCAGCAGCTGCAACTGGAGTCATCACTTGGTTAAGCTTATGATAATCCACTGTCATTCTCCAAGATCCATCTGTCTTCTGCACAGGCCAGATGGGAGAGCTGAACAGGGATGTGATGGGTATCACCACCCCTGCATCTTTCAAATCCTTGATGGTGGCACTAATCTCCACAATCCCTCCGGGGATGTGATACTGTTTTTGATTTACTATTTTTCTAGGTAGAGGCAGCTCTAATGGCTTTCATTTGGCATTTCCCACCATAATAGCCCTCACCCTACCAGTCAGGGAGCCAATGCAGGGATTCTGCCAGCTGCCAAGTATGTCTATGCCAATTATACATTCTGGCACTGGGGAAATGATCACAGGATGAGTCTGGGGACCCACTGGACCCAAAGTAAGTCAGACCTGAGCTAAAATTTCATTAATGACATGACCTCCATATGCCGCTACTTTAACCGGAGGACCACAATGATGTTTTCAGTCCCCTGGAATCAGCATTAGCTCAGAGCCAGTGTCCAGTAGTCCCTGAAATGTCTGATCATGTCCCTTTCCCCAGTGCATAGTTACCCTGGTAAAAGGCCAGAGGTCTCCTTGGGGAAGGATGGGAGAAAGGTTCACTGCATAAACTGTCGGTAATGTAGTGGAGTCCTTCCTCAAGGAGACCCAGTCTCCTCTTCATTCATGGGGTTCTTAGTCTGTAAACTGGCAGAAATCTGGAAACTGATTGAGGGGCTGTGATTCTCTGTTTTTATAATTCAAATTGGTCTTTTGTCTATTCAACTGAGAAGTTTTCTGCTTGTATTAAGTAAGTAGGAATGCAGTAGGTTTCCTATCAATTTCACTTCTAGAACACTGTGATTAATTAGCCAGTGCCAGAGCTCTACATGAGTTTGACTATTCTGATTGCCATTTGCCTCTGCTGTCCCTTACAGTAGCTACACCTACCTTACCTTTGATGGTTGAGTGCCACCACTTGGCCCCTGCCACTTTGGGATCCAATTATTCCCATTGTATTTAAATTTTGTAGTTGAGTGACTGTGGTTCTCATCATTAGATCTGACATACAGAGAACAGCAATTACAGTGCTCTTCAAAGATGCAGGTGCTGCCCTCACAAATCTATTTCACAAGGCATTGGTCAAGGGTATATCTTCTGTACCCTCCCAGCTGGCATGAGTAGGTCCACAGTGACTAAACTACTCCACCATCCCAATCTCCCTAAGCTTTTGGATCCCTTCCCCTACGTTCAACCAAGGGAGATCAGGCATTTCCAGTTGTCTCACGGTGGGTCATCTTTTAATCCACATTTCATCTAACCAAACAAATGAACTATTAGAACATTTTTTCACTCCCCAAGCCGCAACAGTAAATGCAGAGTCCCTACTTAGTGGGCCCAAATCAATATTTTCAGCCTGATCCAACTCTACGTTCCTTCCACCACTATCCCACACCCTTAATATCCATTCCCATTGCCTGTTCACCAGATTTCTGCTTATATAAATTAGAGAACTCAAACAGTTCTTTTGAAGGGTAGAACACCTCCTCACGGGTCTCACTGTCAACCTCACCTCCTCACGTCTAGAGGCCCACTGGGACTTTAGTCTAGTTATAGGTCTAGAAGCAGACAGGGGTGTTGGGGGTGGCTCCTGAGAAGAATCAACATTATCTTGCCTGGCAGTTGCCTCAGGAGGCCATCGCTGTTGCCTCAGGCAGCGCAGGGTTTATCTCCTCAGACAAAAGTGGAAAGGCTGATGGCAGCATGGGTTGGGGAGGGGATGTTGCCGCTACTGGGGATGGGGAAGCTGTTTCTTCTGGCAGAAAAGGTTCATCAGCATTTACAAACTCAGTGTCCCCAGCTTCATCAAGGGCCTCCCTCACATTCCCATTCCAAGTTTCAGGGTCCCATTATTTTCCAATTGATGCCCTCACTCTAACAGTAAACACCTGGCGAGGCTGTGCAGGCATCTTTCGTTGCAGATCAGCCCCTCCCATGATAAGAGCTTGTGTCTGCTTTTCCACAATTTCAGCTCTTTCTCTGTAGGAGATATGACTCTTATTCAGGGCAATCTTAGCAGATTTGAGGCTCAGTGTCTGCCTCTGAAGCCAGGAGATAGAATCCCCGAGTTCATCATTTTCTTTCATAATTTTGTCCACTGAACTTAGGAGCAACTAACCAGCTTCATTATGTTCCTTGGTTCTCCATGTATGGTTAGTATATATTTATTTACTACCTAACTTGTCTACTAATACGTAAGTTCTGAAGGGCACAGATTTCTGTGTCCTTTTTTCACCTCATACAACATTTGGCACAGAGTAGGTGCTCAGTAGATTTTGTTGAAAGACCAAGTGAATGAACTTGGCTCACAGTTTTCTTTTTTTGTCTTAGAGAGTCTGTATCATCTCCCATTTTTACTCCATAGCCACGGGCCAGAATCAAAATGAAGTGTGTGTGGCTGGCCTAGTACAAATAACCTCCTAACCTAAGAGGAAGTAGTGCACTTAGTGCTGGTTTGTTGACGCCATCACCCCAGAGGTGGTGCCCTGCTTTGCAGGGGGCTTATCCCAGGTAAAATCCTACTGGGCCTGAGGCTTTCGTGCTGGCGTATCATCCAGTTGTACCCTTTTGCCGTTGGGTGTCTGTTGACAAACGAGTCTTATCTGCCATCTATAACTGCCTGTCCTTGTTTAACTTTCTGGAAGATGGATGTCTCATGGCTTTGCTTTCGAATTCCGCCTCTTTGACTTAAAGGGGATGAAGGGACAGGAACAACAAAGGCTGTTTAGAATTTAGTCTTCTCAATTATTTGACCCAGTAAATAGATAAATAAAAAAGGGGGAGGAGAAAAGAAAAATAAAAAAGAGATTTGGGCTGAGCTCTACAGTTGTAGGTCCCCTATGGGTTTGGCTGACGTGAGCCCAATTTCGGTGGGGCCTGTGCACCTGTGAGGAGTTAATAAGCAAAGTTCAGAAATGGCTTCTCCCACAAGGGCTCCGATTAGGACCCCACAGAGGCAGTGCCACTCACGTCTCCTGGCAAGTTCTAATGATGGGATTTATCTCAGCAGGTTGTATTTGAAGACACTCCACCGCTTTCTTAGGAGTAGGAGGCATTCTAGGTGGCCTTCCTGCTCAGCTTCCTTTGGGCTGTTAGATTTTGAAACTGTTCCTGAAAGTAATACTACAAAAGCATGAATAAGAATACTGGCCGAGCAGGGGTGTATTTCCAGTGGGCCCCATTTAGGAGGAAGTCAGTATGAATCTACTGGAGAATCGGAGGATGTTATTGATCATGAAATTCAATCCCTCACTTCTCAGATGGGAAGACTGGGATCCACTGAGGGCCTCTGAAGGGACACTCAGCTCGGACCACCTAGGAAAATATGGCATTGGGCAGGATGACACCACTTGTCTAAGTGGCAGTGTGGTGTGGTTATGTTGTTGTGCAATTCTGAGTGGGCTCTGCATCCTGATTCTGGCTCTGCTTCTTACTGATTATGTGAGTTTGGGCAAACCTACCAAAGTTTCCTGTCCTCCCTGTTTCCTTATCTGTAAGATGGAAACAAGGGTTGCACCTGCCGGTCAGGGTTGCTGTTAAGGTTTAAATGCATCAATACACACAATGTACTTAGAGAGGGCCAAGGCAGCCTTAAGCGAGCATCAGATTTTATGATTATCAGGCTCTGCTTTTCCAGTTCCTTTCCATAGCCCACTCCTAAGAACCATCCTGTGAGGTCAGGATCAGACTCAGCCTGCAGAGGTGGGTGAATGGCTGATGTGATACCAATCACTTTAGTGCCACAGAGTCACCTGGAGCTACATGCCCAGTGCTCTGTTAGGCACTACCTGGACCAATATATATGTGCCAATATCAGAAAGAAGTCTGTTCCTAAAGAGCCATTGGAAAGAGCCCCAGGTTGGGAGTTAAGGAACATGACTTCTAGAGGTGGGCCTCTCTCATGCCAGCCACATAACCTTGGTAAGTTGCTTCACCTTCACCAATCTGAGTCCTTCTCTGTCAGATGGAGAGGATGATCTTTACTCTGCCTTCCTTGGGATTCCAACAAGAATCAAGTGATTTATATACATGCACAGGGTGTTTAATTTCAGTGAAATGCTTCTGCTGAGGTGATGTACTAGTGGGAATGAAGTGGCGATTCACCCGAAGGACCCTCGATCGCATTCACCCCAATGAGAACTGGATGTTCACAGTGCTGAGAGCAGGCAACAGAGGGATCCTGGGGAGACCTGCTGGTTACCCGAATGTTCACAGTGCTGAGAGCAGGCAACAGAGGGATCCTGGGGAGACCTGCTGGATACCCGAATGTTCACAGTGCTGAGAGCAGGCAACAGAGGGATCCTGGAGAGACCTGCTGGATACCCAAATGGTGTAGCTAGAAGTCAGGAAAACCTGTACTTGAATCCCAGCTCTGCCATCTTCTAGCAGTGTGATCTTGCATAAGTTACTTAACATGATTGATAAAATCAGAATCCTAATAACCTCATAGGATGGTTGTAAGGAGTAGATAAATCATACATGTGAAGTGCTCACAACCAGGACTGGTATAGTGTTCCCTGTAAGGCTTGGCTGTGCTTGGTGAGATCAGCCAGCTCCAGGATCAGCCCTTGTCGAGCTGAGCTCCTGGGAGGATCCTGTTCACAGAGTCTGTCGTACAGGCAACTGATACGTAGATTAGCATTCCAATTCATCCATTTGGACGGTGTAATTGGCCTTTCTTGGGGAGACATACAAACTCATGTCCAGCCCATCATTTCCTTGTGGGCAAGCTCCCCAAGAAAGCCAACTGGAAGCAGCTTCTTGCCTGGAAAGTGGAGTCTCAGGGCAAGAAGGGTAGCGAGCAATACGCTCAAAGGCATGTATATCAAAGTATATCAAAGGCATGATGTCCTGATGCCCCAGTGGATCCGTCTCCATGTGGTACCTGCACAAGGGGTTGGGCAGAGCTGTCTGCAGCCAGACTCCTTCTCCTGCTCTACAGACAATGCCGTATTTCAATGCTCTGCCTTCCCTTCTCTGTGTTGCTTCCTCCCAAGTTACCTCCCTTATGTCTTTACATAAGCTCAGGCTCTTGATCTCACTTGCTTGTGGCCTATGACATCTTCTGGTTTTTGGGGCAGCCCCTATCTACCTGATGTCACCCCTTGTATATTGATGCTGCTAGTTTAGCTGTGTACAGCATGCACATTGTTTGCTCACCTCCCTACAGGGCCTCTAACTTCGTGAGACATGTCATGGTCTTGCTACTTCTAATCCACACACCAGTTTAGCAGCTCCAGGGAAAGGGCTGTACTTGTCAAAGCTTTTATTTAGAAACTGGCCTCTCACCTCTGCTGTTTATGAAGGGGACTCAGAGCACCATGTGAGAGGTAATTGCTTCTTTCACGAGGCAGGGATCTGTATCTGTTTCATTCACTGATGCATCCCACGTGCCAGAACAGTACCTACCACAAAGTAGGCACTCAATGATATCTGTCAAATGAATACAAGTTACTTCTCAGGGTACCATCCCGTTTATCTCAGAATCAGGTCTTTGGCTGTTTGTAGGATGTAGCACCCCTCGGTCTCCTACTGGATAAAGTATTTTTGCCTGCAGCCGTGCATGCTCTCC